>NC_060210.1:157049772-157373181 GCF_021130785.1 Homalodisca vitripennis | reverse complement strand
TACATTAAAAATTAGTTAGTATGTTAAATGACAATTAAAAAGAATATTCCTTTTATAACAACCTTAAAAAGAGTTTTCTGCGATAAATTAAATAGTTAAAGCAGAAATTATTGTAATTAAAATAAAGTACTTATCCAATGCTAATTTTGTACTTACTGTTTAATTCGTTATTTATATCAGATTACCCAAGCACAGTTGTGTTGATGTAACTTAATGTGGCTATTTTGTTTTTGTATGTTTTGAAAATTTATAAATATTATATAATCATTAAATTTGTATAAATGGCAATAGCCTAATTTAATTTCAATAAACATTGAATCACAAAATATACTTATATATTGAAATGATATACATGTAATCATACATACTATACATATATTGATTGTATTACATTGGTGACTGATTGATAAAATGATATTTCTTTTCTACTTATATGATACTGTTAAATTTTAAAGCATCTGCTTTTATAACGTTTCTCTAATATTGGTTTAGTAATTCAACTAGCTGACCCGGCGAACTTTGTCCCGCCTTAAAGGCAATATCACATGATCACATTTTTTACTTTTTAAATTAGGAATAATTGTAAATAAAAAAGTATAATTATTCAATGATTCTTTATTTGCCATTTATTGTAGCACCTTGTGATAAACTACATTTTTTTTTTTTTTTTTTTTTTTTTTTTTTTTTTATTAGGCGCGAAAACCAATTAACGTGATGGTCTTCCGACCCGTGGACATGCCACATTTAATTGGCCATGGGAAAAACATGGATGTTTGAGATTAAGACCACAAACTTTCAAACGATTGACCCTTGTGACTTATTTACAGTCATGACGGATCGGAAATTGAAACTGTTTAAACTCAAATGGCATGTCGGGTGGCATCGGGATCCTCGGAATGAGAATTTCCTCACCTTTGAGTATTGTGGTGTAAATCAAATTGTTCATCAATTTACTTACCACCAAACTTGTTCCGTTTGCACAGTTTTGGTTGGTATAAGTTTCGAAGCATGATTACTACAGAACCAATATTTAGTTGTAAATTGTGCCAGGTACATCCAAGGAGTTTAAACATTCAATTGGATAGTTGGTGGCATCATCTTCATTTGTTACACAGTCAACAGATTTGAAAGAATGCAGTGTATCAATGATCTCATTCTGAATTATGTAGTTTAAGGTCATCTACATCTTTATTCTTAGCTGCCAAAATTGCTCGCTCACTCAACCATTCATTATTTTTGAGGTTAGTAATGATGTTTGGGAATACTTTGTTGATGAGTTCGTCTTTCGATGAGACAAAGTTACAGATATTCCGAGGAAAATGAAATCAATCCACTCGATTCGTCGACAGGTACTCGACCATTACCGATAGTCCCAACAATTACTCAGAGAAATCTTCAGCAGATGTATCGTTCAGCAATGCAACTCTCATGTTTTGTTGTCAGCTGAAGTTTCCTAACATAGCGCCATAGATTCGATGATTTGAGGCAAGCGTTTATTTTGTCGGCAGCAGTGGATCTGGGAATTACTGGCAATGTTTGGCGGAAAATCGCCAGACAGTAAAATAGTTGCGCCTCCAAAACATTTTGAGTCATTACGTAGATCTTGCAATGTTCGGTTAAGTGCTTCCAATGCACGTTTATGCGCTATTGTGCATTCGTCCCAGATGATGATCTTCGATTCTGATAAAAACTTTTCGCCATAGCGGAGCGCATTGTAATGTTGCACGTTGGTTCTTCAATATATTGAAGATTTTAACGGCAATTTTAATGCCAGAATGTGCCGTACGACATCCTTCTAGCAATGTGGCTGATTATTCCAGAAGAAGCGACTGAAAACTGCAATGTTGGATCTTGCACGAACAGTGGCTAAAAACTACTGACATGAGGAATGTCTTACCAGTTCCACCATGTAAATATAAACCACCGTTTCCATTATCAATTGCCTTCATTAATGTATCATAAACTTCCTTTTGTTGGGGGTTCATCAGGGTTTGAACTACTAAATCTAATTCCTGGTGATCATATTCACGTTTCCATTCCAATTCTCGATTAAATGCGTCATTCATTTTACGATTTGGCGCTGGCATTCCTAACCTGACTAATAAACTACCACACATGAGATAACTCATGTCTTCGATCAAGAGTAAGGCCCGATTATGTATCTCCTCATTCATTTTAAGATCGGAATTTATTGAACTGACACGAATTTGATGTAAAATATCTTCTGCCATATTATCCTTGTATTGTGCCACAGGTTAGGTGGGTTCGATGGAAAGCATGTCGAAATGATGATAGCAAATAATGTACGTATCTGACTTGGAGATGCAGAGATAACTGCTTTGAATTGTAAAAAATTAAAATTTGATTTGTATTATCTGGATAGTAAAGTCTATGCTTAATAGTGATTGCAGAAACAGTTGAAACAAAATTTGCTGTTTCTCTTAAGCTTACTCTATGCTTTAAAACTATAAATGCAAAGAAATTTAAAATGGTAATTAAATGATATAAACATAATTTCTTTTGTTGCATTATATATGTTTACAAAGAACAGCTGATTCAATTTGAACAGGCCCTTTCACTTAATAACATATGTTTGCTGTAATGCATTTCTTACGGGTATTTCCGTAAACTTTTAGAGACCAGTGGGCGGAATCCTGAAATCGGGAACGGGATAAAAAGTATCCTATGTGTTTTTCCCAGTTCTTAGCTACCTCCCTACCAATTTTCAGCCAAATCGGATCAGCCGTTCTTGACTTATAAATAGTGTAACTAACACGACTTTCTTTTATATATATAGATTAAAATATTGATACTAAACAATTTCCATTCAAAATATTGATTGGACAGCATGATTTAGCTTCGTTAATTTTTTCTTACTACAGGTTGGTCTGTCCCACCTCTAGTAATAAGATTTTATTTCAAATGTTCCAATCAATTATGCTGAATACGTATATAAATTGGTCATTATTACACTGCAAACAATTATCAAAACTTATGTTGTATATAATATATAATTGAAATTAAGATTTTGGCATGTGTAAGACATGAGAGTATTTGGGTTCATACAATCTTTGATAGTTTGGATTACAATTCTCATAATATGTGTAAAAAAACAATCACAGGAAGGGAAATTCTTATTCATATTTCTTTTGTACCATTGAAATGAATCAAGTCTAATTCGTTTGAAATCTTTGGTTTCTTACAAAATTTAATATATTTATACACTATATATTCCCAATTTGCAACTGGTCTGGTTCCTCTCAGTTTTGTTTAATAACTAAACCTAGTACTTTAATTCCAGCTATTGCGGAACATACTCCGCTCTTAGAATAGTGTTGGAAACTAAAATAATACAACTTACCCTAGCTGATTCATCAATGAGAATTTCTAATGCCCTCGATAACTGATGAAAGAGCTCTCCTGCTCTTGCATTATCTGGATTTTTATCCGGATGGCACTTGAGAGCTTTCTTACGGTATGCTTTCTTAACCTGAAATCATGAAATGGTCAAATAAATGAGTAAACAGTAAAAACAAACACACAACACCCATGACATTATATTAAACAATAAGTTTTAAAAAGGATTGTATCTATACAAGTTTTTGTTAATAAATATTGCTCGGAGGTGTGTCCTACCATTTGCCTCTGAGGACACAACTGTCAAAGTGAGTTGTTTGATTTTAAAATCAGGTACAGCATTATTTTTTGAAGTTTTTGCAATGCTTACTCTGAAAGAGGCACTTTGAATCATATGGGGATTGGACCATCAAGAAAGCTGTACAGAGTTTCAATCAGGTGGTATCCTTACACAGGTAAGCCTTTTGGTTTATCATACTGTAGACTAATTTTTATTACAGATACCAACTTTTAATGTACCAAACATAGGAAACAGAATGCAAAAACTATTTTTCACTGTGATTCAAGTCCGATAAGCCTACCCTCTGCATTCCAAGATTACTATGAAACATAACCATGATGCTTTTTTGCAGTAAACAGAAATTGATATGTAGTCGGAGTCTATAAATATGTATAAATAATTAGGCTATACTTCGCAATAAAATGTCTTTACACATTACAAACATTATTACATTAATAAATATGATAAGTGGTCTGTGGACTCAATACACACAGTTTTTTACGATAAATCTTCTGAATTGTTATCTACTGAAGGAGTAGAAGATCTAGCCAGGTTGTGACTTCACTTCCATAAGAAGCCAGCAAAACCTTGATTAACATTATTGACATTTTATTTTAACCTAATAAAGAAAGAAAAAATATGAGGAAAAGGCTAAATGTAATAACTACGGTTTCACTTGTGAAAATCTAATAATTAAACTGATACAAAACAAAATACTACCGAATATTTACAGGAACATGATTATATAACATGTAAATCGCAGTCAAAATTTAAAAAGGGGAAAATTGTATTGTATTTTGCTGTTGTATGAATGAAGTTTCATGAGTCAATTCATATATTTTAAATTTAGGTTAGTATCGATTTTTTAACAGTAATGTATCATTTCAGTATAAACATGACACATTATGACTTACATGGAAGGGAACTAAGTAATAAATTTATTAGGGGTGTTCCTCAACAATGTAACACTAAAATCAGACTTTTCATCAGACCCCCCTGCATCCTCCCCTTGTAACGGACTTGTAACAGTAACATTAACCTCCCTCAATAATTAGGCTACATAACACTGCTATTAATAAACCTCAAATTTATATTATTCTAAAAATTCTGATATAATAAAAACAATTTTAAACTCCAAAATAAATTGTGTTTTATTAATACAAAACTGGCATTCCTCAACTGTAGAACGTAGTTTTGAACTGTTTGCTGTTTCTTCTCGGGATGTGCATTTTTGTAATTTAAAATCATTAATTAAATAGTTTTCCCTGTCTATTTTTTTAACTTTTTAACTCAAATCTATATGCAACCATAACTTAGCAAGACAATCACTACACAATTACTTGGTCACTGTACTGTTAGGGCAATACCATCCGTACCAAAAAATTGTGATTCTGTCCGGCAGAATTTAATGTTACTAGAGAAGCAGATATCTTACGGCACTTAATATGTGCAGGATTTTGGCGTGTTAAACTATTGGCAGACAAAACACTCATCAATTTTATTTTTAAGTCAGTGTTAAAACGGACAAGGAAGAAATCATTTATATTGGTACATTGCACTTGCTGAGTTATAAATACAATGTGGTGAAATTTTTATCTGTAATACTTCAGCCCAACATCTGTTCATTTATTTTATAGTATATTTCTTACAACTTACATTGTAACAGCTGGACTTTGCTCTACTTCCACAAAAAACTTATCCATATCAGTTTATTGAATAAAATACTTCATATCCAGGAAAAACAATAACCTTTGTCCTGATCATTTCTGGTCGATAATGTCTCGAAATTGCCAGCAGGATCACGAATCTTCAAATTATATTTTCCATATATCAAACTACTTTATTTCATTGATTTAATTTAGCATAATCTAATTTTTAATTTTATAAAATAGTTCATAAATATGTGTTAATTTAGCCTAATACATTCTTTTACTGTCAAATAACCCCTTTTTTCTTTTATTTATAACTGAAACATTTTGTAATATTAAAACACTTAATTATTATATAGGCTAGTTGTGATAAAAATAATTGTATTGTTGTATTTGTTAGTATATAGGCTATTACTTGTTTGAGTTTATTTTGATAGCTAGGCTATTATACAGACAATGTTTACTTGTGCAATATTGATATTTAAAATCAATTGTTTACCTGGTCTTTTATGGAAGTGATAGATTAGGTACATTTTTCTTAGTTTCTTAAATATATTACAGTAATATTTTTTACTCTTAGTGTTTTAGTAAATTTTTGGATAAAGTTACAGGCAGAGGTATGGTACTGTAAGCAAATCTGGTTTTTAACATTTAATATATCCCTGTCACTGACAAACAGCATTTTATGTTGTTTTTTTTTCGGGGAGACTGTAATACACGGCCTACACTCTTTATTCGATTGTTTTTATTGAACAATTCGATATATTAGCCAACTTTGATACGTAAAAAATCGTACACAATAAGAGTTTTAATGAACTACTGTAACAAGATGAATCTCTTACATTACAATTTTAAATACACAAATTTTACAATAACATTACAAAATAACAAAACCAACTATGGTCTAGACTTGGATACCAAAGAAACATTACAATATTTATAACTTACCCAGCTTGATATCAATAAGTAACCCCTTTGATGAAATGGAGGAAAGAATTCTCCCCATGTATTACCAGGAGGCAAACCCACATTGTCACTTGTGAGAAATATCTTACATATTTTCGTCATATTCATCGCCATTTTCAAAGTCTCAAAATATTAGTTACTTCTTATTGTTTATTGTTTACGTTAAAATAACTAATAAGCTGAAATCATATGATAAGTTAAGTAAATTGTAATAGGCTATAGAATTATCCTTCAGATAAAAACAATCAAATTAAACGATAATAGCAATCGAATAATGAGTGTAGGTCGCTTATTAAATACTACCCGTTTTAATTCAAATGGAAAGTGCTTGATACATGACTAAGATTGCAATATTAAAGTGGCGAACTAAAAGTGATGAAAGGCCTAACAAAATAAAATGTCTGATAATTACAATGTATTCTATAATAATATTGATGTTTACTTTCACATATCAATAGGCCTATTAACATTTGAATTAAAAAATTGCAAACTATTGGTTTGCCAGCTCTTACACAAGTACAATCAAGTTCAATGGCTATAAATAGGCTACTAGAATTAGACTTACCTCCTGAACTGTAGCTGAAGGCAATATACCCAATAATTCATAAAGATCAATCTTCGTGATGTCATCCATACTTCACAATTTTTAATGAACTTCTCAAATTTTTAGGTCAGCTACAGCCTGTGATTATAGAGGTAAAAGTCCTATTAATAGGCAGCCTCTAGCACAAGTACAACAACCTCTTCTTGCTAGTAAAAATTAGTAGCAATCCAGTTTTTAATATTTTATCTTATATTAAATTATTTCAATTAACACAAACATTGTCTATAATGAATTTAATACCTAGGCTTACCTATAAATACACAAAACTAGATTAGGGTGTATATAAACAACAAAAGACCATTTTTAAACAATAGAATATGTATGAATTGTGATAAGTATAACCGATGAAATAATCTAATTGATTTTAATACAAGTTATAATATAAAAAACAAAAATATCTTTTCTAACACATGAAAAGTTTTGGCTCTCGTTCAATTTAGTACTTTAACGCTTCATTCACTACTAGGTTAGTTTTTCCTATGTTTATGTTGATGTTATTTTCACTTCCATTTTGCACAACCAACCAACCAGAAGCTAGAAAGAAACCACCAACACTAAACCACCGTGAAGTTAGCGTCACTTTATCGTCCGTTTGTATTCCGTGCAACAATGTTGCAGTCAACAATCTGAAGGCGCTAACAAACATTCAAAATCTAAAATAATAGTATAAAACGAATTAGTAAAATACGATTTTTCACAAAATCACACAGTTTTTCGTATTTATTATTTACCACAAAGAATTCCCGATAAATTTATAATAAATAAAAACCCAAATATAATAACTAAAATGTATCCTTAAAATGGCGTTCTCTACTTAAAAACCCACTCCTGAGACTAAACCAAACAAGTGCCCGCAATGAAACTTTGTACACAGATGCTCTGTAAGCTGAAATTAAATATACCAACGTCAAAAAGATGGTGTCGGCCGTCAGAGGTGCTATCGTCTAAATTAAATGCACCGTTGGACGGGCGTACCAAAGAAGTGCCCGCAATGAAAATTTGTACACAGGTGCCCTGTATGCTGAACTTTAATATACCAAGGTCAAAAAGGTGGTGTCGGCCGTCAGAGGTCCTATCGTCTGAATTAAAATGCACCGTTAGACGGGCGTTCTCGTATAAAAGTCACTCCTGAGACTAAACCAAACAAGTGCCCGCAATGAAAATTTGTACACAGGTGCCCTGTATGCTGAACTTTAATATACCAAGGTCAAAAAGGTGGTGTCGGCCGTCAGAGGTCCTATCGTCTAAATTAAATGCACCGTTGGACGGGCGTTCTCGTATAAAAGTCACTCCTGAGACTAAACCAAACAAGTGCCCGCAATGAAAATTTGTACACAGGTGCCCTGTATGCTGAACTTTAATATACCAAGGTCAAAAAGGTGGTGTCGGCCGTCAGAGGTCCTATCGTCTAAATTAAATGCACCGTTGGACGGGCGTTCTCGTATAAAAGTCACTCCTGAGACTAAACCAAACAAGTGCCCGCAATGAAAATTTGTACACAGGTGCCCTGTATGCTGAACTTTAATATACCAAGGTCAAAAAGGTGGTGTCGGCCGTCAGAGGTCCTATCGTCTAAATTAAATGCACCGTTGGACGGGCGTTCTCGTATAAAAGTCACTCCTGAGACTAAACCAAACAAGTGCCCGCAATGAAAATTTGTACACAGGTGCCCTGTATGCTGAACTTTAATATACCAACGTCAAAAAGGTGGTGTCGGCCGTCAGAGGTCCTATCGTCTAAATTAAATGCACCGTTGGACGGGCGTTCTCGTATAAAAGTCACTCCTGAGACTAAACCAAACAAGTGCCCGCAATGAAAATTTGTACACAGGTGCCCTGTATGCTGAACTTTAATATACAAACGTCAAAAAGGTGTGGTGTCGGCCGTCAGAGGTGCTATCGTCTAAATTAAATGCACCGTTGGACGGGCGTTCTCGTATTGAAAGTAAATAAAAATAAATCAAGTGTGTTTTTTTACTAAATGGATTATTTATCTCAGTAAGTGCTGATTATATTCAACTGCAGTGCTACAAGCTTTTTAGGAGTTTTACAAGCATGTATTGAAAGTAAATCAAAATAAATCAAGTGTGTTTTGTTACTAAATGGATTATTTATCCCAGTTAGTGCTGATTATATTCAACTGCAGTGCTACAAGCTTTTTAGGAGTTTTACAAGCATGTTTTGAAAGTAAATAAAAATAAATCAAGAGTGTTTTGTTACTAAATGGATTATTTATCCCAGTAAGTGCTGATTATATTCAACTGCAGTGCTACAAGCTTTTTAGGAGTTTTACAAGCATGTATTGAAAGTAAATAAAAATTATAATATATTATATATTATTATACACTTTATTATAAGTAAAGTGCAATATAATACACATATTTTTTAGCAAATGCTACAGAATAAGGAAATAATAATTACAATTACTAATTGTTGCCTGTTGAAAAGTTAACGGTTTTAATTTTTTGTTAATATCTTTTACATTTAGTATAGCCTTTACAAAACTCACTCAAATAAAATTACAGAATAAAGACAAATTTATTACAAAATATATACAACTTCATTAGTTTTTTAGCAAAAAACAGGATCAAAAAAAATTATGGTTGCCTGTAAAGTCGGTTTTACGGGCGAAGATTTTACGTGACAACGTCTTTTCTCGGTAGAATATTATGAATATTATTAAATTGCACAATAGGAACATGATATGAATATTGGAAAATTGCACAAATTTTAACTATAGAAATATATTTTGTTTACTAAAACATTGTACATAATTTGAAATTAATTAAAATTTGTTATTGTAAATGGTAAAGTTGAATAAAACATTTACTAAAATTGGAAATTTGAAATTCTTGCTAAACACAGTTAAATTCTAACTCCGCGCGTGGTGATTGGTCGGTTTAGTTCGTTTGTTTGGTCGCACTGTTATGACAGGTTAGAGGTTATAATTTGTTATTTTAAATGTTTGACTAGCAATACGCGCTGTTTCTTCTCAATCGACTGAATTACGATTGATTGCAGAGTGATTTAAACTAATAATTTACTTAACACTATCAACATTTGTCAATAGTATGACATAACCTATAAACTCAGTTTCTCAACTTTTGTGTCAATCTAACAATTAATGAATGAATCAATCATAGTTTACGATAATGAAATATCAGTGTACAATTATTTACCTTTATTGTTGTAGTTGTTGTAAATGACGAATCTAAGCACTCCACATTTTCACGAATAAACATAGTTATCTGCTTTATCCCGTGCGGCGGACCCACAGTTATCTGCTTTATCCCGTGCGGATCCCGTGCGGCGGACCCACTGGACGGGCATCGTAACGTTACCGGGCGTTACACTTTTTCATGAGTGACTCCGAGCCGCAACCTAATTTAAGACGTTGTCACGTCAAAAGTGTGTTGTTTGCTTTTCCTAAAACTCTGGCAGATTTGAACAATTATTTTAACAGATGAGTTTTATAGCAACAAAAAAGAATCGTTGGTATATTTAGGTATATTTTCATGATTTAAAAAGCTAAAAATCTTTAACACCAAAAAAATAACTTGCGTAAAGAGTGACTCCCATAAGAAACATTGATTCCAGCTGACGATATGCATATATAAAATTATCTGTAGTCTAGCCACACTCTATAGTTGAATTGATTACAAAATAGGACTGGCGCTCGGCATAGGAGAGGGAGCGGCGTTGCCACGTCTATGTCGCTTGGCGTTAGAGGGCACAGCAGATCAGCTAGCCACGCGCCTTTCACTGACCGTTTATTGAGTCTTCATTGATTATATTATTATTTTATTAATTTCTTCATTATGGTTAATATTTTTGAGTGACTTTTGGGTCATTTACACAAAATTATGATCAAGTTCACTCATGACCTTGTATGAACTTGTTTTCTCATACTTTTCGTTTTGGTGTTCATAAATGAAACAAACGCACGTAAATAGTAATTTAAATAATGACATAAATATTTGGTTGCACATTTTATTTTAAATATCATTACAATTGGGTAGATAATAATTGTGATGTAATTTTAAACCAGTATTCATAAAAATGATTTAGAATGTGATTTTTAAGTGTATAGTTTTGTCGTATTTGCATGCGGAAATAGAATTCAAAATATATTCGGTTTATTTTTGCTTTCTTCATGTCTGCTTCAAATGGGATGTTGAATTTCTGTAGCCATTCCACCATCAAACATTTTTTGAAGCCATTGTTGGGGCCTTGTCCAATACTTTTGAGTGGTACTTAGCATTATCAAATACTATGGTTGAGGATTTTCCAAATTTGGAAGAAGATTGTTTACAAACCAGCCTACAAACTTTTCGTGGTCCATTTCTTCATGGTAATCACTCGTGTTTTTTTCGAAGAAAAAAAGTAGAAGGCTGTTTGGAATAAACCCTTTAGAACTACTAGCGTGAAGCAAAATCATTCTTCCCCCTTTACCGAGAGGTACGGACATTGTACCTTGAACAGAGTCATCTGTCCAAGCGTTTGTTTGGGAGTGGTTTGTGTTAAACCCATGTCTCGTCAATCCAGACTACTTCATCTAAATTTAAGTTCTTCATTTTGACGAAGAAACCTACAGCGCCATGCAACTACATCTGGTCTTTCAAAAAGTACTTTCCATTTCCCAACTGACTTGTACTTGAAGCCAAGTTGTTTTAAAACAAGTGAAAGAGAAGATTTGCAGCCGTTAAATAAATCGGCATCCTTCAATGATTGAATTAGTTTTTTTTAAAGTTGGATATTCCTTTCGTCTATAGTATGCATACGCATGACGACGGATTGCATCTTTTTGGAAATTATCCAGGTTTGTAACTCGTTTCTGACGTGGAAGTTTGTTTTTGTTTGGGGTATGTACTTCTCCACTTCCTCCCTCATCCATGTTTTTCTTTTTCTCTGAACAAATTTTTACAACGCTATTTTTATTTATGCCCAGGGCCGCTGCAGTTCGTTGTACAACTTTGGCAACGGGTAAGAGTGGCCCATTGTTTGTTTTTTCCTGCTGGAAATATTCTTTGGCAGTGCAAACAAGTTTTTTGGCTTGACTGCGCAGAGGTACACCAAGGTCCTACGTTCTGATAATGTAAACGCTTAAGATGAATGCGCGGACGCCCACGACGATTCACAGTTTGATTTTCTGCATTCATGATGTAAATATAATCATTAACTACCAGTATGAAGGTTATGAAAGTACAAAATAGTTTGTTACACTACTGTAGGCCTAAGTCACAGCTAAGTCCTGGAAAGGACTGTTAAACAACGGTAACACCACTACAGTTACACAGAACACGAGACTACAAAGTGAAACGCACGAATCGGTTACTGGACAGAGACTGAGACTGAGGGGTGACGTGTGGATATGAAAACGGCAACGCTGTGCGGTTTACTCGAAGCTGATTGGCTGCTCTAAGCCGTCGACCGCGCCCCCCTCCACCGGTCCCAGTCCTATTTTGTAATCAATTCAACTATAGTTAAGATGGTATTAAAATTCAAAATAATCTTTATTTATAGATTGTACATCAATACAAAGAATGATATCATATGTCAAATGCTAATCTAAAAGAACTAAATATACTACACATTTAATAAGACAGCATTTAATTTTGTCAGAAAATTATTTGCATTGGAACAAGGTGAACGGTAGACACCAGCGAGTACAAACTGGAAAGAGTCCAATTTACATTCAGCCAGACAACATTCAAATTCTTTTTCAGTATTAAGACTATTAATTGAAAGTGTATTTAATCCTTCAACCGTTACATTGTACTTTGATAATATGATAACTCCACTACTACTATAATCCTTTTGTGAAAAAAATTATCTTAAATAGTATCTAGAAATATTGAGCCGTTCTAATTCAATACTTGTCATTTTGTGTTCTCAAAGGACAACTATATATCAGGGTTAATTTCTTGGAGTGTCACTTCTAATGCTTCAATTCTAGTTGGTAAATTCTGGATATTTTGATGGAATATTTTCAAAAAAGAACTTTTTTCAACTTTGGCTTGCTCTTTGGCTTATGCTGTATGTTGTGATACTGGTTCCCCTTGGTTTGTTGGTTATTTGCATGTTGTATTTTTATGTAATTTTATATGTGTTTGTAAATGTTATTAGTCATATCCTTCTATATATCTCTCTACTGTGTATAATTGAGTGTAGAGTGTGTAGTTTCTTTAAAATGTGACACCCTGAAAGAAAGTTTTTTAAACTAGCTGTGACTTTTGGATACAATTAAAGTTGAATAGCATACTGGTGAATTGTCATTTTATAGCTTCCTAATGAAGAATTCTTGATCCTCCAATATTTGGTGGATAACTATAGAACTTATTTTATGAAAGTACATATACTATGAAATTAATCATAATGTTTACAGGCTATACAATTCTGTCTACTGGAGACATTGTCAATACTAAATGTAACTTTTAAACTGTTTTCTGTGTAGGCACCCAGTTTGGTACCGTGGTCACGCTGTTCGTAGCCGGGTATCTGAATGCAGGTCCATGGGGTTGGCCCAGTATCTTTTACAACACTGGACTGTGTGGTGTGTTGTGGGCAGTGGCCTTGCTATTTTTTAGGTGCCAATTCCCCGGACACCCATCCTTCCATCAGTGACAGCGAGCGGGAATACATCAAGGCAGCCTTTGTTAGCAGCTCAGATCAAAGCAGTGTAAGTAATTCAAATATATTTTTTCTGTCTACTTAAAGCTCAATATGTACATAAAGTATCGCCAAATTATTCTCTACACTATTACCCTGTTGTCAGTTTGGGAAATCCAAAACTGAAGAATATGTGTATCAGTGACAAATTTGGTCGCCCAGATTTGTTTTTGCTATACCCAGTATAGATTCTACTGGCAGGCAAGCTAGGAGTGTACCCTACTGGGGTATCACGTTGGGTTTAGTAAAAGACAAAGCTACATGCAGACCAAAAGTCCAAGAGGTTACATAGCCCAAGGTCCTTCTCATGAAAGGCTGAATGGAAGACCACACATGTTATGTCAAGGCAACAAAAGGGCTCAAGACAATATTTATTTTGCAAGGAGAATGGAGTAACAAAAGGAACCATCTACAAGTACTGGACAGTGACTCCACCGTCCCAAACTAGTGATTGCTTTGAGGCTAACAACACCCAGCTCAATTTCTAGAATTTGCTTTTCTAGAAATGATGCTGTACCATTCACATTGCTATTATTAACTGTAACATGTATGGGGGCTATTTGGAAAGTATCCTATGTTCGATGATTACTCCTTATCTACAACCGCTATTGTTGTCAGATTCAGCATTTACTATCTTTATATACTTCTACTTGCTCTGAGAATAGCTTCCATTCATACCTTTAATAAATTGGTTGTTAGTCAGTGTTCAGTCTGCAGTTTCTCTAGCCTTCATCAGATTTAAAAAAACAAGATGGAACTTGAAGATTAGCATCGTTTTGGTTCAAACCCAGGAGGATGTGTGCATAGACCAGTCAAATGATCTAGCAAGCCTTTCAGGGGAAAGGCATGACTCCAACTTCCATAAATTACTGGATCATCCATTTAAAAAATGCCCTTGTTTTGGTTGAAAGTGATCTACCAGCTACGTTCTGGTCAACCTTCCTTAACGCTAACCCACAAAATAATCAAACGTGTGAGGTTTGATAAAACCGGACAATCGCTTAGCAGTGCATGATATGGAGGAAGATTGGGATGTATGAGATCCTGAATTCTGTCTGAGGAATTACGTTTGAAATGAGTGAATGTAAATTTCATCCCAAAATTGCTCATAAAAAAAAGGAAATTGCACAAGACATGTATGAAACCATAACAAATGACTCTGACATCTAACTGTTCCTGAAATTGAAGGCAGAACTTGTAAAATCCCGAGGGTAGATTTTACAACTTATTTTTCAAAGTGAAAGGTTCGTTTGAAGAAGTGCATTATGTCTAATGGAAATTACTTTGAGGAAGACTAAAGTTTGGTTGTGATTGGTAAGCTAGTTTTCTGAAATATCAGACTTGTCAACTTGTGTCCCCCATTTTCCCACACGGTAACTTGCTAATATTGTGTTTTTCATTTATCATGATAAGCTTATAGATTTTTTCCTTTATAAACACTACGTACACCACATTCTGATCTAATTTAATGGCATAACTCATCCTAACCCAAGCTGGCTTAGCTATTGTTATCAATAAAATTTAGGTTAGGTAGTGTCTATAAAATTCAAAAGTGGTAGTCTATACATATAACAGAAAATATCCATGCTTTTTACAAGCACTAGACTTACTAATTTTGTACATGTGTGCCACAGGAAATAACAACAAAGGCTGCTTGGCGTTTCTTATAAAAACTTTTGCAATTTATTTGTACAGTATAGCTAATGATCTCTAATATAGAACAATTTATTGAACAAATTTAAATCAAAGCTTTTTTCCTGGCTTTCAGCTTTGAAAACTTGTTTATAATGTCAGAAAAGTCTGTACCGAAAGTTAAGTTGTTTTCACAACACAACAATATTAGAGAATTTAGTTTCTCTTGTAAAATAGTTTTTCTCTTCACATTCTTGACACAGGGTTAACAGAAAACCCTCTTTCTGCAGTCCAGTTAGTGATGGGTAAAAATCCTGAAGGACACTTCAAGATTGGAAAATCTAGTTTACAGATAATTTTTTGAAATACAATCATATAACATCATCAATATGATAAAAAAAAGCTGTTTGAACGTTTAATATATGTATATCAGGTCCCTTGGACGCAACCCTCATATTATAAATAACTTATACTAAATAGTAAATTAGTTTAATTAAATTAACCGATTTTAGTTTTTTTTATCTGAAACTGTTTTTTAAATTTAGCATGCGACGCTAGATTCTTTGATAACCTTATATTATAATGTAAACAAAAATGTTATATAAGTTCATAATAATAAATATATTAAATATAATAATAATGATGTAT
The DNA here is from genome assembly GCF_021130785.1 of Homalodisca vitripennis. Taxonomy (NCBI): domain Eukaryota; kingdom Metazoa; phylum Arthropoda; class Insecta; order Hemiptera; family Cicadellidae; genus Homalodisca; species Homalodisca vitripennis. The sequence continues at coordinate 157,357,377 of NC_060210.1, read as the reverse complement.
TCAAATGATTGAAAGGCCAAAAATATTTAAAACTTCTGTAAAAAATATTTAGAATCTGTTTATTTTGTAGAAGTTGTAAATATTGTTGATTTTTTGTGAGTGGGTAATGTATTGATGTGGACATCACTCAATCTTTTTGTCATTAAATCAAAGACAAAAATTGTTATCTTTCACAAATAAATTAATCACTTCAAATTTCCAAGGACTCAACCTTTAAAAAAACCCATCGTGACAATATTAATTAATGATTGAAGTCGACTGTTTTAAGAGTTGTTTATTTTCTTGAAGATGTGTTTTACAATTTACACAGTTTTACCATACATGAACTCATTTGTTTAAAAAAACATTTGTAAATTTGTCACTTTTTCAAACACTCATCACTAAATACTGTTCATTTAATACGTAATTTAAGTAAACTAGTAATCATTATTAATGGATAGGAGAATCATCAGGCTTACCTTGAAAACTTTCTTCTCGGGTTCACTGATTTGAAAGGAACATATGGATCTAACTATTGATACTATATTTGAGTAGTATGTTATAGTACTATACCTTGTACGAATAATATTATAAACAATACTTTACCTAATACAGATATATAGTACTAAATTTGTAGCATCAACAGTGTCCAGAAAAGTAAATTGGCTACCCTACTACCTACCTTGATTCTGAAACTTAAACTGAACTGGTTGAGATAGATTGCTGTGCAATGAAACATTTCTAAATATGTCTTTATGTGTTTCTTTCCAAATCAGTGGCCCCAGAAGGATATTTTTAAGGTAAGTCTGATGATTCTCTTATCCATTACTAATATTCATTGGTTTTCAACCCTAATAATTCAGTCCTAGACTAATAATAATTAAGTGAAGTTTCGACTTTATAAGCATATTATGTTCACCCATTATCTGATCAGACCATATTCCATTGATGAAAAAATATATTTCTTACCAACCTAAGTTTCATATATAAAAAAAAATGTAAAATATGAGGATTTATCCAATAATAAGCAGAATAGCACTGTTGGGGGTTGCAGTCTTCTGTCAGACATGTATAGCACAAGCTCATAATTTTTGTTGACGAATACATATTTTTAAAATATTCTGGTTCTTTTGGGTGTCCTCATGCAATATTTAGTATCCTAGTCTGAGGAAAATAGATGACAAAGAAGTATTTTATGTTATTTAATAGTTTTTAGTACGAGACATAACAATGCAAGCCTGGGTTGTGGCGTGGTGTTGCCAGCTTTAACGGAAGAATAACTAGTGATCAGATAATTGATTGAATTCAACAGGCGAGTGTTACTGCTCATCGTTACTGCTCATCTATCTTCGAGAAACCTTTACTGTAATTATTTACACTATGACACAGATTGTGAGTAAGAAATAATAATAAAATTAATGCGAAATAATTGAATGCTGAAGAGCAAAACAGATAAACACAACCGGAATGAAGCAAGACATCGTCGTGTCGCCTCATACTGAGAATCAGCTGATGTAACAATGTGGTAACGCTGCAGGTTACATGGGAAGTGAAGAGTGGTAACTGCACATACAGCCAGGCTTGCAATAATGTGCCTCGTACTACATTAAGATCTGATACAATAGAAGGCATTACCATTGTGTAAGAATGAATGTAATAGCCTAGTTTTAATTAAAGACTAGATTATTAGACGTAAGTGCAATATCTTTGTACCTGATTGACTGAAAAATACCTGGATTAGCCATTACAATTAGAAAGAATAAAAGTAAAATTAATCATTTCAAATAGTTTCACTACCGTTTCTTCTGTAATATCAAAACACTCAAAACTAAATCTAAAAATTGAAATATTTTTGTACGATATCTAGACGTTCGTAAGTAGTTAACTTTATGCACATATTTGTACGAGTATTCAATTAACTCAGAGAAGGTTTGATTGTTTTTAGCAAAATTATGAAAAGATTTATCCAAAATGTTATAAATTTAAAACATTTTACCAAATACCATGATAGTTTGTGCACATGTAATATAATTGGTGGTTAGTAACAGTTTGTATATTTTTTTATTTCAAAAGCATATATCCCATTGGGATCTTTAATTTTTATGAAGTAATTAAGTTCATAGGGGCCCAAAACACTTTTAAAGAGCTAATTTTAAGATTGCATCTCAGTTTTGTATAGTTTTTTGGAAATCTTGTCAAATTTCATGTAAATAAGTAGAACCATCTCTGAGTTAATTATGTAAAAGTGTAACTCTTGAGGCATATCCTATTACTCAAATAAAGTTATGTTGTATTAAAAATCATATTTGAGTGTTAAGAGATTGCACAATAAACTAAAAAATTAACACATTTTATAACTAAACCAGGAAATGTTTCATAATTTATATAGATTTTACCATTGTTAAAAATTTACAAATTTTATATAATGTTGTTCCATGCACAGTATTACCATAATTTTACTATAAGTTTGTTATTGAAATGTACATTTATAATAAATATTTTAAACACAATATGCTTATCACAATGTTTATTCCGTGTCTTAGTTTACACATTAGAAAATATATCTATCCATAGTCCCATAATTATAACTGAACCTCACATTAAGTAAAATAATACAGATTTTGACGGATATCTTTAGAAATGTAGTTTTAATATCCATTAGTTTTGAATCTTAAAAAATTTGTTGGTAAAGTATCACACTCACATGGCTTTGTACACAAAACACGTAGAAGCATTAATTAATTGTTCTCTTTCGCCTCATTCGGAAAACGTAGATAGGTTTTGCGACAGCTTAAACATTAGTAATTTATTTTCATAGGATTTACAAGTACTCAATATCTTGAAAACTGTTTGAAGATACTAAAAAATGTTTATGACAAAAAGTTTAGGAAATGTTATAAGCATACAGAACAGTTTTTGTTTTTTCCTCTAGGTTCATAAATAATGGAGATGTGAATTCTTAAAAGGTAAAACGGCTATTTTAATGGAAAGGCATGGAGTACCAATCTGGTCAAGAAACTTAAATCAATGTATTTAAAAGGTCAATATTTGTACCGAGTTTGAACTTGTTTCAACATTCCTACCACCAGTTCTTTGTGGTAGAAAAGTTCTTATGGGATTTACGTTTAATCAGTATATCGAAAACCATTTGAGATACAAAAAGCCTGACTTATTACCATATTTTTAGTAAACTTTATAAATATTCCAGAACACTTTTTGTTTTTTCTCCAAGTTCTTAAATAACGAAGTTGTGAATTTTTAGTTTAAACGCAGCCATGTATTGAAACGAAATGGTGACAAAGTAGTTAGTGATTGTACCACGTACAATTTTGAACGGAGTGGATTTGGGCTCTAGAGATCATTTTCAATGAAGTTATGTAGAAATATTTGGTAAGTGCTACCGTGAGGGTGATTACAATAGGCTGATTTTGTAAAGAAAATCTCACCTTAAAAATTTACACATTACAACTCTTTATTCCAAATTTAGACAACTGAAAGCCTAGACATGCCAGACAATGAGAACCTGTGTGTATACCACAAGCACACTCGCAGCACACACCAAAGTTTGTTACTTGTTCAAAATTCAAATCTCACAATTGCTATTATTCTATTTTTAGTTATTTATTATTTATGATTTATTAGTACATATAACTATATGTATGTATCCTTCGTACTTGGGTGAAGATTGGCAAAATATGTTTTTGGAATGGGACAACATTTTGTGAAAAAAACATGTTTTTTTAACTATAAAACTTATTGTGTAATAGTAAGTTTGCACCAACTAATATTTTTACCATTAAAAAGTCATGCTGATGTATCTGCCTCTGGTTCTTACTTGACGATAATATTAGCAAATATCCATCTGTTATCATTAGTAAATTCTTTGTGAATAATACTTTTATGTTACCTACTCAAGGGATAAGAATAAAAGCAATTAATTTGAGTGAAAACTATTGCTTTTAATAAGATAATATGAGCTAATAAACACACAAGGTGTACAAGAAATCATTATGAATATACCATAACAAACAATATATCATACTCAAAGTTCATTGTTTGAGAAAGTTTTGATATACCCTCCTTTGACAGCTGGGACCACCCAAAGTGACTGCAGTATTACCAATTGAAAACACATTTATCTTACAAATAGTCTTTAAAGTAAGGCTTTGGTAGTTTTTGTGAACATTTTTGTAAATTATTTCTAATAAATGCAGTTTCAAATGGAAAATATACTAGTATAGTTTGTGGATGATACATGTAACATATGTGAAAAATCTAATCTTCAACGTATGTATCAGCAAATTGTCTGCTTCAAGGAAAGTCATTAGCGGATGTGCTTGTATCCATCCGTGAAGGATAAATACAAGCAATAATTTAATGCGGGTTTCTAAGTAGGCAAAGGAAGCACTTAACAATTTCCATACATTCTGTTTAAGATCCTCAATTAATTATGTTGAAGTTTCCAACGTTTATTATAGTTATGTTCATCTAGGACAACAAGATGAGAATATCTCTCATAACATTTAGTCGTAAAAGACTCTTTGCTCTCCTTCTGGATATTCAGGATGGGTAAGGAGATTTGTTGAGATCTCATGATGAGGGATAACGAGCACTTTCTCAATCTTAACACCTTGGAGGAAGAGGAGGTTAGTTCTGTTCCAGCCTCTCCCATTCAAAGTGAGTAGGTGAACCAACATTAAGGGAGTCCATCCGTTCCAACAGTCATCCTCTGCAATGGACCAGACCTATTGATGACTTCCAACCCCCCTCCCCCCATAAATCTTGTCATTCACAGTTCGCGAATTGCCACTCCTGGACATCTATTGGGTTGCCTAGATTTAAGTGATACTGGTTATTGTTGTACCCAGCTAGCCAATGCTAAATAGCTGGTAGTGCCAATTGCCAATAGTGTAGGTCCTGGCAGATATAAGCCATCCAGAAGTGAGCTCTCCTGGAAACCTTTTTTATTGTGCTATGAGTAACAAAGAGCAGAGGATATGAAGAGTTCAACAAATTTTGACACGCCTAGCTATGGTTTACTTTTTGTATAAATCAAACTATTAGTCTAGAAGTTGAAAGCTAATTTGCACTATGTAGAACATTCAGCCGATTGTTTGTGAAATTGGCAGAGGATTTTCCGCTAAAGTTGTCATCTATTATAGTTTTCATGGAGGTTGAAATGGAAGAATGTCAAAAGTCTTAAAGTATATCGAAATGATAATATTTTACTCTGTTCATATTTTGTTTTAGCTTGACTTACTTAAATCTAATAATTATCAGACATGCAATAAAGTTATGTCATCAGCCAACTTCCACGAAAACTGATGACTCATTTCTTTCTTAGGGAAAAATCTTCTGTCGATTTCACAAAACACTCGGCTGTAAGCCAATATAATAAAAGTTAGCCCTCAGCTCCTAGACTAATAGTTTGAATTAATTGTTCCAAAAGCAAAAATTAGCACTATTGGCTCGCAGAGTACACCAATAACCGATGTGTTACTAAAGAGTTGTCAGAAAATGCTGAATTTTAGTCGGTCTCCGTATTTTTGGCTGATTCTGATTTAACTTTTCTTTATATCTCTGTTTTAATTGTCTTAAACTAAAACCAATTGACTCAGGAAAAAACTGTTCGATATCCTATTTCTATTCCCATCAGAATTAGCGTGACAATGTCTAAGAGAAAATTCCTCTATCTATCAATTTTATGAAAAGCTACATTGTGTGCTAATGCAATGCAATTTGGCTCTTGGCTCATGGACTACAGTATCTTCTTCTGTAAGGTACAATATTTTGAAGAACTAATTCCAAGCAAATCTTTAGTTCATTTTTATCCATAGTTCACTAAAGATATTTCATATATATTTAAAAAAACAATCAAAGAACACTGAACACAAAATTTACACACTTACCATAAACATGCACTATGTACGTAAGTTTAAATTTCGTTCCTCAAACACTTATATTACAAACATCTTACTATATATGTATACGTACAAAATTTTACAATTTTGTTTAAAAAAAAACTAACATAACGCATTGAAGGCATCATATGAGGGTGTATGACATGTGCTCGGAATTGACTTGTAAAGAATTATAACTTTATTTAACTAAACCAAAGGATATAGGTATATTATTTTTTTTAATATTCTCCCACCCTTAAAATAATTTTATTTCTATATAATTGGAAGCTTTTTTTTTATTTCCATCGTAAAGATTTAGTTTCGTCACAAGAAAAAATGTAATTCAAAAAGGCATCATTTTGTTGAAATGGTTTGAAGAACCGCTTCAAAAACATCCAATTGATGTCACTTGTCATCCTGCGATAACAGATGTGGAGCTCACCAAGAAGACACATTGTGATATCCCAAGTATTCTATCACGATCTCTTGGACACTACTGTAACTGATTCTGAGTTCTTCAACATTTTAAAAACAAGTTATGCGCTGATCTTCCTCAATGAGATTTTGGACTTCCTCAATGTTGATCTCGGTTTCACTCGTCCTTGGGCGACAATTGTGGCACTCATTCTCAACCCTTTCACATCCCTCAAAAATTTGTTTGTGCCAAGTAAACACACATGTTTTTCGCAAGATATTGTCCCTGAACTTTTTTCATCACATTACAAAATTTCGGTTAGGCTTACTCTTTCCTGAGCCAAGACTTAATAATGAATTTGAGAGTTGCGGTTGTTTCTTTCTGTCCCCAACAGTATATAAGCTACGTACACATCAAGCAATTTTAGGTCAATGACTCATTCGGAATTTTTTAGATAACCAGTCTCGTTTATAGTTTACTTATTCTTGTAGTAACCTTTAAGGTGGTCAGTTGGAATAACTTTTTTTGATTCCAAAGAACTGGTTGCTCTTAGCCCTTTAATATACTACTTCTGAGGAGAGGAACATATAGAAAAATTGTTTTCTTACATGAGGAGTGTTAGGAATTTGATATAAAAATTTGGGGCTTATTCAGACTCAAGGAAAAATGGTTTAAGATAAGGATATAAACTGTTTACAGTATGTACATGAGAAGTGACTGAACTTTATGAAATATTACTATTTCCATAATAAATACTATTTAAAAACCAATTTTAAACTTAAATTTAATAATAGGAAATAATTATCATGAAACCTTGAGTTAAAAGAAAATAATTCACTAAAGCCAAATTAACTATTAGTTAAATAAAATTGTTATTACTGTATAACCCTCAGTGGCAAAATAAATGCACAAGTTGGCAACATAGACTATTATTAAAAATTTAAGCTTAGCAGCCAATCAGTAAAAATTCTGATTAAAGCCCTTCTAAAAGTTCATAACAATATGCAACAAAGTCTGATTTTGGAAAATGCATCAAGATTTCTTTATGTATTTTTCTCTGTAGACAACAGATATACTTTACCTTACAGTGGTCACTAGAGTAGCCAATCATGTTCCGTGATGTAATGAAATAGGGCTAGTTATAATTATTATATTCATCACAATAATGATCACTGACTTCAGAAATGCTATTTTTGGATATCTACTCATACTGAAGACCTGTCTTTGGCCTGTGCACAAGAATCATCCCAGTTATCATCAATATTACCTAGAATTCCTGGTGGGATATGTTTTGAAATAAGGTCTCTTCTCAACTCACTGTAACTCCTTTACATCGCTATCTCCACACTACCTTTCAAATTGTATTGTTGGATGGAATTATTAACATGAGAAGATTTCTTCTAATAACTTCAGAGGTTGACTGTCACTGCTGAAAAAATGTTTTGATGTAGTAGAGATTACATTTTCTAGGTGTAAAAACCGATATTTGTAATTATTTGTCAAAAATCTGGCATTTTAAGAGCTGCTTAAAAAGCTTTTAGATTACAGTTTACAATTATGTCCTGTATAAAGATTACATAATGTTAATAGGGTATCAATTATTAATCATAAGCATATTATAAACCACCCCTACACTGTGAGTTGATAGCAAAGGAAAGAGGTTTAATCGTTATTCTTCATCAATTTTGTTTTTTATATAATCTAGACAAGTAAATAGTGAGATTTAAGAGAAAGTTTTTTATTGTTACATTAGAAATTACACGATTGAATGAATGACAAAAATTACAAATATGAAGATGTGGAGAGGAAATACATCACAACTAAATCCATTTATCAGCAACCCCAGTGACTTGTGTTCAAATGAAAAATGTAAGAAATAGTGGTGAGCAAACAGCCAATAGCTTACAACGTGAATTTTAGCAACTGGTGCGTATCCACAACGTGCCTTCAGATTGAATGAACATTGTGCAGCTGCAGCAAACGGGAATTTAGGTACCTGGCGATTATCCACAACGTGACTTCAGATTGGATGAACATTGTGCAGCTGCAGCAAACGGGAATTTAGGTACCTGGCGATTATCCACAACGTGACTTCAGATTGGATGAACATTGTGCGGCTGCAGCAAACGGGAATTTAGGTACCTGGCGATTATCCACAACGTGCCTTCAGATTGAATGAACATTGTGCAGCTGCAGCAAACGGGAATTTAGGTACCTGGCGATTATCCACAATGTGACTTCAGATTGGATGAACATTGTGCAGCTGCAGCAAACAGGAATTTAGGTACCTGGCGATTATCCACAACGTGACTTCAGATTGGATGAACATTGTGCGGCTGCAGCAAACAGGAATTTAGGTACCTGGCGATTATCCACAACGTGCCTTCAGATTGGATGAACATTGTGCAGCTGCAGCAAACAGGAATTTAGGTACCTGGTGATTATCCACAACATGTCTTCAGATTGGATGAATACTGCAGCGGCTGCAAACAGGAATTTAGGTACCTGGTATGTATCCACATGTCTTCAGATTGGATGAATAGTGCAGCGGCTGCAAACAGGAATTTAGGTACCTGGTATGTATCCACAACATGTCTTCAGATTGGATGAATAGTGCAGCGGCTGCAAACAAGAATTTAGGTACCTGGTATGTATCCACATGTCGTCTGATTGGATGAATAGTGCAGCGGCTGCAAACAGGAATTTAGGTACCTGGTATGTATCCACATGTCTTCAGATTGGATGAATAGTGCTGCAGCTGCAAACAGGAATTTAGGTACCTGGTGCATATCCACCATGTGGTGGTAAGATCCTTGGTATGTCTTCTTTACTGTATTGTATATCAGTAGTCTAGGGGCTATCAAGCAGGATTTTAGAATGTTGGATCCTCTGTTGAACTGTGATGGGTGTAGATGTTTGTTGTTTGACTGTTTTATCATTGTCCCTGGGGTTTTCATTCATTATTTTGTATCTCCACTTGTCTCTTCATATTAATGTACAGTTTGAAGGAGACGCAAATTTTCAAAACTCTGCCGTTATTACAGTTAATGGCTGTTGGAATTTATTCACATCTTGCACATCAAATTTTAAGCACAACAGGATTTTCTACTAGATTGTAACAGAAATGTTATCTACTCATGTTTATGTCACTTCCACAATTTAAATGAGTTTTTATAAATCATCTCTATAGTTACAATACAAAATTGTCCAATTGTTGAATAGAAAAGACTTAATTTGAGATCTGAATGAATACTATTAATTTGTTAAAAGTTTGGTTGGTAGTGTTGATTCAGAATATATTTTTAAAATTATCATGTCCCAAGTACTATTTTTAGTAACACAAAAAGATTAGATTTAGTTAAATAACATACTAAATGTTTATGTATATTTCTATGCAAGAGTTTTTAATACTTTGACTGTGTCAGACACCTTACGGCATAGAATCAGAGTGATAGTATTAAAGTTTACTCAGTGTAGAGCCACAATAAAGGTGTTAAACATTAAATGTTCTATTTAAATAGTTCATTTACTGGATAAACTATACAAGAGTTTTTAATACTTTGACTGTGTCAGACACCTTACGGCATAGAATCAGAGTGATAGTATTAAAGTTTACTCAGTGTAGAGCCACAATAAAGGTGTTAAACATTAAATGTTCTATTTAAATAGTTCATTTACTGGATAAACTATACAAGAGTTTTTAATACTTTGACTGTGTCAGACACCTTACGGCATAGAATCAGAGTGATAGTATTAAAGTTTACTCAGTGTAGAGCCACAATAAAGGTGTTAAACATTAAATGTTCTATTTAAATAGTCCATTTACTGGATAAACTATACAAGAGATTTTAATACTTTGACTGTGTCAGACACCTTACGGCATAGAATCAGAGTGATAGTATTAAAGTTTACTCAGTGTAGAGCCACAATAAAGGTGTTAAACATTAAATGTTCTATTTAAATAGTCCATTTACTGGATAAACTATGCAAGAGTTTTTAATACTTTGACTGTGTCAGACACCTTACGGCATAGAATCAGAGTGATAGTATTAAAGTTTACTCAGTGTAGAGCCACAATAAAGGTGTTAAACATTAAATGTTCTATTTAAATAGTCCATTTACTAAGACTTGGCCTTTCATTCTCAAACCATCATTTGGAACAACTCTCTTATGGTTTGTAAAAATATGATTAAACTTTGAATCTCATATGTAATATTTTGGCAGTAAAAGTTTATCTCTTAAAAATTACGGATTGTATAAATTAATTATTTCAATTGTTCATAACTACTGAAACTAACACGCAGATTAACTTCCAAATATCACAAAGGAATTTGTTGAGTGAAAAAATAGTTTTTTTTACTACTTAACCCAAGTCCATCCTGAACCCTTACCTCGCAGCCTTATCTTGTCCATTTGAAAGTGCTGGTGCTATTTGCTTTCCCCACACATCCACTGATGTCTTTGATATCTTTATCGTCTATATACTTTTTTACAGGCACTTAACTGGTCAGATTATATGTTTAGCTAAGTTACTTTATAGCCATGCAATTGCTCAATGCAGGAGCCAACCGCAAAATCTTTAGTGACTTGCAGAAAAGACAACATTATTTTCTTATTTATTTTTTTGTTAAGAGAGGCCAATCTCCTTTTAAGCCCTGTTCTGCCGTCCTCATGGACGGATCTTATCAAAAAGAATAAGAAGGAGAGTCGATACAGTATAATGTAATTAATTATTACTTACTGATAAAAAGTGGAGGCTACAGAGAGGCCACTATTTTTCCTGCGCTATTTTTCTCAGATCCAAAATTCGACGTTTAAACCGCTCGCCATCGCGCTTGTAATTTATTAGTACTTACTTACTGCCGGGGCGTAGTAAGTAAGTAAGTACTAATAAATAGTAAATAGTAAAAATAGTAATTTATTAGTTCCAATATAAATTAAGTCACAGAATTTTGAATCATTTAAATTCACGGCATTTACATTTTTAACTGTAAAAGCATTCTGTATACATTTTACTTAGGAATAAGCGGTCACTATAATAGTTCACAAAGTATGTATGTCCAGTTACCGTTCGTCTCTTATTATATGGCAGCGTATTGATGACGTCACGCTAAAGCCATATTTTCTAAGGCGACAAAGTGAGAGCTCCACCATACTGGTATTTTAAGGTTAATTTTTGAATTATCATTGTCCTTTATTTTGTTACCGCTGGGTTAATCAAAATAGATGTAAAGTTTAAATCCTTTTAATATTTGAACGTTTACTCCCGGACTCCGAGGTGCTTAGTCACTGAACTCATATCCTCTGTAATTTAATTCAAAATCTGAGTCTTACAGAAACCTACTGTCGTTATATACGGTTTGCAGTTTAGAAAAGACAGCTAAGGCCAATAAGGGACTCTTACCGCATTTAAAATTATACATGGTGTAACAAAAACGGGATTGGGGATGAGGATGATTCCCGAACGATTACAGGTATAAATTACTGCACCTATAAATCTACTTTTAGAAGTAACTACCATTTTTTGTCATCTCGGGAGACGACCTGAAAAGAGTCAGAAGGAAATCTTACATTGAAGGATAGGTCGAGTAGTACATAACATTAAAGTTCTCTATTATTAGAATACAATGCCGCAAATATAACCTGAAAAGGTTCATTCTTTAAAAATTACGCTGGTTCAAAGTTTGAAACATTTACAATGTAAGTCCTTTTCTAAGTGGTTCCTCTAAAGTGTTCCGAATATATTCGTTTTTGTTTTACCAGGCGTGACTGCCTTAAAATTACATATTTTGCCAAGTTCTTTCAGTTTCCACAAATACTGGTCGATATTTTCACCAAGTCCTTGCCTTCTAGTCGCCAACAAACTGGTGACGGAACTATATTGTATTAGTTGGTTTTATAAAAAGTTTGTCGAGGATAGTTATAGGTTCAGGATACGAATCAGCTCCTGATAGTAGTTCATGGATGCTGAAGTTGACAAAGTTTATAAGAAGCTTTAACTTGCTTTCCTCAGCAGCGCATATTGCTTCAGTAAAGTTTTCAAATGTTGCTTTCCAGTGGTTCCAATGGCCATCAGCATGATGTTCATTTGGGTCAGGCATAAGCGTTCTGAAGATTCTTGGAGCAATTGGAAAATTCTTTAAATATTTAAATATAAGCGTTCTGGCTTAAAGAATTGTTCAATTAATGCCCTTAATGTGAAAATCTCTTGTAATATGATTAATACAATTAAGTTGAATAAAATTGTTATGAAATGGATTAAAGTTTAACCAAACTTAAATGGTATTATTCAACTTATTACATTAGATAATAGACTTACAGAAAGTAAACAGTAAACATAACTATTGGGAATTGATAAACAGCTGTTTAGAGACAGAAAAGATATAAGATAATAGGCTATTACAATACCACACACAATAACATACACCATTATATATGATAAAGAAAATAATGAAATGCTTCTCTAATCTAGTAAAATGTTTTACAATGATTTGTTTTCTAACTGTTAACCACATTTTTGACGTTGGTATATTAAAGTTCAGCTTACAGAGCATCTGTGTACAAAGTTTCATTGCGGGCACTTGTTTGGTTAAGTCTCAGGAGTGACTTTTATACGAGAACGCCCGTCCAACGGTGCATTTAATTAGACGATAGGACCTCTGACGGCCGGCACCACATTTTTGACGTTGGTATATTAAAGTTCAGTTTACAGAGCATCTGTGTACAAAGTTTCATTGCGGGCACTTGTTTGGTTTAGACTCAGGAGTGACTTTTATACGAGAACGCCCGTCCAACGGTGCATTTAATTTAGACGATAGGACCTCTGACGGGCGACACCACATTTTTGACGTTGGTATATTAAAGTTCAGCTTACAGAGCATCTGTGTACAAAGTTTCATTGCGGGCACTTGTTTGGTTAAGTCTCAGGAGTGACTTTTATACGAGAACGTCCGTCCAACGGTGCATTTAATTTAGACGATAGGACCTCTGACGGCCGACACCACATTTTTGACGTTGGTATATTAAAGTTCAGTTTACAGAGCATCTGTGTACAAAGTTTCATTGCGGGCACTTGTTTGGTTTAGACTCAGGAGTGACTTTTATACGAGAACGCCCGTCCAACGGTGCATTTAATTTAGACGATAGGACCTCTGACGGCCGACACCACATTTTTGACGTTGGTATATTAAAGTTCAGCTTACAGAGCATCTGTGTACAAAGTTTCATTGCGGGCACTTGTTTGGTTAAGTCTCAGGAGTGACTTTTATACGAGAACGCCCGTCCAACGGTGCATTTAATTTAGACGATAGGACCTCTGACGGCCGACACCACATTTTTGACGTTGGTATATTAAAGTTCAGCTTACAGAGCATCTGTGTACAAAGTTTAATTGCGGGCACTTGTTTGTTTTAATCTCAGGAGTGGCTTTTATTAGAGGACGTCCATTTTACGATACATTCCTACGGTTTACTTAGGTATTATATTTGGGATTTTTATTCATTACACATTTAATGGGAAACCTTTGTGGAAAGTAATAAATAGAAAAAACTGTGTTGATTTTGTAAAAGATCGTTTTTATAATTAGTATTATACAATTTATCTCAGTTTTTGAATTTTTGTTAACGCCTTCAGATTGATGACTGCAACATTGATGCACTAGACGGTCTGGACGATAAAGTGACGCTAACTTCACGGTGGTCAACACTAACCTCCTCAACGTTTTCTTTTCGTTTTCTGTCAGTCACCACCATAGAGTATAAAATAAATAGAATACAAGAGTGGGATCTCCATTTTAAAGTGGCAATGTGTGGTCTCAGTTCACTTACTTTGGTGTGCAGATGTTTCGCACTAATATTAAATAATTATTAGGATTGTATTAAAACAAATGTAATGTTTATATTATATTGGATATGGCTTTTCTTAATTCAACCACTACTTGGTCATGTGTCTAAATATAACCTTGTTATCAAAAAGCTCCAGAAAACATTTTTTTACATGTTGTTTGTTGTGATTTTTTCATATACTGATTGAGTCCATGTTATGGTTTAGAGAAACTAATTAAATCCAAACGTTTTGTATGTTGGGATCTTAAACTGAAGAGGTGATATAAATAATGAAGTTGTTGACTTGATTTATTAAACTCTATTTACTGGTAATTCCATTGCCTCGTAGTCTTGTGGCAATAAAAGGAAAAAGACTACTAACATATAAGCAGTGACGCGTCCAGCGCTGTTCTATGGAGGTAACCGGAACACCGGGGAGTCGGAGATACAAAAATTTTACAGACGAGCAAGGAGTCCGTGAGCGCTCTCCGAAAATTTAGAAATATTACGTTATTTCATACCTATATTAGGTTATTATAGCACTTTTGAACTAATGAAAGGAAGGCAAAGATACGGTCAGAACGTATAATTTAGAGTAAATCCACCCTACCATCAATCACCAGGAAGCTTATATATCGATTATTAAAATCTTCTGCAACAAATACAGTTTGTATGAATTATATTTAACAGAAACCAAATATAATCTTACAAAATTATATATATATATATATATATATATATATATATAATTAAAATAAAAAAATACTGGTTTAGACCTTGTTTTTTTTAACCAAACCGCAACTTTTAAAGTTCATAACTCGGAAACTATCCGGTTATTACCAGATGTTTATACAAAATAGATATAATTGTAATTTTACTGAGAACGTATTTTTAGAATAGTATGAAAATAATTTGTTAATAATGGGTAGTCCGTGTAATACGGTATTGGCCACGTTATGATGCAAAACCTCCGCATATCAAAGTAGGTGAATTAATCAGTTGTTGGTAATATCAATATCGTATTAGAGAATTTGAAATTGGTGCCAAATATAGAAACCAGAAACTAGGACATCCCGTTTCCGGTGAGCTAGGTAGGATACTACAACGCAAGAGTGCATTGAAACCAAATCTTGTCAACAACTTTATTATTGAGTTTTCACTTCATTTATGATTGTCTGTTTTACTCTTTGCACCATACCACACCACCTCTCCCTTTGGAAACAAAAAAAGGAGTAAATGAACAAAGCAACTAAGTATAGAATAGAACATTTATATTATTAAAAGTAAGTATATGTCAAAAATCACACACTCTCACGGTAATAGAATCATGTAATCAAATTCAGTTATTCGGGAAGACATATCTTTTGTAAGCATGAGTTCTTTAGACGACAGATTCCGAAGTGGAAAGGAACAGGAACGTATCCAGGAGTTGTGAAATCAACACAGAGGAAGAACCCGTGGGCTGAGGAGATTACGGAAAAATCTGTTGGGCTCTTTCCAAGTAAGCAAGGAACACACAAATAAGGGAGGACATTTCAGAGCCACAAATGAAAACATTTGAAAGGACAATGGGAACAATCCTGAAGGAATTGATAAAAAATAGAAAGGTAAAAGTCTTGCAAAAACGAGAATGGAGGGACGAAGTGATTTAGTAGACGTGCAGTAGGCTGTCGTTAACGTAAACCTCTTGAAATCGTCAGAACACTTACATTTTTTTGTAAATGTATATTTATAGTCTAAGAATTTAATTTGTTTTTAAACCTCAATAGTACGGATATTTTCTCAATTCATATCAAAATTCCAATTCTATATGATAAGCATTTTTTCAAAACGAAACTTTTATAGTCGAATTAAACCTCAGTAGTGCGTAATTTCACTTTTTAAACCCGTTATAGCAGAAATTCATCTTGTCTAGTGCATATCCCAATAAAGTGAATACGTCAAGTTCATATCATATCCTGCGTATTTTCATATCATGTCACCAGGATTTATCTAATTGTTTTTATAAATGTATCACTGGCACTGTTGGAATTTAACCTGTTACTTGTGCTAAAATACTTTTGACTCATCTGATAAGGATTTTGGGGATAAAATAAATTATTGATATAATACTTCATGTGCCTGTCACTGCCTCAGTTGAAGTCTGTGTTGAAGGTAAGCCTGTTATCTTGCAGAACTGAAATTGGAAAAGCTTGTCTACATCACCCACAAGCTTAAAGCTGTCAATGAGGGGTTGTGCAGGCTGTGCTGTTGTCCGTTAACATAGTGGGAAGGCTGCAGGAGCTGGTCTGGATGAGTAGATTGATTGAACATATGAGTAGCTCACAGCCTTACGACTCATTGTAACTAATTTGGTTTCTTTCACAAGTTGAAGAATGGTTGCTCCAAGTCTGGTTGGTTTGACATTCTCCAGAAGTGGAGCTTCCAGCAGTCCCCTTCAATTAAAAGCCAGCGATACACAGTCAAAAAAAGATATGCTTAGCAGTTTCAGTTTTTTGGCTGCAAAGACCACACAACAGTTCATTGCTATAGAATCCTATCTTTGTCAAATGATTCCTGAAGTACACAAGGACCTGGCAAGCGTGGTATTGGGGCTTGAGAAGTTTCTTGCAGAGTTATGAAAGACAAGGTTTTGGGTCCCTTTGGGCAGCTTCTTACTCCACGATGGGATATGTCAGAAGTATTCTGGAGGTGCCTATGTTCACTCCCACACAGAAGCCAGAGACCAAGAACTCACAGAGTCCATGAATCTAAAGGGTGAAAGCCTCCTTAGTCAATAAGCTTCCACAGATCATCGCCCTGATTCAAAAATGCATTCCTTAAATTAAACCAAATTTCATTGTTCGATTGAGCTGAAGTTTTGCATGTAAAACCACACCCCATGACATGTCGTAAAAAATTCAAAGACTAAATTACCCGGGATCCGTCCCACTTTTCTCTAAAGTTGAAGAAATGCATTAGTGAATAGTCTAAATTCGTCACACGTCTATAGTAAACTTTGCATCACTACAGTGGTTTTATTAATATGTTTGTGAACAAAATTTGATGATCATTATGTATATTATTGTTTATTGATTTTTTGTTAAAAATGTATAGAACGTGTGCTCGTGTTTTATACTTTCATCACACATAAATATACAATTAGATTAGGACTAAAGCAATCCCTACAGACAACTAAAGCAGGAACAATGTTCAATTGCAATACATCAAAATCACCTTTAATACTCTTGTTGATACAGTAAAAACAGTAATATAATTCAGTGCTAAAATTTAATAACAAGTAGTCTTACAAACCATAACTTTCTGATGTGTAAATGTTAACATGGGAATAGATTGTTACTATTAAAAGTAATGTAATTACAAATATATATTTTTTTACAATATAGAATTTTATGAGAAATAAAACAAAATCAAAATTATAACTCTATCTTCTACAATAAAAAAGTTACAACTTTTTAACAAAACCTTTACAAAATTGATAAAAAGGGCTCCGAGGTTTTCGCCAGTACTTGTTCAATAAAGGCCCAAGTTTTTGGTAGTGACCTAAAATTTTACTCTCGAGTGCAAAGGGTTAATACTAAAATAATATTTCAAGCAACAATTGGACAATATTGTTACCATAGTAATATTGATTTAAAAGTTCATTCAAAATACAAACTTGAGGCAATAAACACTATTAGATGTTGTGTCCCCTTTAAGTTGATACTAGACAAACCAGCCAAGCTTCATTATATTTTACACTTTTTATGGACTGCTGGTATTCATATTTCAACATCATCGGTCGCTAGACATCAGAGTTCCTTGTACAACTCTTAAGTTAAGAGATACATCCGAAGTCTCACACATAGCTGCCTGACGTCACCTACGAGAAGTAAAGAAATATCGAGTAAGATGCTTTAAATCCCAAGTCTCGCACTTCGCATCCAGCCATTACCTGCGAGAAGTAAAGAAATATTGAGTGAGACCCCTAAATCCAAAGTCTCGCACTTCACTTCCATCATCACCAGCTAGAAGTGAAGGAAATTTTGAGTGAAATCCCCTAAATTCAAAGTCTCGCACTTCACGTTCTGT
Source organism: Homalodisca vitripennis (assembly GCF_021130785.1). Taxonomy (NCBI): domain Eukaryota; kingdom Metazoa; phylum Arthropoda; class Insecta; order Hemiptera; family Cicadellidae; genus Homalodisca; species Homalodisca vitripennis. Next base: position 157,339,189 of record NC_060210.1, on the reverse strand, counting down.
CATCACGTGCTAGAAGTGACAAAATTTTGAATGAGATCCTTTATATTTAAAGTCTTGCACTTCACGTTCAGACATCAACTGTGAGAAGTGAAGAAATGTTGAGTGAAACCCTCTATATTCAGTGATTTGTTTTAGTGTACACTATTTGTACTATTTGGACATGCTGCACAATGAAAAAATTGTATAATCATATATTAAAGGAAAAGAGGATTGTGGATGTTTGTAAAATAACTAAAATATTATATTTCAAGAGCTGATAGGATATTTTTTTATGCAGAAGGACAATATTATTCATCTCCATAACACCCTTTTATACATAGGCTTGCTTAAACGTAGTGTATAGCAGTTTTTGTAAAATCTTTTAGTACGAACAGTTTTTAATTCTCTAAAGATTTTGAAAGAAGTATACTTAAGGTTCTAATAAAAATACCAAATGTTATCAAATTCAAATCACCTTTATCATATTTTGGTGTAATTATGCAAAGACATTCACAACACAACACAGATACAGCTTATAATAGGACCCAGCTTTTAATCAGGGTTTCCAAAATACATAGTTATTTCCACAGAAAACTGATTTTCTGCTCTAGTACAATATGTTTTCAAGTACTGTGTTTTTTATACTCAATATTCTTTATAATAATAATTAAGTATGTCATATGTATCTATAAAAAAAAAAAACTAAAAATATAATTTCAAACTACTAGTCCAAATTAATATTTTTATTAAGTTAATTCTAATACTTTGACCAAAAGAGCATATTCTGCAGCATTGCCATATTTATAAAGGTATTTTAAACAGTATTTATTTTATACACTAAATACTTAAAAAAAATCAATGTTAATTTTCAGAATTTAATAAGGTAAAATAAAGAATGTCTTATTTCACCAGGTGAAGTTAGGGCTTAGAAGCATTGTCTGACTCAACCTGGGGACCAACGGACAAAAAGTAGTTTACCAAAGGACAACAGCGTATTTAAGAGGGATAGTATTTGTTAGGCCCCAAGACTTTGAATAGTAATAATTATATCTTCAAGCAATCCTATAACTTATATAAAAATAATACTAATATTCATTTACTTCAAGCAAAAATAACACTCTATAGCAATTTTAAAATTACAGATTTATACTGCTTACTTTGACCCAATCCCAAGACCAGGAAAAAATTGCTGAGATTGCAGTTGTCATTTGTTTGGTGGTGAATGCACTCTCATCAAATTGAGTCGGGTTATATCTTTAGTAGTTATAATTTGGATCCGTAAGTTTAATTATTTCTTAATAATTATTTCTGTCATAATTATAAATATTTTAAGTGTTATAATATAAATTTATATGTAGGATAAAAGCAGTGCTAGTTTGTATCTACTCAGATTTATTGGCTTTACAGGTATATTTTCACCCCAGGTAGCTGAGTAGTTAGCGTCTCATCACTCAAGGGGCCTGACTTCATATCCCAGTGTAGCATAACACATGCTAACAAGTAATCATTTAAGCTAGCATGAAGTAATTATCGTAACTGATTCCAGACTAGTTTGAGATAATCTATGAAATAAGACAAATATCTTGGATACCGTTTGGTCTAGAAGTGTTTACTAGACTTCCAGGGAACAAACTTGGGAATGTTTTCCCACAGGGGGAATGTTTTTTTTCTGGGGGGGGGGGGAGTGGCAATTCTGTTACTGCCACTCACAGTATTGTTTAGATTAGATTACAGCTACAAAGAAGGACAGATGTAAAACCTGACCCATTTTTTCCTCATAATTTTACAAATACCCAGTACCTGTAATACAAAACATTAAAAATAAAAGATCGACCTATTTCATTATCCCATCAATTCAATATGAGATACATTTGGCCTCCTTAAAGTCAAATCCAGTAAACACTAATGAGTAATGATAGCTTAACGGTACCGAAAGCAGGATTAAACTCCTGCTACTCATTATGGAATCTAAGCATCTGTTAATTACTTGGTTATAAAACTGACAAACGTTTCTTGAGTAACAAAATAACAAACATTGGCAGATTTTAGTCATTTCTTGATAAACAAAAAAAAATTTTATTCATTCAATGTTAATAACCAGTGATCTACACTACACAAGAAGTATTAAACTGTATCCTGTAGCAAAAACAAACTTATTTTAAAATGCAAAATTTTTATTTCAGAAATGGTGTTATAGAAACAATATTACATGTCATATAAACATATATTAATAATGAACTGGCCCATAACTGCCCCCTCTCTCATCCTCCCCACCACTCAGTATCTCTTTCTCCTTTCTTTCTTTTGGCAACAAAGCTTAAGAAATCGCCAAAAAATATTACTATTACATAAGTTTGTGCATTATATAAAGATGTTGCTTCAGCAGATTTAGAACCTTATAGTCTAGATTTGTTGATCTGCCAATGGTGTACAGAAAGAAATAACTACTTGATCTCATTTAATGAAAGTGATAAAAGTATGACAATGAAAATGTTTTGTATAAGCATTTATTTCAATATTTACAAAAGTATTGAACAAAATAATCATGTATTATTTATAAGTACATATTGCCTATTTTAGTAAATTTACAATGTTTAGTTATAAATAATAGTAACATTACTTTAATGGTAACATATTTTTTCAAATTAAAAATGTCTGATCTTGATCTCATAGAACATTAATTTAAAACTAACATTAACAAGTTTTAAAAATATTGTCACAATTAAAGCCTAGTTTCACTAGATGCCGACCTGTAGATGTGGCATCAGACCATTGTCAATAACTGTGCCAGCAAAAGTATAACGAGCCACTGCGGTTTGTACATCAGTTTAGTGTATCAATACAATCTCCATTATAATAACATCAGCTTGATGCATATTGTACTACGCATAGCACCATTAAAATGTTCTAGATTTTAGAGTATGTAGTGAAACTTCTTTGGAGGTAGTTTTTTAGTGTTTATGGAAGAATGTTTAATTTAATCATTGTAATAATCCCATATAGATGGTTAAAACAGGTGCAATAGCAAAAAGGGTACTTGATATCCAATTATAGAACAAATGAGAGTATACTAGGTTATTGAGCACCGATTATTGGTGACAGATACTGCAACTGATGCTATAGGAAGGCATGCAAATTGCAAATCAGGAATCACAGCCCTGCAATTAACCACTGAGACATTGTCTGAGTTTTATATTTAAAGTTTTATGTGAATTAAAATGACAATGGATTGACCCTAAAGTTACATATTACTGCATCTGAGCTTAAATTACAGACTAATAAAAATTTAAATGAACACCAGTTCACTAGGCTTGTATGTTTGTTATGGTCATTGAGCTTAATTCAATCTCTTATCATGAAAGGGTTTTACACATTTCAGAGATACTTTGAACATGATTCTTAATGGGAAGTACTATATTAGTCAGGTTTAATAGCAGAAACGCAATTGGTCCTTTTTGACTATTTTTGTATAGAGGGAGTATGTCATAAACCCTGTATCTTAGGAATACCTGTGGTGAATGACAGCTTACATATTACTGGGGTAAATAATTAAAGTCCCTGTTTGTTTCACTTGATATATAATGGCATGCTACAATGCCAAACCCTTCCCCCCCAAACTAGTACTGTATTGACAAAAACATATATTTGTTTGTAAAAGCAAGGCTACTAATCTCTTACTGTAATTAAAATTATCTATTGCCCAAACTTATTGGTTCATCTCTCATTAGACTACAAACAATATTTCATTTACAAGGAGAGACCTAGTACACATAGTTTCTTTTAAAAGGTTTCTACAAAGTAAAATAACAAGTTTGAAGATTTAATTTAAAATGGATTACACAATTCATAATTGCTAACTCATTAGAATAAAGTATACATTCTAAAAGAAGCTAAAACCACCATCTGTTGGTACATATAAATAGTTTTAACGTAATATATCACACAACTTTGGATTTTCAAACATATATTTCAGACTTTCATCACATTTGACAAGAAGAATAAAAAATCCATAAGGCCTGGTAGTGAAGCCATGCATCTTAAAAGGTTCACTTTGGAAATTTCCTCAAAGAATATGTTTAAAAGGTTCAAACTAATTAAACCAATAACATATTTCTCATTTTTTAAATTATATTAAATTAGTCCACTATCAACATTTTCTAGTATTTTGGTGATTTTCAAATTTTTTACTTGTATGTATTTGCTTGACAATGCAATTTTGTTTATTCAGTTGATTTCATAGTTCAGGTCTAAATTACTTTAATTATGTAAATTTTGGTATATTAGAATTTTATATGGTAGCTCAAGACTAAGGTCTAGTTAAGATCAAACTGCCAGCATTCTATAACATTTGGAAAGTTTAACACTGGTTTACAAACCTCATAGAGTAATTTAGGAGCTGAGATCCCATATTTATTATTGGACAACCTAGTTTTTATATAATAGACAGAGGAATGTTTCCTGACAAAAACATTAATTATCAGTCACGCTTGTTTTGGTGGGAAATAAAATTAGGGTATATCAAAAGGGTTAAAAATGTAAAATGGGTGGTGTTTTTTAGACCATGTTTTTTTTAGTTGTACTCACTTAAAATCAACCATCACAGATATGAATAATTATGAGCCAAACATATGAAGACCAACCGTTTCGCTAAAAATGGTGACTTTAAATTTCTTTACCTCATTTACTGATGGAGAAATAAATATTATGTATGTGACTACCTAAAAAAATGATGTAGCTAGACCATATATTTATAGTGTCTTGATAAAAAATTATGTTTTGTTATTTTGAACCTTTTCATTATCCTCTCATTTTGACTTTCACAAAAACTAGCACAACTCATTCTCTATGGATTTCACAAATACTAAGTTCTGTACTCATGTGATGCAAATAGGCTTCAGCTCCTGGACTGTACTACTCAGCCCAGTAGATGACAATGTATTACAATATTTATGTAAGTGAGAAAGTTGAAGGTCGTTCAAAAATTCATTCATGAGATAATATTTATATTATATTTTATTGCTTTACTTTCTAAAGATATACTCTTTGAAACTTACTTGTCGTAAGTATGAGATTGACATGTGGTCCTAATATAATTAATTATTGTCATGATTAGAGTGGCTCTTTGCTTTTTGGTAGATTTACAAAGGAAGTAAAACTCAATATAAATCATTAAATCTATTGGATTAGTATTGTACAGTTTATATTTTCACTAAACACCTACTCATTTTAAAAGCTTTCCTTCTAAAGTATTAACAGATTATCAAGTACAAAAAAGCTTCTTAATTAGCAAATGTATAAAGTATTTATAGGAAGATATGGCACAGTAAGTATATTCTTCAAGTATTGAATTTGAATATAACAATTATAACTCAGTATGCTTAGAAGGAAATTTCTTTAATATTGCTACAAACAAATTATAAAAGGCATAAATACTAACACATATTATCATTAAAAACACTACAGCAAACACAGCACTGAGAAAGTTGCCATCAATGATACTGTCAGATGGAGTGGTTTTCTTTGTTTTGCCTTTTACTCCTGCAACATAAACACAACTTATGTAGTCATATAGATTTGTTTTTTAAATTTAATTTTTATTTGATACATTACTATTGAGAAGATACGATGCATTAATATTATATCCAAATGATATTGGTATAACACAAAATACCATGAGTTGGAAATATGAGTTAATAATTTCAATGGATAACTCACATTGATGTAAAGATAAGAGAGATAATAGTTGAAACATATGCACAGTTAATTTAAAACGTTACTGTCCCATCACCTGTTTGAGAGTCTTCCCATCCCATTGTGTTGTGACATCTAGACAACTCGTGTCAGATGTTTATGTGATTAACTGTTTTGGCATGAAAGTTTTAATGTTTTGGTTACTTCTGCAATGAAAGGTACTTTTAGATCATGATGTAGTGTTATATTGTTAGTATTTGTTGGAGGAAGAGTTATAATTATAAGCCTGAATAGTTTAGCTTGGTTAGTTTAGAACAGCGTTCTAACTACACTTAACAGTTAAATCAACAAAATTATGATTCCATGAATCGACCAAATCTGGAGGGGGAAATCACAAAGCTTCCATGCACAAAAAATAAAATAGAAATATACCATATATTTTTTTATCGCTTACCATGGCAAAGGAATGTTATAGTTTCTTATTTATCAGTGATAGTTCTAAAGATTACCATGTATCTATACTATTATACATGTATCTGTATATAAAATTTCATGTATTATGCTATGTATCTATAGCATATGAAGTGTAGTTCACTGTGGTTGTTGCTTACTTATATTTAATGAATGGGTAGCTATTTTAGAATGCAATTGAAGTAAAACTGATTAGATTATTGCCTCGGTTTACTTCTTATGTGTAGTTCACAGTGGATTTTGCTTACATGTATTTAATGAATGAAAGGCTATAACACTAAGGTGATTTTTGTAAACACTAATCCTCCAATAATTATGAACGATTTTAACAATTTGAGGTGTCAAACAAATTTCCTTGATTCCTAGTTGTGTAAAATAGTTTTTGATTTGACTTATTATCATTCTGAAGGGCACATACCACCTTTAAAGTGTGCTTTTTCCCATAGGATAACATAAATATCTATTTAATTTTATTTTTATTCTGAAACAGCTGTTCATTTATTACATCTTTATATATATATATATATATCTTGTGTGCGTGTGTATGTCACTGAACTCCCCCTAAACGACTGGACCGATTTTGACGAAATTGTTTGTGTGTGTGGACAATTTGAGAATGGTTTAGATTCACAATTTGGTCAAATTTAAATAGTTTAATTAATTAATTTGTTGTTTATAAATTGTTGATGTTGGAGTGTTTTACATTGGATCCGGCAGATTGCACTATGACACATAATACAATTTGAACTGATTCTTAACAGCTGTTAATACTTTCAGCTGAAGTTCATCAAAGAAGCAGAAACATTTGTTTACATTTAAATTTTTGTAAATATTCAATTATTGTAAAGTGTTTGATCAGTACAGTAGTGTCATACAGATTGCAAAGACGAAGTTATTTAATTTTAAATTTAGATACATTTAGATTTAGATCATAGTACAAAGCCGTGAATTTTTGCACATAAGGTAATCGAATTTGGTTAGATCGAAGGTAAATGAAAAGGAAAGAAGACGCTTTATGATCAAAATTGGTTTTTGTTGATACATTTTCATGATCGGAGCACAAGGCAAACTCCACAATAATACTGGAAATACCTTAGATAGAAAATTAATTTTAAGAGACCGAATTTGATTCTTTACAACCTAACTAATTTATCGAGATTCATCCATATAAATTAATTGTACTGAATAACTTATCAACACCTAGCAAAAACCACGAAAGGTAGAGGCATGGTACACACCTTCATAATGCGTCCAAGAGGCTTACGAAGGAATGACTATCAATTATCTCAGGAGTGTTTAGAATGTGATAGAAAAAGAATAAGTGAATATAGTGTACTGTTTTTCAACAAGAAACTGCCTGTGAAGCCACGGGCACTGTTTAAATTATCAATAAAAAGGTTTCAAAGATTATATTCCCTAAAATTATTTAAAATTTAAAATTTTTATTTTCGTTTTACTGAACATCTATACTTAAATATCTATAGCATTGTTTCTTACAAAAAAGTTTTATCTTGCATATTGGAGTGTTGATCAACACTCACTTGACTTACAGGAAACTGTATTACAGCAGCAAGTTCAAGTAAAAACACATTCTTACTGTACAATCTAGTTTTATATAAATCTGCTAAGGTATATTTACCCTTCTCCATATCTTTAACACTTTCTGTCACAAGGCGGTTCATCATCTCAACATTTGCACGGAATTCTTCAACAGAGATATTCTCCTGATCTCCTGTATCAGAGATACATTGTGATGTGTAACCTGAAAAAATAAATGAAATAATGAATTTTAAAACTAAAAAAGATCATCTGAATGTATTTCAAAAGTGTATTCTGCACAACTAATCCACAAAATAGAAAAGATGCTCTCAAATAATTGTAGGATCTTGTACAATGTCTATAAAAAAATCCTTGACTAAGAATAGGAAAACGTTATTACATAATCAGTAACATAATTATATAAGGATTCAATAATAGTAGCAATTATTGTAATAATAATAATATATAGGACTTAACAACCAAAGAGGAAAAATAAGATAACTAAATTATAAATTTTATTTTCAGTCATATTATAAGCAGAAGTGATTATTATATACTTGTAGACAATTTTTATTTTCAGAAGTGGGTATTGTGCAGTGAAGTGTTCTTGAATACACCCAATTTATTGATCTCTGAGGGGAAAATGTAATATTTTGTAGTTTTAAGTTTTAACATTTTAAAGTTTTTACATTTTCTTAATGAAATCCTGCAATAATCAACCAGGACTATCAAATGCGATAGCAAATAACCAAATATTGAAGCGATATTAGCACATTTAATAACATACAAAATGTATGTTAACTCGCAGGTCTGGAGAAAAAATTGGTGATAACTACGAATTGAGTTCTGGTTGTCAGAAAAGAACATGTCTGCAGACCAAATTTCCCAGTCTCTGGACCCTGGATAACATAGAGTTTGCCTGGTAAGAAGTGGAATGATGCCTCTTTCTAAAGAGTTCCTGTGACCTAGTGCCTTTCAATGTTCTGAAGATGAGTTGGAGAAGTATTTGAATAAAACTAATCTTAAAAAGTCTAAATGTTCTCTAGTAAGTGTGGCAATTGTAAAAGAAAAACTATAAAATATTAACAATGATGTGGCCAAGCGCTTGCTTAATCCTATTGAATGAAGTGGAGTGGTCGGACAGGTCTTGTGACGTCACAGTATCAAGACTGTGTTATAGTTTGGCTTTGGCAGATCGCAGAGAATGGAAACCAGTTTTATTCAAATATTAGAATTTATATAACATAATATAAGTTATGGTTGATTATTGATGATAATACAATTTAAAATACTGATTACATATATTTCTTGCTTTACACATAGATGCCAGATTATAGCCCAAACTTTCACCAAGTATTTTGATTTTTATAAATTTGGTTCAATTTTGCAAAACAGATTTTTAAAGTGCATTGCAGCTTAACATTGTATATGGGGAATTTGTGTTAATATTAATATAATTTAACAAAACTGCACTTTCAAATACTTCTAAATTTTGGTTGGCGAGATTTTTATCTCAACATATTAAGATCACTAAAATTGTAATACTGCAAACTTAGAACCATTTCATTTGTATTTCCAAAATTTTTACTAATAAACCATATAAATGTTTATCAACATCACTCTAGGTATAGGTATTAATTATACAAAATAATCACAAACGATATGGAATTACCATCAGAGGGTGGTGCTTAAACAATAAATAAACTTCCTTCTTACATATTGTCAACAAAAAACCATGTTTATCACAAAGATTTTATTGACAAACTAAACTTAACAAACCTAGAATATGTTTTGTATGCTAAACAAAACAACATAATACTATTAATCTTAAAAATTGAATAAACCAGAAAATGCAATGAATTTTTAAGAAATGTTCCAGCTTACAAGTTCACATTTTTACACAAGTTGGCAAATTGCCAGGCTATTGAGAGGAGCAACTCTATCATCTCTGGTGAAACAACATGATTGTAAGAAGTTAAAGATTTCTTAGCTCATAAATAATACTGATGCAAACTTGAGTTGTTCTTTATATATTTTTGGGCATGTGGCCACATTGAGCCATTATGAGTTTGGTTTTCTACTCCAACAACCTGAAAAGTTACAGACTTTTAATGAACTCTGTATATATTATAATGATATTTTGATGAATTGTTGTTCTCTTTATTCGCTTATATACCTTTTGTTTTGTAAGAATATTTAAGTGGAAATACAAAGAATGGATTCTGGAGGGCTTGTTGATAATGGCTATTATCGGATTACCATATTTTTTGCAGTTGTTGGTTTTATAGTTTACTAAGAAACGTTTAATTGTGTTTTTCAAACAGATCCAACTTTTATATGCACCCAAACAATTGTCCAGATGGTTGTGTCATTGTAAATTATGTATATCTTACAAATTGAAGGCATTGTCACAAGAATAAAGTTGACAGATTAAAAGACCAAAGAGCAGTCAATGACAGTGCTCAGTAACATAGTACACACAGGTGTCTTTAATAGTGTCTCCCAATTTTTTCTACATTTATTAACTAAGGTACTTACATACATTCAGATGTCATTTCACTTGAATGTAAGATCTTTACTGAATATTAAAATTAGGTTTACATTATAGTACATACTTTATAAAATTCCCTGAATTGACATAAAAATTAAAAAAAAATAGTAACTCTTAACAAAAACAATGTTAGATGATAAGGACAGTTTTGATTAAAGATTTCAATTCTACTCATTGAAATACAAAACATGGGATAAAACATGTGGACCAGTGCAATATATATAAAATTTAAGTTTTAAATTATTTATTGGCTGAGAGTTAGTGAAGGAACTGGCAAAATTTTTCTTCTGCTTTTCTGTCCGTTCCATGATATCTCAAGAACAGATTGCGCTATAGACTTGAAATTTTACCAGTAACCTTAATTTTCACATAGGCAAGATCTAGGTTGATGATAGTACTTGTCCCCTCTATAGGACTTGATTGAGCGTCAGCAAAGTGTATCACTCAGGAGATGTCTCAAGAACAAGTTGAGCTCTAGACTTGGAATATATCATAACACTTCATTTATATACATGTGAGATTTAGTTCACCAATATTGCATGTCTATATTTGTGACTTAATGACACTGTGATTGTGGAATACAATATATTCATTTTGGTTGTTATAGGCATCTAGGAACCCACACTGATTCAGCTCAACTATTTGTTTTAATAACATGTGCTGTATTGAGAAAAGTAATCTTTATGTTTTGCTTGTTTTAATAAAAGCCATTAAGCCTAAGATATTATTTTATAAAATAGTTCCTATGTAACGCTCTTTTGAATTTAACAGAGTAATATTTTTATGTAAACACTTTAAAAATACTTGTTGTAAAAGTTGTTTTACAAAACCATTTAGTACTTTAAACATGTTACCTAATGCCCAACGTAGATAAAACAACACATTTTAATAAACTTAAACAAGACACAATGGTGTTTAATAAAACTCATCTTTAGGATTATGTTACTCATTTCATTTCATACAAATTTATTATATATATATTTTCAGCATGGACCAACTGAAACAAATTATTTTTAAGTAACTGAGACTCTGAAAATGTCAGTGCAGAACAGAACGGAGATCAGTGCCGGATTTACAAATCTTGAGGCCATAGGCCAAATTTTTGTGTAGCCCCTCCTCCATATACTATCTGAGGTTAAGTTATTATTATTTAATTAAGCATATAATTTACTTTTGATGACCGATTATTAGATTAACTTAAAATAAATCTTATAGAGTGAAAATTGGCTGCCCAGGGCAGTTGAAAGTGGTGAATGCTCTCACATTTTAGCTATGAGACCATCAAATTTTCATAGTAAAATATCTCTTGTTCAAAATACATTTGCTACTCTTCAAAAGGCAGGTGAACCAGATGACTAACATACAAACACAAAATTTTCTGTAGACATGAAGCTAATTCTCAGCTTTATACCCATTTAAAAAACTCCATTGCCACAATGGCCCTGTAGCGGTCAACAGAGTTATATTTCTTTAACACCCTGGAGGTTGGGGTGATACTATAGCGAGATTTTGTTATGTAAAAATTTAGGAATTAACTAAACCGTTTAACTTATAAAAGTTACCTGTGAACAAATATATATATATTATAGTTTCATATTATAATTTGCTATTGTTTGTATTTTATAATAGTTGATTTAGAATCTACTTATATATGCTAATTGGTTGTATATACCTCAGGAGCTGGTTGCTCTTTTGTATCAATTTATTACAATTTATAACAATAATTAAAAGGTGCATTTTCATTAGACTTCTAATGATAAGCCTACATTGATTAAGTGAACATCATCTTATTTTTATAACAAAATTGAAATAATTTTTAATAAAAATCAGATGTATATTCAACATGAAAAAAAAACACTTAAAAAGAACAGCACTATTGTATTTAATACCAGTCACAGTTTAGTAAGTAATGTTTGATTTATTTATCTGAATATATATTAAAATTATAATTAAATGGACTGTTGCTTACATTCTAATTATCTTAAGCAACACCTGTATATTGAAGATTCTTCCATTTTTTGTTTGAGATTTTCTGAATTTCAATATTTGTATACTATCTTGCAATTGTCATGTTTGTATAATGGTAACTACTTACCAACATATACAGCTATTATTACACAGTTTTATCACAGACAACTAACAGTCTAGCCATACTGCTAAATGGCATCTTGTTAAATGAGTAGATAATGTAACTTAATCTGTAGTATTACTTTGGGGATGAGTGACAAACTATACTCAATATTGAAAATAAAGGTGTGTAATAATGACTGGTATGAACGCTTATAGGTTTACCACAAATTAAGTTTTCATACTGTTTCATAAATAGGATTTTTCTATACATAAAGTAGTTAGTTATATACTATTTACTTATATAATCAGTTTTAAATTTCCTTCTAATGGAACAATATTATTATAACAATTAACTAAAACAGCTACCAATAGAAAGGTACACACAGAAAATTAATCTTATTTATGAAATGGTTGCTGATTGAAAGCATACTATATTAATCATAGTAGTCTAAATATGTTTATTTAAATAATTAATGACACAAATAACGCATATATATTTAGTACAAGTAATTAATTTTGTGTATTATTTCGCTCGTTCTATAAAATTAATTCACTTACCATTTTTTGAACCACCTTTTGAGACATTTTTCGATCTTACTCCCGTCATTTTCTTTTATTAACAGATGTACACTTACTGTGCATTGAAGTACAGCTAATGTGATTAGCAATCTAAATTAACAAAAATATTTTCTCTAGGCAATGCAAATTCAACCACAAGCAGAAGATGATACCTGCGCGCGCACACACATTGAAGGGGTGTGAAGCGGAGGAGTGGGGCTGCAACAATCGATACGTATTGAAAAGCTGTCTAGATGCAGTCAATAAAAAACGAACTAGTAGAATATAAAAGTGGTGTATCAATACACCTGTATACACCTTTTTTATTGAACGCACTTACGATTAATCTCTTATCATGTTTGGGAATTGTAAAATACCGACCTATGATTGTTTTCCGATACATGGCTCTTTTGAACAATTTATTACTAAATACTACAGTGAATTTAACGATTATTTATCTAACTTTTCAAACTGACATTTTGAAAATACAAATGTGATGTTAAAAATTTTCATCCATTGCAAGAAGAAAGAAAATAATCCAAAAACAGAGGAATGACATTCAAAATACGGGAAGAATAGACCTTTCAATGTTTAAATTACTATTCAGAAAGTGTGTTGCTCCACAGTGTTAGTGATTAACAAAAAACATCTCTCGTGATATTATTTATCAGGTACCACATTAAAATTGCAAAAAATCGTATTAAAATAACTTCGACCATTAATGCAGATTGCAGCAGCTCGCCCTGTTGGTGGCGAAATATAAGACCACCTCAAGTGAATATCAGATAATTTATCAAAACTCAATAGGATATAACCACAAAGGACTATAACAATGAATTACATTGGAGTGTTATAATTTCAAAGTTAAACATTGAAGGGATTGATCTTTTCTGTTTAGACGGTCATTGCTACTATGTTTTGACAATCACTTTTTTCTGACAAAAACATATGCCTATTAAAATTAACATAATCTATCACATTGAAAAATAAAATGGAAGTAGTAACTGGTAAATTCAATATTAATCCTAGATATTCTTCTTACGTTGTTTCTCCTCTTCCAGTAAACAATATTGAAAGAAAATGTTATAGTGAATGGATAGAGCGTCCATTTTTGTTATAGTTCAAACAAGTATATTTGCGTGTTGGGGAGGGGGAATGGTGAAATAGATTAATTTTGTTAAAATTTTGAATGGCATTTAGTGTATTTTTAATTACCGATTACCTATAATTTTTTTATTGTATTTAATAGTTTACAATGTTTCTCAATTGCTTGAGATTCACTCATTTTGTGTTAATGATTTCCTAACCTGTGTTAATGAATAACAATCCTGGGATAATAAATTGAGTATACCCAAATGTTTTTTTTTTGTTTTTCAGTTAGTAATAGACAATTAATTTTTAGAAATTGTAATTGAAACTGTCTTAAAGAACATATTGAGGATATAAATTTCAAATATTTCACGTAGATTCGTACACCTACTTATTAACCTCTCCAGTGAACGCTTTCACGTTTAAGATGTTTTAAAACTGAACAAATAATTATGTTTTTATTGAAGTTTAAGTATATAACTATGTATGGTTTTATCAATTGAAAAACCTGTATAATTTCAAACACTACAACGTGTACAACACATTGTATCATAAATTTACCTTTGTGTAATACAGTATTGAAATACAATGTCTATCATGTAGAAGGCTTAACCACTATACATACACACACATATATGTGTGATTGATATATATATATATATATATCAATTGATATATATATATATAGGTACTTTGGGATTATACCGACCACACCCAGACATGAATCGTTATTTCACATTTCGTTTCTACTGATTACTAGATTAGCGTAGAACAATATTTCGTCAATATAAAACAGGAATTGTCTTATCGCAAACCCCTCCCCATCCTCAGACAGAGGTCAAAGTCGAGCGTCTAGTAGATAACGTGATTGCAGTCTCGCCGCCCGTTCAGCTGGTGCATCGCTTTGTTGTACTTCCGTGTTTTACCTCTACATTTCTCCAAACACAAAAATTCAACAAAAACAATCATTTACCAAACTAAACTCTTTATTAAAAAAACACTAAAAACTTGTTTTTATTCTTGATCACATTCCGCCACCCAAAATGCGAGTGCCTCCGGCCATCAGCGCGGGCATTGACAGCACCTTCGGTGCTGCCCCGCGCTGATGTCGACGAAAGAAAAACATCCCTCGAGATAGTACCTATCAGTAAAATATCAAATTCTAGAGGGGCTAATCAGAAATATAAATTGAATTGTAATGGAAAGGCAATTATGTACCGTGCAAATCACGTGATGCCGCGCGGCCTGCCGTAATCAGGATTCTCGAGAAAGATAAGATAACAGCGATCACAATACCTGGAAATGCTTGTAAGTTTGTAATTTTGTAATTGAAGAGTTGTTTTTTTTCGTTCTATCATGTTTGTTTCTATAAATTTCTATTTTTGTGTTCTTCATACTAGTGTGGTCGGTATAATCCCAAAGTACCTATATATATCAATTGATATATATATATAAATATATATATATATATATATATATATATATATATATATATATATATTTATTCATAGTATTATCCGTCACTGCCTATTAACAACAATCTTAAAGAGGCGGTGAAAGCAGGCGAGCTTAGTTGGCTGAATGTCAGCTGTTCTGCTTGCCATGCTAGCACTGACTGACAGTCCCATCTGTCTGTAGTGTGTTGTTCGTATGCGTTGTCTGTAGTAGTGAGAAAAACCTAGTGCTTTTGGATGCGAAAGTAACCTAAAAGTAGGGTAAAGCATTAATTAATTGGACTCGAAAATTTTTGTTTAGTTAACGTACATTTTTAATCATTCAAAATGGTGTTAGCAGATTTAGGAAGAAAGATTACGTCTGCTCTCAGATCTCTAAGTAATGCGACTGTTATCAATGAAGAAGTAAGTGAATTGCGTAAATTACCAAAGTTTACATAAAAGCTTGTTCAGAGTTACGTATTTAATTTGTATACTGAATTATCTATAAATAGTTTTGCCAGTTATGTATAACTGGGATATTACTACAGGTTAGCATAATACCAAAATGAAAGCACACATTATATTTACAATAAAATATTGTCCATGTTTGCAAATTAGGCTACCCAGGCATACAATTTAGTCTTCAAGAAATTGATTGAAATGTTACTTCAAACCCTTTAATGTCAGTCCCTTTAACCAGTTTAAATTGGGAATTAGCCTATAACAATTACAATGGTAGTTTACAATAGCCTAAGAAAAACATAGGCCTAGTAGCCATTACATTGACCAACAAGGTATAGGGTATAGACAACTTTATTAACCGTTTAACAAGTAGCATACATTTAATAGGTTTAGTCAGTAGAGGCTAAAAGAACAATCATGGCTAAAACTAAAAACCAAAGGCTATGTAAAAACCATGCAGGATTAATAAATACTAAAAGTAAGTACTCCATGCATTAGAAGTAAGGGTTAAAGTCACTCTGAGATAAGGCAAGAAACTCACTTTGATTGTAGAATGGGTTTGCCATAAAGAAAGCAGTCAGTTTGTTTTTAAATTTTGTTGTCTTCAAGGTCCGAACTGAGCCTGGAAGTTTATTTATTTTTTTTTAAATACAATACCTTGGTGATGCAGATTAGATTTAGATTTAGTGAGCCTTTTGTATGGAATATCAATAAGACTTTTATTCCTAGTGTCATGTTTATGGACTTCACTTCTTAATATTAAGCTCTCATAATTTTCCTTAATAGTCATAATAACATTAAAAATATATAGATTAACCACAGTCATGATATTCTGGGTTTTAAACAATGGTCTACGGCTAGTACTTGAGTTAACTTTACATATTATTCTAAGACCTTTCTTTTGAAGTATTAAAACACTATTTACACCAGAACTGCCTCCCCTTAGACTGAGCCCATAGTGGATTAGGGGTACTTTGGGATTATACCGACCACACCAGTATGAAGAACACAAAAATATAAATTTATAGAAACAAACATGATAGAACGAAAAATAACAACTCTTTAATTACAAAATTACAAGCATTTCCAGGTATTGTGATCGGTATTGTTGTCGCTGTTATCTTATCTTTCTCGAGAATCCCGATTACGGCAAGCCGCGCGGCATCACATGATTATTTAAGTTTTTTGCACGGTACATCATTGCCTTTCCATTACAATTCAATTTATATTTCTGATCAGCCCCTCTAGAATTTGATATTTTACTGATAAGTACTATCTCGAGGGATGTTTTTCTTTCGTTGACCGTTCCCGCGCTGATGGCCGGAGGCACTCGCATTTTGGGTGGCGGAGTGTGATCAAGAATAAAAACAAGTTTTGAGTGGTTTTTTCAATAAAGAGTTTAGTTTTTGTTTGGTAATTAATGTTTGTTTTTGTTGAATTTTTGTGTTTGGAGAAATGTAGGGGTAAAACACGGAAGTACAACAAAGCGACGCACCAGCTGAAAGGGCGGCGAGACTCTGCAATCACGTTATCTACTAGACCTCTCGACTTTGAGCTCTGTCTGAGGATGGGGAGGGGTTTGTGATAAGACAATTCCTGTTTTATATTGACGAAATATTGTTCTACGCTATTCTAGTAATCAGTAGAAGCAAAATGTCAAATAACGATTTATGTCTGGGTGTGGTCGGTATAATCCCAAAGTACTGGATTAGGCTTTGAAAAAATGCAAAATATGCTGTCTTAACATAATCAATGGGCCTTAGTTTTCTCAAGAGATATATTACTCTAGATAACTTGCTACTTAAAATATGTACACATGATCATGCCAAACTAACTTACTATCTAAGGTTATGCCTAGTAGGTTGACGGTATCTTTAAAAATATTTACATTACTCAAGCTAAATATCATTTTCTGTGTTTTATTCATGTTAAGCATAAAAAGGTTGGCTCGGAACCAACTCGAGACAGAGTCAAGTGAGTCCTGTATCGATACGACTAAGTCCTGTATATCAGCATTAACATCAATCAGACTGGTGTCATCAGCGTAACAAATTACATCAGAGTCGATATTACAAGATAAGTCGTTTACCATAACAAGGAAGCGTAATGGCCCAAGATAGGTTCTATGGTAGGCTACATAGTAAATAATCCAGTAACTAGTGCCAAACACTGGTTATCACTATACTTTATATTAACATCATTAATAAGTGTGTTGAAAAACAGGAGCACCTCTATTTTGGAAAACTGACTCCTAGTACCAAATCAAGTTGAACATAAGTGTGTTAAATGTTATTGCTTACATAATTTGTAATGTTGGTCAATTATATATTCGGGTAGGGTATGATAAGCGGACCCGGTTTTTATATCGAAATTGGCAAATGATATTACTTAATTATAACCATCGATATAATCAATCGATACTGATTAATTATTTTGAATTATTAGCTTAAATAGTCTATATCAACAGCTGTAAACACTAAAATAATACACGTAGCGTAATATTTTAATTTTACATAAGTAATTTTAATTATTAAAAATGGCAGTTAACTTTAGAAAACTACATGACATTGCTTTGAAAGATGATAAAACATAAATAAAATATATTGTTTTTGTGGTTTCAACATGATGTACTCGTACCGAAAACCCCATTATGTGAAATTTGTGGGAAAGAAACAATTGAGGATTCAGCGGCTAGGGAACAACATTCCATCCACCCTCGATATCTCTAAAGCATCCAAATCTGCAATAAAAAGCCGGCTTGCATCACTGTAGCTGTTATTATTATTGGCTCGTCTCTACACCTACCCCGTTCGTCACTATTAGTAAAGGGTATTGATTGTCGGAGGAATTTTTGTCAACCTGTTAACTAAACTACTTCTTGTATCAGGTTTTCAAAATATTTCCCCTTTCTTAAATGTAATTGTATCTGTAGTTTTTATTTTTATTTTAAGTGTTTTCCTTTTGAAGAAATAACAAGTATTGTGTAGTGGCAAAGTAAGCGAAACATTTACTAACATCTCATTCAGTAAACCTGAGAACATGACTTGTGTGTTTTTCTAAATTGTAGTTTAGGAAATATATATATTTGTGTTTCATTTAGCAATAAATATACAATATAAAATTAATATATGTCAGTTTTTATTTTGAAAGTAATGAGGAGAAAAAATGGACGAACCACTAATTACAGTGCTAGAAGCGTACTTAGTGTGAATTTCATGAAAGAAGTCTAAGAATTGTCTACTGGTGACTCTTGAATTAACCACTAAGTATTGTGCGGTATTGCCAAGTTGTGCCTTATTTTTTTTATTCATAGCCTATATTGTGAATAGGCTAAGGCATGAGTGTCTGAAAGTGTGTGACCAAACAACACATTCTTATTTTTTGCAGTTCAACTGATGTCCTTGAAAAAGCTGTTGAATATCATCAATAAATGTTTTGAAAACAATCAATTAGACTCCTCCATAGCCTAGTTTAAGCCCTTAGGTCTCCTTTGAAGATATATATTGAATTCTGGGTTACAAAAATGTACTGTAACATCAAATATAATATACAAAGCAAGATGTAAAAGCAATTAACAATGAATCTTAAGGTAATGAAGTTAAAAATTAATAATTCAAAAAAATTTACAACTTTTAACACGTTTACGACGGCGTGTACCCCATCGGGGTGCTTCATTCTACACTGATTCCAAAAGGCCTTGTAATAAAGAAATAAATATTGGAAGTTTTTTTATTTATTTATCATTGATAGAAACACTTTTTTCCAATACTCCAAGATTTTTCATTTTAATTCTGTGTTAATTTTTCTTAGAACAACGGAACATAGCGGTTTTTCCTAAAAATACAACAACGCCATTTGATCCACGTTTATGTTGAAATATTTTAATTGGTCAAGGTACATTTGGCTTAAAATATTGGTTTTCTTCAAGAAAATGTCCACTCTAAACCAATCAAATGAGTCAGCTAAATGAATGTAACTGGAACAATATGTGTGGTGTAAGATTAGTGCAATAATCATAGTAGTCATATATTTATATATCAATTTCCACTAAAGTAACTAATACAAGCCCCCATTAGGGTTAACATATGACTGGTTAACCTACCTACCAATGGAAATGACACTGACTGTGGTAAAACCCAAATGTGTCACTTACATCTGGGCAAACCAATGGATTACCCGGAGCTACACATCGATAACTGTAAATATTCAGATATTGGGGGTAAAGAGTTAGTCAATAGGTCTAGTTTACAGGATGATTGAAGTTGGTGGAATTCCCTTAGTGTCAGTTTGTGTGTGGGTTTAATGAGCCTAAACATGAAGGAGTAGTCTCCCCTGCCCGCACTGACTGAAAGAGGCTGGAACAGGGATAACCTCTTCTTCTTCCTAGGTAACATGACAAATTGTGACCGTTATCTCTTCAAGACTGAATCTCTCACTAGTTCACCGAAACTAACATCTGTTGAATTAAGATTGCTCTCTACAGTAAAACTAAAATATTTCAAAAATGTAATATTTGTTTAAGCATAATGTGAACTGGAAGTCTGAGATGGTTAGTGACTGAATATATGATTTAACAGTTTTATTATATCAATCTTGTTTATCCCATTGGTATACATTCCTTTGAACTTTTTCTCATACAGTAGAACCCCTCATATCCGGTCACCACGGGACCGAGCCCCTGGCCGGATAACGATTCGGCCGGATAAACCAACCTACAGTACACAGCACTTGACGAAACAAAACAATTGTACTGTACTAACCGCACTGGAAATAATCAACGAACTGTTTACAGGTTAAACCTATTAGCTCAACTGAGGACAACACAGGAAAATGTAAACAAATAGATACACCAAAATAACGCAAGAGTCGTGGGAGACTAGTGCGTGCAACTGCACGTCTGCAAGCCGTGGTAAATAAATTTCGATATTGGCTTCCGGGAAGTGGCCGGATAAACCGAGGTGCGGTAAAACCGAGGCCGGATATGAGGGGTTCTACTGTATTTGTTTAACATAACTTTTGAAAGCATATATTTCTTGATTACTTTTGAATAATTTTGCTACAATTTACTTTGATTGTATGCCATTAGTTGTATTTGCTCTTGCCTATTTATTGATCACCAATACAAAATAATACTAGCATCTGTAAATTGTATTGCTTGACAACTTGTAAGTTTATATTTCAATAATTTTGGCCTTTAAATTTTGATCTCCTGATTGTAATTAAATCCTTTATTTTAATATAATTATTGTAATTATCATCAATAAATATTTTCACATTTTATAAAAAACCACACAAATGAATTTTTATTTAAGTTTTATTTATATTAGTACAAGTCTTTTTAACTTCACTATATAGGAATAGAGAATACTTTTCTATGTGCGTTTGAAACAAAACCAATCTGCTATCCTAGATTATCAAGCTATCATCTCCTGTTATAATTTTTATAAACCTAATTTGTTAAACTGGATATAATTGACAAATCAGAAATCAATATTGAAAAGAGAACGTACCTGTGGTCAGCAGAGAGTTAATACTGTCATGGCTTCCACTTTGGCCACCATTACTTTTTACTGCCAATGTTAAACATTAATCGTGGTCAAATATGACGGCATTAAAAAAGTACATAACATATTATATTAGCTTATGGTTACATAAAAAAAAATCATTCAACTTTTTGATCCGTAACTGATTAAAAAGTGTCAAATTAAAACACTTCAAGATGTATAAAGTTCTTTCAAACAGATAATTCCTCAACTTCTTCTTAAAAAATTATTCAAAATCAGTTAGAAATTATCAGGGACCAGTTTATGTACACGTATGGTTAAAAATGTGATCAGAAAAGATGATTAAAGGAGTTTCTAAATTTAGAACTTCTCCTATTTAATGAAGTTAAAGTGTGGATTACAATAGTCGATAACAATATGAAGCTGAAGTCAACTAATCCAATCAAAAAAACGGTACTATCCATGAAACCATTCATGTAATTTGGGAGTTGCATGGGGCTTTTGTATCTTCTAGTTTAAGTCAAATGATGTAATAAGCCTAATTGTATCATGTTCTAGTGATACCTAGCTCTGAACTAACCCACCCTCATATTCTATTTTATAAGATCACTCACCCTTTTTTAATACCTCATGAAAAGCATAAAGACAATCAAGTAAGTTTGTGTACTAAAATAAGAATGTTATCTAACTACAGTATTAATCTTGTTCCAGGTCCTCAATTCTATGCTGAAAGAGATTTGTGCAGCACTGTTGGAAGCTGATGTGAATATACGATTAGTAAAGAAGCTTAGAGAAAATGTTAGAGCTGTCATTGATTTTGAAGAAATGGCAGGAGGATTGAATAAACGGCGTATGATTCAAAGTGCTGTATTTAAGGAGTTAGTTAAGGTAGGTGTTAAAAAATAAGCTATATCTGATACAATATATGTAGCCTACTCCTGTATGTGTAAAACTCGGCCTGGAGGCTGGCCTGTACTATAGATTCTCTCTGTATTTAGTGATTGTGTGCTCCTGTGTCATAGGTCATCACTCCCCCATTCCTACCCCCCCCCCCCACACCTTCCCACCGTCTACCATCCAGCTCTCTATAGTAACACATTCATTAATTTACACCTCACACATAAGGAACCAAGCTATGATTGAACATACATTTAACTTAATTTCTATTTTACTTAGTGGTTTTCTATAAATTAGAATAACATTTCATTACTCCACTACTTCTTACTTCAATAAAGTTTTTATGACCATACATAGAAATAAAAATTAGAATAAAAGAAATTATGCCTGATTATTTCCATTAGTTATGGACAACAGTAACAATATTACTGTGAAAAATTAAAAAAGTCTCTATTTAAATTAATAAATGACCCTTAGCTTACTGAAGCAATCAGAATCAGAATCAGAATTTTATTGCCGTTACAAATGTGGTATGCATTGCATCGTCATCACATACAAAACAAATTGTATTATAAAAGTAAAATATTCATAACTAGGCTATGTTAGCTTCAACATGATCTATAACTTCATCTAAACTGTATGCTGCTAGATTTACTAAGATATTTTTTAAGCATTTCTTAAACCTAATAAAATCTAGACATTTAATATGATTTGGTAACATGTTATAAATTTTAATACCTATCTCTACAAAACTATTTTTGGTACACTGGTAGGTACAGTAGTTTACTCTAAGATTAGAACAATTTTTAGTAAAGTAATTATGTATAGAGCTATTTACTGTTATTGTCTGCAAGTTATTTTTAACATACAGTAATACATCCAGAACAAATATAGAAGGCACAGTCAACACCTCTAATTGTCTAAACAAAGGTTTGCAATGGGTTCTATTGTTTACATTACACATTATCCTAATAGCTCTCTTCTGCAATATCAAAAGTCTTTTGGTGTTAGGATCATTGCCCCATACAATAACTCCATAGGACAAATGACTCTGGATGTGTGCATAGTATACTGCAGTTAATGTTTCAATATTTACAATTAATCTCAATCTTAACAACATAAAAATGCCTTTTGCTAATTTTTTACATAAAACTTCTATATGCCTGTTCCATTTCAGATTCTCTTGGAGGTGAACACCTAGAAACTTTACATTATCATGGTTTGGTTTATGTTGTAAATTAAAATTAATCTCCTGAGTTTTCTCATGGTTTACACAGAGGACGTTCGCCGCACACCAATCATTCACAATTGAGTTAGCGACTTGTAGAGAATCATTTACTACATTAAGATTTTTACAATTCAGTAAGATTGCTAGGTCGTCTGCAAACATGTATGATCTTGTCACATTGTTATTTATGGAGGCTGGCAGGTCATTTACATAAATTATAAATAATACAGGTCCCAAAATGGATCCTTGTGGAACCCCTGCTGTAACTGCATTGTATTGAGAAGAGCTTCCATTAAAAGCAACCATTTGATATCTCTCTTTGAGATATGATTTAAAAAATTGTAAAGACAGATCATCAAAACCATAATACTTAAGTTTATCTAACAAAATTTCATGATTTACCGTGTCGAAGGCTTTAGACATGTCGAAGAACTTGCCTATGACCACTTTTTTATCATCTACACCATGAATACAGTTCTTCATAAATTTTACAATAGCATTTAGTGTTCCTCTCTTAGGCCTAAAACCAAACTGACTATCTGATAACAATAGGTTACTTTCAAAATACTGAATTACTTGCCTATTTATTATTACCTCAAACACTTTTGAAACAATTGGAATTATCGAGACAGGTCTAAAACTCTTATGTTCTTTCCGTGTACCTTTTTTATACAGTGGTATAACCTTTGCCAGCTTAAGGCACCTTGGAAATGTACCATTATTAATACAAAGATTCAAGAGATAGGCTAGAGCTTCGGCAATAAAAGGTGCAGCAAGTTTCAACAGCTCAGAATTAAAACCATACACATCCAGACATGAACTATTACTTAACAAATTAATAGCATCATATATCTGTTCAACCTTTACTTCAGTAATACTAAATTCACAGTTAGACACATTACAACTTAACTTACTTAAATAGTATGACATAGACTGACTAGCATGAGATCTGACTATTAGC
Organism: Homalodisca vitripennis; assembly: GCF_021130785.1. Lineage (NCBI taxonomy): Eukaryota > Metazoa > Arthropoda > Insecta > Hemiptera > Cicadellidae > Homalodisca > Homalodisca vitripennis. The sequence continues at coordinate 157,314,753 of NC_060210.1, read as the reverse complement.
AATGAGATCATTTACACTATTCACAAAAAAGTTATTGAAATCACAAGCTGTTAGACTACTTCCAACTTCTGTACTTTTAGACCTATCACTATTACTTATATTTTCATTAATAATAGACCACATAATTTTAGGTTTATTTTTAGCAGATGACACCCTCTCACAATTAAAACGTAGCTTACAACTTCTAACATCGCTTTTATATTTCTTCTTTAATTTCATATAACATTCTTTAAAGTAGGTTATGCCTGTAGACTTATACTGAGCATACATATATAAACAACTTTCCTTAAGTTCTTTGAGGTCTGTATTATACCAAGAGGGAAGTTTACAATAATCCCTAACAGCTGGTACATACTTAATAGGAAAAGCAATATTCACAATGTTCATAAATTTATTTAAAAAATAGTCAAATTTATCATCTATGCTATTTAACTCATACAGAAGCAACCAGTTAATTTTACTAATTAGAGTGACAAAATACAATGAATTGATATAATCAATTGTTCTGACAATTTTAAAATCTTTTTGCTTAGAACTATTTACATTGGTTAGCCTACTATTTACATGACTGGTAACGTTATCTTTCCTTGGTAACAATTTGCATTTTAGAACAATCGCATGATGGTCTGACATAACCATAGGCTCCACTGCAGCATTCTCAATTCTGTCAAAATGTACAGTAGTGGCAATGTTGTCAATACATGATCCGCCATCCACAAAATTCGTACTAGGCCTAGTTACATCAGAAATGGTTGTCCAAAGGTTAAAACCTAAAAGTAAATCTAAAAACTTAGCTTTCCTAGAGTCATTGACTAAAATATCAATATTAAAATCGCCACACAGCATAATTGATGCCTTATTCTTATTACTATTCATAAAATTACTCAACAATTCATACATGTGCTCAATAAAATTGTCAAAGTTCTGACCGTCAGGAACTCTATATATTTCGATACAAACTAGGTTAATCTCCTTTATAAATACGGCAGCTACTTCACAGATATATTGACTAGACAGTTCTGTTAAAAAAGTCATCTCCTCGCCCAGCCATCTGGATCTTAAAAATATTGCAGTGCCCCCTCTTTGGCCCGAAGATCTACAAAATGCGCTGATCAATGGTTTTCTTCTTTGGGAACAATTGTCAATTATTTCGTCAAAACTTAAACTTAAAGGTGTGAGCAGCAAACATTTTGTCTTTTGATATGTATCAGCTGTAACGAATTGTCTGAGTTCTGAAAATAATATTTTGCTCATCACGGGTCTGTTGCGTATATACCCGGATGATACTTAATTGGCATTACGCAAAATACAGAACGCAAAAACGTGATTTTGTTTTACTTGTGTATGAAAACTCGTTGATAGATAACCTAATTAAAAAATTATCATAAGTTCAGTAAACCAAATTTGCTTGCAGTTCTGTACATGCTTCGCCGTGAGTCTGCTAGGTGTAATCACGAGTATGCAAAGTACTGATCGCTAAAACTCGTTGTCGTCATATTTTGTGTATGAAAAGGTGTAGATATATTACTAAATTAACAAATTATTATGTTTTAGTCAATGACATTTTACTTTTAGTTCATATTTGTCTTGATGTCGCCAGTCAAAATTTTCCTAATTATTTGCAAGTATTAAAATGCTATATAATAACATTGCTTGACCTGTTAAACACTACACACATAGTACAGTAAAGTGATAAGATTTTTGTTGTAAAAAATGTTTCTTCAATCTATGCATATATTTCCCAGTTTAATTAATGAAATATGCCCTAAAATATTGTTTTATAAAGATTTTACTTTTTGTATATTATTTTTGTAATGCTTGTTTAAAATTTCATCAAATGTTACTGATATTTTTCTTCAAAGGTCACTGAAAGTTACCAAAAGTCACTCCTTAGCTGTAGACATCATGACGTCTTGTACTTGTTAAATTTTTATATTACATTAGAATATTCCGAAGACACAAGACAAGTTTTTTTAGACTTTCAGGAACTTTCTGGGTTCGGGTTATGAATTTCAAACACCCTAATATACTGCACATACAGGGATATCATTCTAGTTTAACTTTAACTGTTCTACTTGTAACTTTGTCCAAGTATGTATTAGCCTTTTACTGACTTATTAAACTTACTATTGTATTTTGAATAATATGTATGATTGTATTTTGACACTTACATTATTTATAAATAACTGTTTTAACTAACTTATAAAACCCATTGATTTGATTGATTATAGGATATAGAAATTTTTTTGCTATGGAAAAGTCAGCGAATTTCTTCGTCACTTTGCTAGACACCCTTTAAAACTTATAAAACATCTAGAACAATATTTTTATTTTATAATTATGTTTGTATGCTTAAAATTGTTTATTATTGGTTACAAAATCACTTTTATGTCATCAAGTGGATTTTGCTGTCCCAGTATGTCATTTATTAAAATTATTACAGTTCTCAGATAACATTACAATCTTGAACACTTTTTCTAATAAACAATCAGTTTTGATAGCTTTAAAAAAATTAAATTACTATTGTAAACAAGTTTCACCACTTTTTTTACTCATTCCGCCGTAACTGCTATCAGTTGACAAAAGTGTGTTATTGTTTTGTCTACAACAATCTTTAAAAAGGTTACTTAGATGAAATAATAGAAGAATGGGCCACAAATGGAAAAATTCATAATGGAGTTGTTAGTCAGCTTATTCATATAATATAAAATCATGTCAAGGGGCTAATGGTATCCAATACAAATGTTTAAAAAAGATGCTGCATATTTCTTTGAGTATACATTTTGTCACTAGAGAAGTGTTAATCATCACATCCTTGCTCTATTTTATCAATTAAAATAGTAATCAGAAATGTATAAACACAGGATTCTTCAGTAGGAAATTAGGCTAAGTAATGTAAAAAAAAAAAAAAATAGATAACTGAATGTATGTTGTTTATTTAACATTTATTTTTGTATTTATACTCTATAATAATTGGTGCTTTTGATTTGGAATCCATTGAATGTGTTGACCTCTAAAGCATATAATTTTGAGATTCTATTGGGTTTATCCCTTTAACTGAATTTATAAAACCTCACTATGAGACTCTCAATTAAATAATGCTGTTCTCATTAGAAAAGTATATTCATTCATTCAGTCATGGAGAACATGTGTTTACTTACATAATTAAAGGTACTTTGTCATGTAAAATTGGGTGATAGATGGTGTTATAAACAATGAGCAATTTTATTCACACAAATGTCTATTTCTTTGTGGACTTATAACTCATATTCATGTTATTAATTCAATTAGTTTTGTATTACAGTTGGTAGATCCAGGAGTGAAAGCCCATCAGCCTGTGAAAGGAAAACCAAATATCATAATGTTTGTCGGTCTCCAAGGATCTGGTAAAACAACAACTTGTACCAAGCTTGCTTATCATTACTTAAAAAAGAATTGGAAAGCTTGTCTTGTATGTGCTGACACGTTCAGAGCTGGTGCATATGATCAGCTGAAGCAGAATGCCACCAAAGCAAGGATCCCGTTTTATGGCAGGTAAACTTTATTGAAGAGCTATAAATAATCAAAATTATAATTACTATATAACCGATAGTTATTCTATCCCTTTTATGTTTAGTCTCTGCTCCTGTAGATTGATACTTTTTGAAAATTCTGTTTTTCTTTTTTAATAAAATAAGAGTTTGAAGTAACATGTTAGTTGGTATTAATAAACTATTAATAATTTGGAAAGTTAATAAATAAATAAGGTATGAAAGAGCCAGTTATCAAGAAGTCTAAGTCACTAAACTAAGAGCCTGGATCGGCGAAAGATTAAGTTCAATTGATTCCTTTGCATTAGTACTCTACCAGCATTGGTGTGTGTATGTATTTAAAACTTCTATTCCTCTTTACATTTACACATAACAAATTAAATGAGATGTAATTCACATATGATAACACACATAACTAAATGTGTTTTATATGTACAGTGTGAGTTATATATATGCCATTTTGTACTGGTTTGAGATAGAAAGCTCTAGTTTCCACTGTTCTTTTTCTTTTATCAAGACCTTTCAAATGAGGTTTCACTTAATGGGTCTTTCATTTAAAAACTTTGAGCCCCCCCCCCACAAAAAAAATCCCATTTTGGAGAACTGGGCAAAGTTATAACAGTGACTAAAAAGTTCACTTCTATTTCCTAGAAAGGTGTCCTGAGTTTCATCCCTCCATCTTTATCCATCAAAAACTAAACAGAGTGTATCCATACTTTTAACTCCCCTTTGCACTTAAATCAGGCATTTCATAACAAATAAGGGACAGAAAAAGAAATAGCCATGAGGTAGCATCACTTATCTGATGCAGACTCTGAATTACTGCAGCCAAAACATGGGAGAGAGAGAGAATGGCAGCTCGGGTAACAACAACAATACTTCAGTTATTTATGAATTTGTTGTTGGATATAGATTTTTAATACAGGTATGTATTCCAGTAGTTATTGGCATGCTCAATTTCTTGCAGAATCAAAAGGATGTTTTTAAATGGCATATCAAACACTCCTGAGAAATATGATGGCTCTGGAATATATTCCAGCAGCTATCCACATGCTCAATTTCTTGAAGAATCAAAAGGATGTTTTAAATGGCATTCGAAACATTTCTGAGATATGTGATGGCACTGGAATGTATTCCAATCTCCTGATCCAGTTTAGAATCATTGGACTTGAACTTTACAGAACAGTGTTTTTGGAGCTCTGATGTAGGAGAAAGAAAGAGGTTTTATTAGCACCAATGAAATAACGAGAATTTCTGTGTAACATTCCATAATGTTTTATTGAATAGATACAAAAACTTTTAGTAACACAAACTATTTTAGGCCAATGTGGAGAATCCTATATTTGGAGTCTTCTTAGTGATAGCACTTATGATATAATGTGATGGAGTTCTATGATAATTTTGAAATGGAAATAGACATATTTGCAGTATAATTATTTTTGTGTTCATACAAAGTTTCAACACGATCCTACATAGTGGCTCTTGCTTAACAGAAGCAGGAACATTGTAACTATTATATTTACAGTTATTTTGCCCCCTAGAAGGACACATGTGTCTATTTTGTCCACCATTTGGCTCTCTTTATTTTTACTCTTGAAACTTGTTCGAAAGTATGAAAAATTATAAACATGATAAAATACCATTATGCAGCTCATTTCCAATGTCTGTTCGCTATATCATCTTATTTATATAGATGAGTCTAGGAATTATACAAATTTTTATATTCTTATCAGTATTGTACACCTCATCAGTACAAAATGGATACACTGCTCCCTCAATTTTCTCAACCTTTTAAAAATTGGACTTTATATCTGGTGCATTGATTATTGATTCCATTCAAAGTTTTGCTTTTTTTTCTCAAATTGTAGTGAAAGCGCAAATGGTTCATCAAGTCATGTTAGTGTCTGGCCCTCTGTTTTTATTCATTCAGCCAATGTATATGTAATATAATTTTATAACAGTGTGTGATGAAATAATATCAAGAATAAACTAAATGATTTTAAATTAGTCTCTTTCACCATCTAATTAAGAGTTACATAATGTTACTCTGTCATTGTTATTTGCAGTACAGTATTACCTCACAAAAAACATGGATTTTTCCATTTCCATAATAAACTAATCTCTTGGAAGCTGTTATAGCTAATTCTGTTTTCATTTATAAGTTGGTATTTGTTACTGTGTAAACGACAATATTATGTTGTCTACTATGCTAACTGATAGAAGAAATCATCATCATAGTAATGCATAAATTCACAGGCTAAAGAACAGAAAACAATACATAACTCTCATTTATCCAATATTTTTAATCTATCAATACAGTCAAACCTCGATAACTCAAATATCAAGGAACTTCAGGTTTGCGTTGAGTTAGGTATAGTTTGAGATATGAATTGTTCGAGTTATTAAGGTTATAGTTTTATGGAATTGGTCTTATAGAGTTAAACGAGATAAAGAGAATTCAAGAATTCAAGTTACAGAGGTAAAAACTATGTTGTATTCCCTACAACCAACAACAAAATTAAACCTAAAACTACTGTGTATCAAAATGTAACCCTGATACTTGCTTTAAAGTTTTCATAGCCTAGGAGTTTAGCAAAGCGTGTTTCCTTGTCTTTTAGCAGTAATGTTCTTACAATTTTTAATACTTAACCTATTGAACCCCAGGCCAAACTATTGGTGGTGGGAAAAACGTACCAAAACCATTTGACCTAAGAACTACAGAGAATCCCCGGAGCAGAAACAGCTGTATTGCATACTGTTCGTAAAAAATTAATATTTTTGCTATTTTTTATACTATTGTCTTGTATTACACACCAAAATGTCCAGGATGAAATTGTGTACACAGAAAAAGTTTAGTCTGAAGTATAAAAAATTGTTTAACAACATTAAAATAACTTTAAAATGAATGTTTATAGATTTTTAGGTAAAAAAATAGATTTTAAGATTTTTTAATTAAAAAATTGAAAAATTTTTATCATGGGTATCCACATTTTATTTTTCTAAATTTAGTTTTATGTATGTACAAAAACAATTATATTGATATCTCTAAAGATAAAGATTTTGCAACCGCGATCTCACTGAGGCCAGTTGGGTATTGTGGCTGCCGCGTTACCTCGAGAAGTAGATAGCTGACTAAATGGCATTTCTTTGTCATCTGAGTCCGTGATAGTTGGCCTATAGGTAGGATCAACATCAGTATCATCACTGAAAATTGATGAGACGTCAGACCAATCGTCGTCTGATAGGTCAACATCCAGTTGTCTGTCCAATTTACTCGGGTGATTTACAATGTTGTCACTCATTGTTCACAGAACTCGGGGATACTCGCATCTTCATTGCCGACGATACATCTTCGCCGCGGGGATCTTCGCATATTTTCTCAGCGACGATATTTCGTCGCCTGGGGTTCAAAGGGTTAAGTCTCTTCGTCATGCATTCCTAAATATCAGGAAACTCAACTTCTCTCTTTCTGTTACGTTTATGTTACCTTCATTAGCTTGAGCTTCAATGTTGTCTGATTCTTCAGAATTGTTGACAGAATACTACTCAGGATGTTGAACTCAGCAGATATGACCATCTTCTTGCGTGATCCTTCATTCACTAGCTTTATTATTTTACACTTCTCACCAATAGTCAACATTTAACCTTTCTTTGAGCACTCATTGTCAGTCACATAAGTAAAAGCACAACCAAAGGTTAAGTACAGTATCATAGGGTGTAACTTGCAGAAAAAGTGCTGGCAGGCAACAGACAGATGATTCACCAACTCACAATACGCTTCTGTAAGCCTACATTGTATTCCTGGGGTTTTCAAGATAGCGTTGTTTGAGAAAAAAAATTAAAAGTTATAGAGGTAGAATTCGACTTGTGGAGGTGAATTTAAAGAGAGTTAGACTGAACTGTTGGATTTTGAGTTATTGATATAAAATTATTCTGAACTTCGACTTACAGAGGTAAAATTTAGTTGTAAGATTATTTTGAGTTTTCCACGATAATTGTTTTAGATTTACACAAGGGATTGGTAAAAATTCGAGCTATCAAAGAATTTGAGTTAAAGATGTTCGAGGTATCGAGGTTCGACTGTATGGTGATAGGATTAACCGGAGTAACATAAAACAATATTGAAAACCAAATGATTGACAATCGCATTTAAAAAATTTACTTTACTATGTAGTTGATGCTGGTTCATTTAAAAGTTTAAGCTATTATTACTTTGTAAATGAAGAGTTGTTCTAATATCCTTATATTGTATTTGATTTTGTCAAAACTTTCATTACTTTCTCAATAACCCTTATATTTTAGAAATGTTGAATGATTCCACTTTTGTCTCTTGTACTTTTTTGTGATCTCGTGGGATTGTACACCTTTTACCTTTTTTACCTTCGGTGTACCTTTTACCAATTTTTTCAGTTACACCGAAGTCGATCCTGTTGTCATAGCTCAAGATGGTGTTGAAATGTTTAAAAAAGAAGGATTTGAAATCATTATTGTGGACACTAGTGGACGACATAAGCAAGAGGAATCGTTGTTTGAGGAGATGTTGCAAGTGTCAAATGCGATTGTGAGTATCTGACAATTATACAAACATACAAGTATGTTTTAAGATTCTGCAATTCAGAGAAGAAAATATAGTGATGCATATATTAATACATTTTCCTTCAAACTGGATATATCTTTACTAAAGATGTGCTTAAGCGTTTAAAGCAATCTTAAAAGTAAGAATTCAAGCATTTTTCTTCTATTAAGACCAGGTGGTATTCATTTTGATCTAATAATCATAATAATCATACTATAAGTAGCTACAAACTAGTTCAATGTCTAAAACTCTCGAGATATAGACTAAAATGGTATTGTTCTAGAAAAAAACAGTATTTATAATGTAAAAGTTGGTTTTACAATTTTTTTTATTACATATTGGTATTTACACTACAATATCTATATTAATAATCTGTATTTTATATTCCTTTTTATAGTTTATACAGATTTAAATTTATCTTTATTTAAAAAAGCTTATTTATTATTTATTATCATGTGTTATAGCTATGAAAAGATATCAAGATATGGTTTTTTCTAAAACATAAAAATATATAATGATCCTATCAAATATCAACAAAACAAAATACTTATCAATTCAAGGTTGTCATATATAAATGCGCATTACCAGTAAAACTCAAAGTGCAGTCTGAATAGGGTTGCAATCTGTGGAACTGTTCCAAGTGTTCTGTGGAATTTCTGTTTGTGAATCCTCTAGTAACATCTTGAGGTGTGTTCACACTGACCATACAAAGGTGGAGATTGCAAACGAGTTTAAGGATGAGTAGGCTGGTTCTACAGTCACCTTCCCGCTTGATGGTGTCTGATCTTCTTTCCTTAAGTCAGTGATTTTCAAATGTTTGGACTCAAGACTCCCTTTAGGTTCGTACTCCTTTCTGTGACACCTCACCCCTCAGCTCCTCTCAAATAAATTGAAGAATAACAATAAAGTATTGTGACTTTATAATTCACATTCACACATTTATATATACATAGCCAACAATCAATTCGACATGGAGTTCTGGATAGATTTTGAAGAGAGATCCGCAAATGTATAAAATCCCTTTACATAATCTTATTAGTTCAACTATACTTAATCATCTAGTTTAATAATTAATTAAATCACTTTAAAAATTATTTATTAACTAGCAGTTCGTTAATTTGGACTTAGAATAACAATCCTTGGTTTTGTTAGATATTAATATTTTAATTGCCAAAAACTTCTACAACCACTTCTGTTGTAGAAATTTTCTTAAGAAAAGGTTTTCTTCCTTCAAATAAAATAAACTAAAATAAATTTAACTTCTTGTTTCGAAAATAAAATCGAACTAAAAATTTACCTTTCTTATAGTGTTTATAATTAAATAAAATTTATAATGTAATTCTAAATAAAATTTACTTTTCTCTATTATAAACGGGGCTAAATAAAACTGAACTAAAACTTCCTGAAAAATTCTTTGTTCCCCCCTTAAGTCACAACCTGTTACTGTTGGTACAGACTCAAAGTTCACTCTTTAATTTAACTAAATTTAATACAAAAATCTTTGTTAAAAGCTTTATCTTGATGTAAAAATTATTCTGACTGTTGAAGACTGAATAGTTATTAGTAGTAACATTTAAATAATATTAAAATGGAAAACTTTACTCTGAGCTATACTTGCAATGACATGTGCTCTCTTGAAAACTTGGGTTAGTTATTAAGTGGATTCAAATCTTATTATTTCCCTTTTTGTGTAAAAATTTATATAATATCCCTGTAAAGACAGCTACTATAAGTAAACAGCAAAACTCCCATCTGAAAATCGTAATTCGACTATAAAAGAGCTACTTAAGCAAAATCACTTGCAGATGGGTAAAGGAAACTATGAGATGCAAACCACCAACTAACTAAATTAACCACAAAATAAACTCCACAAAGACACCAAGAATCGTGTGTCATAGCTAGTTATACCTCTCCTTCCAGTAAACCAGCTAACTAAAAATCAAGCCTTTGATTGGCCTCCAACTATCCAATCACAAGGTCAGAGAGAAAAAGTAATCTTCAAACTACCCCTATTGTAATCACGTTAACAAACTAGACTACCAGAAAACCCTACTATCTCACTGTATAATCCTATATCCTCCTTTCTTAAGAAATTACATAATTTAATTTACCTATACTTTGACATCACTAATTAACTTCAAAAATCTTTTTGCATATAATTTCTCCCATCAATATTTAATAAATACATTTTTAATTTCCTATGTAACAAATTCTACAGATTTTATTCTTTTCTGTTATGCATAACATCCCAGATAGCATTAGCAGAATTTTGTCATTAAATGTCACAATTAAGTAATTCCAAGTAAGTTTTGATATGTAATGGTCGGTTCAAACTTGCAGAGGCCTGATAATATAATCTTCGTGATGGATGCTACAATAGGTCAAGCTTGTGAAGCTCAGGCCAGAGCCTTCAAGGAGAAAGTAGATATTGGTAGCGTCATTGTCACAAAGTTGGATGGACATGCCAAGGGTGGAGGTGCTCTGAGTGCGTAAGTAAACAAATCATTGCTCTATTAATATACTGTTAACATTCTTAATCTGTACACTGGCTTGCATAATTGTAACTATAATAGTGTTACATGAGAGAACAAGGTCTGGAGGTGCTTCCTTGAAAAAATTGTAGGCTTCAAACATAGTTTTTAAGATTCTTCAAAGTAGCTGTTTAAAAGTAAATAAAAATAATTTTTCAGCTGTATTCAGAAAACTGACAGACAGACTACCCTTTTACTTACTTACATGGAAGAGACTATTAAAAATTGTTATAGAAAAATGGCATAATTATAAATTTGTTTCATTCACATTTTAATCTGTCTTTTATTTGTTTCTAATTCATCCAATAGTTTTTTTATATTAAGAAAATGTATGTTTTTTTGCTTTTGTGTCTTTTTACAATTTTGTCCTAGTGTTTTTTCTGATCCTGTTACTTACAAGATAACAGGTATGCCACACCATATATTCTGTAACAGGCTTTGTTCAAGTCTATAGTTTCATTTCATTCTAATTATGTTCCTCGGACAAACAGACAGACGGAAGAGAAATTTGCTAGCCTATTGAGTGATATACTTCAATAATGCTCAGTCAGATCCCATTGATAGATATACATCTTCATCAAACTAACTCTTGTCTTTGCCTTAATCCTTACCGATAGCTAAGCAAAATATAGAAAAATGTAAGGTTTATAGCTCAATTCATTTATGAGATGTCACCTTGAGTTAAGCTCAATTCATTCATTGAGTTATAGGTCACTAATAAATTCCATCGAGGTGTTGGACATACATAATCCTTACTGATAGCTAATATAGAAAAAATGTAAGGTTTATAGCTCAATTCATTCATTGTCACCTTGAGTTAAGCAAAATATAGAAACATGTAAGGTTTATAGCTCAATTCATTCATGAGATATCACCTTGAGTTATAGGTTTCACTAATGCTCGGCCAAATTCCATCGAGGTGTTGGACATATACCAACATCAAACTAACTCTTGTCTTTGCCATAATCCTTACTGATAGCTAAGCAAAATATAGAAAAATGTAAGGTTTATAGCTCAATTCATTCATGAGATGTCACCTTGAGTTAAGGAAAATATAGAAACATGTAAGGTTTATAGCTCAATTCATTCATGAGATGTCACCTTGAGTTATAAGCTTCACTAATGCTCGGCCCAAATTCCATCGAGGTGTTGGACATATACCAACATCAAACTAACTCTTGTCTTTGCCATAATCCTTACTGATAGCTAAGCAAAATATAGAAAAATGTAAGGTTTATAGCTCAATTCATTCATGAGATATCACCTTGAGTTATAGGTTTCACTAATGCTCGGCCAAATTCCATCGAGGTGTTGGACATATACCAACATCAAACTAACTCTTGTCTTTGCCATAATCCTTACTGATAGCTAAGCAAAATATAGAAAAATGTAAGGTTTATAGTTCAATTCATTCATGAGATATCACCTTGAGTTATAGGTTTCACTAATGCTCGGCCAAATTCCATCGAGGTGTTGGACATATACCAACATCAAACTAACTCTTGTCTTTGCCATAATCCTTACTGATAGCTAAGCAAAATATAGAAAAATGTAAGGTTTACAGCTCAAGTCACTCACGAGATATCACCTTAAGTTATAGGCTTCACTAATGCTCGGCAAAATTCCATGGAGGTGTTGGACACATACTAACATCAAACTAACTCTTGTCTTTGCCATAATCCTTACTGACAGCTAAGCAAAATATAGAAAAATGTAAGGTTTTATAGCTCAAGTCACTCATGAGATGTCACCTTGAGTTATAGGCTTCACTAATGCTCGGCCAAATTCCATGGAGGTGTTGGACATATACCAACATCAAACCAACTCTTGTCTTTGCCATAATCCTTACTGATAGCTAAGCTAAATATAGAAAAATGTAAGGTTTATAGCTCAATTCATTCATGAGATATTACCTTGAGTTATAGGCTTCACTAATGCTCGGCCAAATTCCATGAAGACATGTTGGACATATACCAACATCAAACTAACTCTTGTCTTTGCCATAATCCTTACTGATAGTTAAGCAAAATATAGAAAAATGTAAGGTTTATAGCTCATTGCAGGTGAAAAACCTCAGCACTAAGCGGGTGGATACCCGGTGGCCGGAATTATTTGTAGTAGCAGATGTGTGGTGTCAGTAGACTGCCCGCGGTTTGTAACCAGTTTACTCGGCAGTAGTTCTTTATTCTATTAATGGCTATTCTAAAATCTATTTTTCCACATCTTAGATACATTAATTTGTACTATTAAATAGAAAACCAAAATATACTACTCATATTTGTTTGAAGCTCTGGCGTGAATAAAACACATGATTAACCATCATTTAACTTACAAAGCAAACAAATGTAATAGCACATTTGAGCTCATTCTACCAGATTTTATATTACTGTGAAAACAACAAAACACTAAACCTAGCTGAGAGCATACAAACCCATTCTAGCATAAATGTAAAAAAATACAATGGTTATTGCTAAACGCTGAACAGAGGGCAAAGCATTTGTGCCTTTTGGCCTCTGGTCCGTTGAGTGGTGGAATACACATGCTGTGCTTTTTGCTCACAATGGGTTAAATGTCTTAATTGTGCTCAGTCTGTTCACAAATTTGTTTATTTTATGTATTTCTCGTTACTATCATGGTTACCTATAAGACCAATGTAAACATTTTCACCTACACACAACCAAATGTAATGGATTGACTTGCACCATCATCTATCTCAATGTTCCTTTTATAGAAATGAAGCTTCATGCAAATTTTCAAACATGTAGGTCTGTTTGTTTTTGAGATATAGTGAGGACAGATAGGTAGATATGATATTTTACCCTCGAGTGATAGAGTTTGTTAATGCTCAGCCATTTTAAGAGATTTTATGTCTACTTTTGAAGTATGTTAAACTATAAAAAACTATTTCAACTTTATTACTATTTCAAATTTGCTTCTGTCGTATGAAAAAATATAGAGTTATACTGGATGCTGATTGTGCTCGAATGTGTTTTTAATAAACCCACAGAAATGTTTTGTAATTCTTATGTCCTGTATCCTAACATCAGTATTTTATTTGCTAGGGTGGCAGCCACGAATAGCCCAATTATCTTCATTGGTACTGGAGAACACATTGATGATCTAGAGCCATTCAAGACTAAACCATTCATCAGTAAACTGCTAGGAATGGGTGATATCGAGGGCCTTATAGACAAGGTCAATGAGCTCAAGCTTGATGACAACGAAGAACTCATTGAGAAAATTAAACATGGTCAGTTCACTTTAAGAGACATGTATGAACAGTTTCAAAATATCATGAAGATGGGTCCTTTCTCACAAATAATGGTAAGTAACGTATTAGTGTATGCAGTGAGTGAAGAAGCTAAGTAATGTTCACACAATGCAAATAATAAATGTACTTCATCAAAATTTACAATTCTAAAGAAATAAATATTTTTATTTTGCAGTTAGAATTGTTCAACTCATCAGGAAAACACACAGCAGGAATTTCCTAAAATTTGAGTAGCTTATGTTTATGTGTAGAGATTTTTTACTTTTATTGTTTTGGCAATAAAATTTAATCCGATTTCATAAGGTTGATATTCAGATAAAGAAACAAATATTACAATAATAGTATTGAAATAGAAAATGTTTATTGTTGTAGTTATTTTCTATTTCATTATAACAAATGAGAAACTAAATATTTTGTCTTTTTGAAGTTTATTTTTATGTTCCTTGATCATTTTTTGTTCTTACATTTGTTTTATTGATGTGGTATAGAAATTGTAAAATATATTATTTGTTTTTATGAAAAATACACACATTTCACAAATCGGATATATTACATAAGGCAAAATAGAGAATATGTTTCCTGGAACTGTTTGTTTTATGTTCTTGGTTCTACAACCATTTCCCAAAGTCGTACCAACCTCTCAAGGTGATTATTAAGTCCCCCTTCTAATTTTTGAATGGTTGCAGATAATCATTCCATTCATATTTATATTTGAATGAAATTATTCTAAATTCTAATTAGTACTAGCCGTTAAATATATTTGTTTTGTGTTTCAAAAATATTGTTTCTATGTGTTTGTTCCCATCCATATAACATTGCTTAGGACATGTTATAAATATCATTAAAAATTGAAATAAAAAGACAAAATAACTGTTAGTTCTATTCATCTGGCAGGACCATCATGCCATCAAAACTGTAGAGGTTTTAAATCAATTTTATTACTACCACTGCTCACTGAGCTATTCGTAATTATCGATGTTTAAACTTTAATAATTTTTACTTGTTAATAGCGTACTATTAAGATGTGGACTTCAACAGATATAGGGTTATGTCTGATCACATTTTTCATAGTTACAATAACAGTACATCTGAACAGTATTTTACATATTTACTAAACATGAAATTAAAAATATGTTACAAGACTACCAGCACAGTAATTTCAACACATTTACTAGAACAACCAAACATTCAAATATTACATTATTACAAAAGACATGTTCATATACAAAGATGAAATAATTTTTAGAATATGAAATCCACGAAATATCATTATTATTGAACTGCTATTACACTATTTAAAAATACAGTTATCTCATCATTTTACACTAGGTATATAAACTTTAATTATTTGTCTTCTTTAAAAATGTCACAGTCAGCTCAAGAATTATATATAGAAAATAAAATTGTTTGGCACACATATATTAATGCATGTTTTGGTCCTCCTCCGTAGACTAATGGTTATAGTCTCAGCTCTCTAACCAAGAGATCACGGGTCCAAATCCCGGGGAGGTCCAATAAAAAAAAACCAGTGCACTTCGAAGCCGGCATAGCTGATGCTGGATGCTGAGGTTTAAATGAGAGAGAAAAAATTCATGTTTGTCTTGTTATGTAAATTGCAATAGTGATATATTAGTTTTTGGAAGTATATATTTCTTGTGTAAATATTCTTGTATATATTTCCCAATATCAGGGATCTAAGGCCTACAAAATTTCAGTTGCTACAGAACTGTAAAAGGATCTTTCATTGATTGGTTACTTAATTTACTATATTCAAGGTCGGTTTGATACAAAACAATTAAAATTAAAACAAAATTTATATTTAAATGGTTTTGTTTTATAGATTATACCAGTAAAGTTGTATTTACAAAGACAAAGTTTCATTAAGTTGTCTATTCATAATAATTGTATTTTGTCTTAGTAATTGTGTGATCATGTGAATGTTTACTTTCAAATATTTATTTAAAAATATGAGTATGGAGTACACCAAACATACCCATCATCTTGTACAACTAAGACTATTATAATTACTAAATGGTCTTTACAGGGAATGATTCCTGGCTTTAGCCAAGATTTTATGTCCAAAGGAAGTGAGCAGGAATCAATGGCAAGATTGAAAAAACTTATGACAATAATGGACAGTATGAATGATGCAGGTAAGTTATGCTGTTACAATTGCTTTTATTATCAACAACAATCAGAAGTATTTTGTTCTTGTCAATGAATAAATTACATGGAAAGTGACATAATTCGTTATTTTGAGTCTGAATTCACCCCTTTGAAACTAAGGATGGGCACGTCCAAAACCAAATTAACGACCATGACGTAGATTGTAGAGCTAGTCATTTTTTAGTTATAATTTTGTTATTTCAGAGTATATATGGAAATTATTGTGTAATATGTTAATAAATCAATCTATTAACCATGTAGGAAATTCATCTCTTGTATTGTATTGTTGGGTTCAAAACTAAGTAATTATTGTGAAGGAAACAGGATTTTTACGGACATTTGCCATCATTCAGTGAAACAAAAGATCAGTAACACTACGTTTCAAGATCTGCAATCTGATCTCTTCTTTAGGTAAATAACTAACCTAACACATAAATACAAACTATGTTAAAATGAACAAATCATACCTGAGCGTTGTGACACGCCTATTTCAGGAATCACAACCACCATGTTGCGTGTCAACTTCACTAACTCTAAAACATGCACTTAATAAAGAACTAAACATAACACTGACTGTAGTTCAGTTTTAATAATTAGTGTTGTAGAGTTGTTAAGAGCCTGAACAAGACCACAGTAACTACAACCTAGTTTGAAGCCAACGTGTAAAAAAAATGCTAGCATTGACAATAAATGAAGTTCTATTGAACAGCATCCTTTCAAGCAACTTACAACATACAGTCAGGAGGGTTATTGATTTGAGTTAAAAATGTTCTAGTTCTGGAAGGGACTTCTGAATCAGAACTTTACAGAGACGCTCACCTTAAATTTGCTAACACCCTCTTTGTTAAAATGTTGTTTATTAAAAAGTATATGTATCATAGAAAGAATAGATCACTATAATAGAAGTCTATTCAAATTTGTGCCTTTTTCCGTTAATATAATTGTTAATGTTTCATTTTCTTCTAAATTTGGCCATATGAATTTAGTTTTGTTTCTTTTTAATGATATATGACACTTAGGGAAATTATTGTGAAAGCAATTATAAAGGTTTCATTAAGTTGCATGATTTATATCTGAAAATATTTACAGACATAAAACCATTGCTGTGTTTATATATAATGTATATCACATTTAAGATCATACATAGTATAAAAACTGTAGTTTAGATGATTAATTTACTTTTTTTATAGCTTATTTATATATATATATATATATATATATATATATATATATATATATCATTTCAATAAACATTGAATCACAAAAAGTACTTGCTCCGCTGGGACTCAAACCCGGATTTCTCACTTGCCGGGTGAATGTGCTACCATTATACCATAGAGCTTACATTTTACGACTCAATTATTTTGTATTTGGCCCTATCTGTCACATATTTTTTAAATAACCAAACTAACATATGATCGGAAGACCAAATACCTGTCAAACAACTTTTATTTACATTAATTAAATTTGTATAAATGATCAGAAATTTCTGATCTTGTCACTTGGGGAGTTGCGTCTCAAAATTACTTATAAGGTTTCATACATTATATTTTGTTATTTATGTGTAGATAGTGTACATTTTCTTGTATTTTGGTAAAACATAATACTAAAGAATAGATTATAATTTACAACTTGACGTCAGGGATTACACAGGTAGTACTATGTCAGGCTCCAGCTAACAGATAGCAAACCTGAGAACTAGAGTGAAGCCTTTAATAAAACTTAAAAATTAACTTTCATCATACTTAAATATCTATTTGGTTGAAAACTAAGCTAGTTACTGTCATTGGTTTATAACAATATAATAATAAATGTTCTGTAGAGATCTTTATTGTCAAAATAAGAAGTAAGTTATTTTGTCGATAGAGCTAGACCACCGAGATGGAGCCAAGCTGTTCACCAAACAAACTGGCCGCATTGTAAGAGTGGCCCAAGGCTCTGGCGTCACAGAGAAGGAGGTCAAGGATCTCATCTCACAGTATACCAAGTTTGCTGGAGTTGTCAAGAAGATGGGAGGAATCAAAGGACTCTTTAAGGGCGGTGACATGGCAAAGAATGTTAATCAGGCACAAATGGCGAAGCTTAATCAACAAATGGCAAAGATGATGGATCCGAGAGTGCTTCATCAAATGGGTGAGTTTACATTGACATTTTCATCATATGTGAATTATATTGAAATGTGATTTGAAGAGATGTAATTCTTACGGTGAAATTAAAATATCCATTTGGTTTATTGATGCCTTTTCACTAGAATTCTATTGAAATATACAGTTACTAATCTGAAGATAAAATAATTCACTTTGTTTGTTACAAATTATAATCTTAAATTTGCTAAAAAATATAGGCTAGAACATTTATATTTTTAAAACAAAGATTCAGACTAAATAAATAATTCAGCTAATTTATTTCCCACAAATGAAAAAGTCTTTAAGCATTAAACTAACATAAAATGTGGTAGGCCGGGCAAACGCCTCGAAACGCCTCGGCAGGGCGCCTGGCGCTAAAGTCCAAACGCCTCCAATCCCCTCCAACTGCTTTATCAACCCTCTGCTTTGTGCTGCTATCATACGATTGTTTGGGAAACTAATACTGGAAATATCTATTGGCAGTGTCATTGTTGCCTTGTTTATTCATAGTTTTATGACTAGGGACGCTATCTAGGATTAATAATTTGAGACGGTTCATTGATTACTTCATTGTCGGTGATCTAGTAGGACAATTCTTTCTGACTGGTGCTGCTATCTTACGTAATTTTATGAACTATTTGGGACTTTTTATAACCACTTATTTACTGAAATCATTTCGTTAGTTCTTTTCGCAGTCTTTACTCTTGGTTCTGTACTTCATACATGGCAGGTTCAAGGTGTTTGCGAGATAGCGAAATTGATCACGTTATTATTTTAATAAATACAACGTTATTATAGAGGATTTAATCATCTCTGTAACGATGTACAAAACATAATAGTTTTATTAAAATAAAGTTATTGACTTAGTAAAAACGCGAATAAGTGTCCCCTCGCGGCAGAGCGGCCGATTTAATTCAGTCCAGTAGCCCCAAAAGCGCGTCACAGTAATTCGATCGGGAGAGAGGTTAATGCAATGGAATTATATTGGTGTCCTATTTACAAATATTACCTGATATTTAATATGTGGTAGAAACAAAGGCAATACTTGTACTCAAAATGAGTCAGTGACAGTCAATACAGATTAAGACAATATTAATTTACTTATATTATCTGTATTAATGTGACATGTACTGAGTAGTCCAACTGGCAGATTACTACTACACAAAGCAGCATAACTAGATTAATTTTATCGATTGTCATTATCTATTATGTATGTACAGATATTTATTATTGAACTAGGTTAAACCACATCTTTGATCCATATCATTACTATTTTACTATCTGATATTAAATTAAATAATATTCAAATTCAATTCAATTTGCTCATGTATTTTACTAAAACGCATTTATTAGACAATTTTGTTTTCCAACTCTTTGTGTTTTCAAATTATAATATTAATCTTCAACTTCACTACACTTAACTTCCATAAGGCTCAGTTTGGGTGTTATCATGATTCTTTAGGCTGGGATTATAGTAACACACAGGTTTAGATCCCTGAGTAACAACTCCTTTGGAAGCCTATCATGTTTTAATACCATTATATTTAAGAACTAGCTGTTTCCAGCGGCTTCGCACGCTTTTCATGAGGTTGTTTTCATAATAGCGTTTAATAGTATTTTCATTGCATTAGATAGTTTATTGATCATTGGTGCAATCTGAATTTAAAATTAGGCAATGACGTCTTCTATGCAACCTGCATTACACTACTGATCAAGCACTTTACAATAAAAATTTTCTAAATTTTAAATGTAAACAAATGTTTCTGCCTCTTTGATGAACTTCAGCTGAAAGTATTAACAGCTGTTAAGTATCAGTTCGCTTTGTATTATGTGTCGTAGCGCAGTCTGTCGGATCCAATATAAAACACTCTAACATCAACAACGATTTATAATTAAAAAATTAATTAAATAAACTATTTAAACAGCCACCTCTCTAAAAGTATGCCTATGTTACTTCCAGAAACGTGTAGAATCACTGTACAAAATTTCACGATGTTTCGTGCATTGGTTCCAGAGTTATAACAGAACATACAAACAAACATTCGCATTTATATATATATAGATACTTTTGAATATCAAACATCACAAAAAAATTAAATCACTTTACTTTATTTATCATAACCCCCTAAATAGTTAAACATCTCACTTCTATTGGGAGTTTTTTGTTGTTGTGAATTTACACTTGTCAAGTATTAGGAGTAGTAGTACAGACCTTATATAGTTTTATACAGATATTTTATATTTGATCTGGAATATTTAGTTTCTGGAGTTTGACGGTAGTAGACTATGACAGATTGTACAAGAGAGATGAATGATTGCACAGGTGGCATGTCCGGGCTGCAGAACATGATGCGACAGTTGCAGCAAGGTGCTGCAGGTGCTGCGGGCGGACTCAGTAACCTGATGGGAGGCTTCGGTGGCAAGTCGTGAGCAGCTCTATGCAACAGTTGTGTACCTCGTGTTTGTGATTATACATGACACTATGACCAAACTGAGAATATTATATTGATTCGATGCAGTGCTCAACAAATACAAGTTTTACTTTAAGTATGGAGTTAAATAATTTGATATTCAATTATTTTAATGAAATAATATATGCAATGAACTAAGCATCTATAACAGTTCATGAATAGTACTCTATAATATTTGAGAAAACAGTGAAATTTTTTATTGTATTTTTTCTGGTTATTTAATTTAGGTGTTTATTGAAGAGTTAAGTTTTACTACTTATAGTGCTTCCATTTTTTTCAGAAATCTTGAATTAATCTGTTTTTGCTTTTGATATTTTCATTCCTTTTAAGATTTATTTTTATTTACTTTTTTATTTCAATACTATATATGTATTTTATGATATAGGTTCAATTATTTAACACCGTTGTTTTTATTTGTGAGAAATCTGTTCCTATAACCATTATCTTTAAAATTTCTAAAATTCAACAATTTATTAAAGTTGTATACATACATACATTCTGTATCCTTAAAAACAAAAATTCTGTGTGAAGTAAAATCTTAAAGATGTCTAAGTAGTATTTATCAACATTCCTTGCTGTTATGAAAATAAATGCTTTTACGAATTTTAAATGTGCTCAGAGACATTTAAATATATTTTATGTGTTTGAGGTAAATTTATTAACTGAGAAATTTTAAATAAAGTAGGAAAACTTGTAACTGTGAGCAAACAACCAATTGTACAGCCTTGCTGTAGAAGATCTGTAGGTTTTGGTATTTGATATCACTTTACAGTGGTAGAATTGAGTTGGTATGTGTACAAACTGTCAACCACATTTCAATGCAACTATGTTGCGATATTTTTTCTTTGTAAATATGTTTAATAAAATGAGATGTTTTTAAAACTGTGTATTTATTTCACTAGTCAAAATCATCTTAATTATAAAAACTCTACTATTCTTTAAAAGTGCCTTATTAAGCTGTAGGAAATTATATTGATAGCTGTAGCAAATATATAAGAGATGACTCATCCACTGCTATAACTTGGGGTACAGAAAAAGTGAATGCTGGAACTGCCCTCTTTAGATTATTTGCAGGCTCATTCAGCTCAGATAGTAAATATTTGAACAGTGACAATCAAAGTTATATGGTGCTGCCCTAGTGTCGGACCTCAGAACTAACTGAAATAATCTCCCAGACCTTAGCACATATCATCCATATGAACTATTCATCTCCTCTGTAACTAATACAATCAAAGGTAATACTTACTTACTTACTTACTTACTCCTGTGGCCACTCGAAACCCAGATGGTTTTTGACCTCGCCAACAATGTCTCTCCAACTTCCTCTATCTTGAGCCACTTCCAGTGTAGCGCCAATCGTTCTTAAATCCTTCTCCACCTGATCTCTCCATCGCATCCTAGGTCTGCCCAATGGCCTCACTCCCTCTGGTTCCCCTCGCCACACCTTCTTTATCATTTTATCTTCTCCCCTACGGGCAACATTGCCCATCCATCTCATTCTATTACTCCTGATCAGTGCAATCACATCGGGATCTTGGTATATTTCTCTTAATTCTCTGTTCTTCCTGATCCGCCATATGTCTCCTTCTTGAACTGGTCCAAAAATTCTTCTTAGTATTTTGTTTTCAAAGGTTATTAACTTTTTTTGGGATTTCTTTGTGAGTGCCAATCAAAGGTAATAACAGGCATAATACCAGGTGTTCATAAATAAATATCGTAGATTTATGTTTTTTATATTTATTATACAAAACGTATAATTAATATATTAAATTACAGAGCAACTCAAATAGTTATAGCTACAAGCTTACTATTTGAGTTTCATTCGTCACACAGCACACATCAAGTCAATAGCCCAGTACTTCCCAAACACTGATCAACATGTTTGGAGTGATTATTGCAAAAATTGCTTCAATCCTGTTTCTTAAGTTGGTTAGGTCAGCTGGTAGTGGAGGTACATACACACAATCCTCTAAAAATCCCTAAAGGTAGAAAACACATGGCATCAGGTCGGGTGAACATGGAGGCTATGCTAAACAAGCTCTATCATTAGCCCCTTGTGGCCAATCTAGCGGTCTGGTACAGTGACGTTCAACAAATCATGTACTGAGTTATGCCAGTGAGGTGGTGCACCATCTTCCTGCCAAATGAATTTTGGTGGTTCATCCTCTTCTAATTGAGGAAATAGCTATAGTTCTAGAGCATCAAGCTAAGGAGGGGACGCTACCTTCATACCCCTTGGAATAAGCACCTCCCTGAGTTCTGACATCACACCTAGGGAGTGCTTATTGAGCGCTTGGACATGGTCAAGGCACTGAATTAGTACCCCTCAGTTTCAATATTGTCCAGTTATTTAGTACATTAAAAACCAATGAATTATTGTTCAGTTTTTTATATAACCAACCTATGACTTCAGTTTCTTTTTATTTTACTTTTTTCTGTCACTTCAATAGTTTTAAGGTGTTTGTTGAGATTTGAGAAATCAGCTGTTTCCTGACTATGAAACTGTGAGTTTATACCAGCTGGATATGTTTACCTGTGATTGTACTGTTTAGTTTGTGTGGAAATAGTGTTGTGTAAAATGGGCAACCACAGTAAAAATGTATTGATTAACTGTGATAGTGACCTTATTAGGCAAGAACTAAAAATGAGCACATCTGAGGAAAGTGCAACTGATGATATGGATGAAGATCCCAATTTTTATGTACATGATTGTTTCAATAGGCCTAAATGTAACACATTTTTGAAAGTTTTAAACAACTGCACCAGTTAATAGCTCAGCCAATTTCTGATACCCAATTTATGGCTCCTGGTACTACTAAAGCTGGCTTATGTCATACTCCCAATTTACCTATTACCAGCACTAATGCTACTAAAATGGCAAAAATTGAAGGTGTAGATGCCCAGTCTGGGATTACACCCAACTTACCTGGTGTAACAACCGAAGCAGCTAAAACTTTAGACATCAGTGTGGATTCCCAGTCTGGGGTTGTAAAAAATAATATAGTTGTTTTAGCTGGCCCAGACCAATAGAAGCATAATAAAGCAAAAAGAGCATGCATCAGCTGTGAAGAGTATTTATCCACAAATTAAAAGTAAAACAATGAAATGTAAGCAATTGTTCCTGCCTTTTTAAATATTATCAGAACATTTCCGATGAACGACACCTGCAAATATTTGAACATTTTTATAAAACTCTCACAACTTGGAATGAAAAAAAATGCTTATGTACATGGCTCATCAAGGAGAGAAAAAACATGTCATTGTTCTTTGTTTAAAGTTTGTTGTTGACAATGGAAGGTTTGACAGGATAACAGGATTTCGGACATTTACCATCGTATGGTTACAAAAGGTATAACGAACTTAAGGTGTTATACCTTTTGTAACCATAACAATGTCTTGTAATTGTTACTTGGAAGATCAAGTATCAATGCGTGGGACTATAAAAACCACTTCCAAAATCTATTACAGGTGTCTGCTGATCATTTAGATTGTGCTTTAAAAGAAAGTTCAGAAAAAGGTGTTATCAAGCAAGCTAGAAGCCAGAGGAAAACTGTTTCCAAGAAACAAAAGGTCAGAAGATGATTTTTATAATATAACTGAGTTAATTAACAAAATTCCTAGATATTACACAAGAATACATAATCCAAACAAAGAGTCTTTCCTCCTGGGTTGATAAATGCAATATTGTATATAGGAGTAAGTACGGTAAAGAATCCAAAAAAACAGTATCACCCTTTGTTTTTACTGACACTTTTAGTAAACACTTTAACATCAGTTTTCATAGTCCAAAAAAGCATACCTCTCCTAGAGTTGAGGAAGAGGAGGATGATGAGTAATTTTACTCAACAAACCTTTCTAAAAGTTACAGTGTATTTATGAGTATTTTACTTGTAAACTCTCACATAGTAAAATAAGTGTTTAAGTAACAGTGCAAGCTTATTCATTTATTATTTTTTTTAAATTTAAAGTCTTGATGGATTATACATTAAAAGCAGACCAGACTAAGCTACATACTTAAACGGACTTACCCAATGTTGTATAAAAGCAGAATTGATTAACATAAATAACAAAATGGAATAACACACAACAATGAAAAATCAGAATGGACTACTCATTTCAATTTTTATTTTTAGAGTAGGCCTATTTCGGTAACATATTTCACCATCAGATCCTCCTGCAACATTTCTACAATCTTTATAGGAATAATGCAACAAAAAATCAACCTTCCTCTCAACAGAAAAAATTAGAAATTTTTTAATTTTACCTTTGAATATCTCAAATCCCATTTTTTGTGGTTAGGCCATTCTGCGTCTTGGCCACTCAATTATAGATTTACTGGATGTATAAAAATACACAAATTGTAATTTTTTAACATATTATCTAATAAATAATATAAAGCCTGTGTCAGTGTTAATTTTTAAATATAAGAAAATCGTTAAACACCTTTGATCATGGTATTTTATTACACAAACTATAAAAGTGGTCAAGGGATTTTGTAGCTATATTTACTGGAAAGGAAACAATGTGTAAAAGTAAATTCGTGCTTCAATGAAATGGGTGTAATAAAACAAGGGGTTCCTCAAGGTTCTGTGGTAGAAACAAACACTGTTCATAATGTATGTAAATGATCAATATAATGCTAAATTTCAAGGTAAAGTTACATAGTTTGTCGATGACATGGCACTTTACTATGTTTGTAGAAGTTGGGATCTGGTTCAGTCAGCAATGCAAAACGATCTTAAGGCAATTCAATGGCAGTTTATCAATAATAATATGCTTTTGAGTGCAGAAAAGTATATAAATTTTAATTTGAAGAAAAAAGTTATTTTTGATAATAATCTGGAATATAACTGGGCTGATTGTCTTATTTAACAGGGATTTTGTGGAATGGGTAAATGTGTAGATAGAATGGGTTTGTTGTAGATAGAGCGGAATGCATTAAATAGTTAGTAATTCATCTTGGCGAAAGAATCAATCAGAAAATTCATATTAATAAGTTAACACGTTCATGACGACGTGTACACCATCAGGTACATGCAATCTTCCTTCATGTACCCGATCTGGTACACACCAGCCTTTCGTAAAGCGTGTTGTGTGCCTGATGGGGTATATACATATTGCTGTGCATTCCTTATTGCGTTTTTATTGGTTGCCTGTTTTGGAGGCTTGTTAAATATGATCCCGTGCTTAAATAAATACTTAGACTATTGTGTACTTCGTCAGGTGCATGATTGCATAGTTTTTAAGGTAAATGAATTCTTTAGGTACTCCTTGGGGTACACGAAGAAAAATTGAAAAAACATATTTAAATATTTTTTGTACAAAATTGTAAAGCCTATATACATATATATTTATTGTTATACTTACATGTTTAATGTAAAATAAAACGATTACAGTTTCTTGTCATTAGTAGTGAAAAATTCTATGGGTAATAAAAAAGTCTGGTAAAAAAGCCGGCATCATGAACGTGTTAAAGAAATTTAAAACAATATATTGAAATACTTTTATTTTTTACGAGAAATGTGTAATGAGATCTTGTTATGAATATTATATTTTGCTTTTGTAAAATGAATTACGTATATTTATTTATTGTACTTTTAGGAAATAAATACATTCTACTTCTTCTACATCTGCTTATATAGTAGAGACTAATTTTAATTTTCAAATTAATGTTTCTAAAATCATACACATAATTGTATCATACATATACATAGGTAATAAGTTTACCATCTTCATGATGAGATGTACCCAAATTAATATTGGCCGGTCTTTTAAAAGCTCGCTTCAATAACAGTTTGTGTACTTAAGAGTATACACATTGTTACCACACTCTGATGATAACAGTTATATTTGCGGTTACAGTAACCAAAATTAACATTTGGTATGAAGTTGGTTATTGGATAGAGAATGGGCAATACATGTTTTAGTAATCAGCTGTTTTAAACTAAACAAAAATACTCTTGTAACACTGGAACTTGGAAGTCTATGGGTGTAGAGCTCTATAGTCGGATAGATGTATTTCATATCCGCAAAAGACTAAAAGCTTTCAATTGATACCAAATAAGTAAATAAAATATAGTTTTAGATGACTAAAATATCCGTACAAAAATAAAAAAAATCTTTTAAACCTTAAAGCACCCATCGTCAATATATTTGATACACAGATAACTACAACTGTAAAAATCTTTGACGATAAATATTCATTCCTTAAATCCATTGTACTGGCGCTATTACTAATCAAATCACATTATACCTACATTCTTTGAAATCCAGTGTTTTTTTGTCTTGTGATTCTCTTGGTCAGTACTGAACATTATTTTAGACCATTTGCATCAGCTGTTGTTCCCAGCAAAATGCGCACAGCTGTTGTTGCATCGTTCATTGTCACTTAGATACATAACAAAAATTATAAAGTAAATGCTAATGTATTCTAATTATCTGATTTGTTATAAGAAAGTATATAACTACCACAAGTAAGGAAACATCAAAAACAATTTACCAATACAAACTTTACAACATTATATATTTGTTTTCGGAACAAAATTTCATGCAATTTGGCTATTCCTAATTGTAGACGTATGAATTACCTAAAAAATATGTCGATACTACTTGTATCACAATTTCTTTTTTTTATAAAACAAGAACTTTACTAAAATTTTATAATTACACAGTCTGAAAGCATAGTTTATTGTGAAACAAAATTATACAAAATACTTTATATATTAGTTATTATTAATATTACAAGAAGACCCTGTAATCTGGAAGGTTAATAATATAGAAAGAGTGCATGAATTTTTATTTTAAACATTTCTCCCAACCAAACATACATAAATTCTAGCTTTTGCGATCATTAATCTTTTAGTTTTTACGATAAAAAATTATTAGTTGGCAGTTTAATATTTACATAATTATGATGTAAGCCCATAGTGTATGTTTACAACACTGCCACCCCCAGCAGTGTTACAGCACATAGCTCTTGATGATAATGGAGTCTCCTGGGGAGAACCAATGTGTTTTGGTCAACCTCAACTCTGTCTAACTTCAACACTTGTATTTAAACCATAAAATATATAATAATGTAAACAGAAAAATATCACATGAAATCAATCACAAATTCTATTTCTTGAATGAAAACAAATTTACTAAAGTATACAAAGTTAGTCATACAATTTTCCTGTTATATTTTAAAATTAATTTTTTATTTGAATTTTTACCTATCTTTTATTAAAAATATGTGTGATAACTTGATAACTTTGGGTGTATCGTAATTTGAAATAAATGATTACGGCATAAAAACAACACTTACTGATATAAAAGTGCTCATCATATACTCGTATGTGTGGGGTGAATTCAGTTAATGAATTCATTTGAAGTTCCAAGAACTCTTCTTTCAAATTTAACTTTTGAAACAATCAAATTCATTATGTTCAAAGTGTATTTTGTTGTTTGTTTAGAAACATTTAGTTATAAAATAACTCCAAGAAAAACATACTTAATGATATTCAGGAATATCATAATATAACTTAACCTATATATATATATATATATATATATATATATATATATATATATATATATATATAACATGATATATAACATAAAAACAAGTTTTTACAGAAAGAAGATATATTAGGAAATGTAGAACTAGATTTTACATTTGTAATGTTTTCAAAAAGATCATTAAATTAAGATGTGACATAATTCTCCCAAAATTTACTATAATTCTTATTTAATAGAAAATCAAAATTAAGATGGAACACTAGTCAGCTGCTGGCTCCGCTTTTAACACGTTTAAAACTTAAATAGAAACTTGCTCAAATCTGTAAATGTTTCCCTTCAGAAACTTAGATTGTAGTGTCCCAATGATTAATGGATTGTTAAACATATCGTTACCTGTTGATATTAATTGTTTTATTCTGAAATGTAATTTGTATGAATATTTGGTTTGTGTCATTTCATAAACATATAGAGCAAGAGCCTGCGACGCCCAGACATTCGTTATTTCATAAAAGCTAACAACTTGTCAGTATACGAGTACTATACAGGTATAAACGTACCTTGAATATGGAGCCTGGGTCGCGGTGGCTTCGGCAGGTAACAGGTAGTAAATGTGAGTGAAATCAGTTTAAATTCGTAATAGTGTAAAGCTCAGTTTTTATACATTTCAACATTAAACAACGATAGAAAGCTGCATGTGCGATGCCGGACACTTAGTATAGTTTCAACCCCCTGCCAGGCACCCCTAAAGTACGATTAATAAAAATAGTACTTTCGTCATATTATAAAACCTGATATTTGTATATGTTATTAGGGGAACTATAAAAAGATGTTTTCTCAGTTCCCAGACACTTTCTATGGTTCCTTCATGCAGCCAGGCACCTCAAAAGTTACTCTAGGTGCGAGCGCGAGAGATATACATACAAGCGGGTGCGAGTGAGATAGTACATAATGTCTACTGCGATCTTTTACTGCGCATCAGCTGTCTTATACTCCGAACGTTTGTTTCAATACATATTAGTGTGAATGGTTATGCGTATAATAATATTATATATACAGCTGATACGTATACATACTCAAGGTACGTTTATACCTGTATAGTACTCGTATACTGACAAGTTGTCAGCTTTTATGAAATAACGAATGCCTGGGCGTCGCGGGCTCTTAGACTAATATAATTAAAATTAAAGTTTTTTTGGGTTAAAAATCTTAAACAAATACTGTAGATAAAAGTATTATCATGAAAAGTTATATGATCTTTCATCAATCATAAGTTTATAATGTGTAGGTCATATCATATATGGTCATATAATCATATCATATAATCATAATAGAGGTTAATTAAAATAATGTTCTTCCTTTAAATTAATGTACTTGCTAATTAATTCTACATGTTGACCTTAGTTTATTATTTACATCATTAAATCCATTTATAAATTATTTAACCCTAGAACTAAGACTCACGGTGAGTCCTTTGTATGTGTTCTCCCACTGGCAAAAGACTTACGGCGAGTTTATTGAAGAAGGTCTGTTAATAAGGTATCCAAATACAGCTTAATTTACAATTATGCTCAGAAAGATATGCTAAGTATTGTGATATGAAATACTTGAGGGTTACATAAACAAACAAACTTTAGAAAAAACTCAAAATCAATTGTCATGGCAACCATTTTCTGGCTTTATTATTGAAATTGAAAATTTTTTCTGAAGTTTGATGTTGGTACCACTGTCTTCTGCATACCTAAGGCTACAATCTAGTCGCCCGTTTTCTGCTGCTTGTGCTTTGTCATTCAAAATACAGATTTTATTGTATGGCGTGTCTGTTGTGGCAAAAGACTCGTGTACGAGTTTACGAAATTTTTCATTGTTCATAAGAAAAATAATTTTTCTGTTGAAGTTGTGTAAAATTTTTCTGTTATGTAAAATTAGAAAACGTTTTGCATTAGACAACATTATAATCTGATAGTTTAGTGTTTGTTTATATTTGTTATGTAATGTCATTTGTATAATTTTTGAGTTGTAATTTATAATTTTATGCAAGTTGAGAGCTTGTATTTCAGCTAAACTGCATATATTTTTAATCCTTATAAATGTGGCTAGCTTTTTATTGTGTGTTCAATAAATTAGATTTTTTAGACAAACTATAATATTGTTTTGATTGTAATTTTTTCCCATAAACCATCATTCATTCAGTAAAACTACCACAATTCCTGGGGACCAACTCATTTTCTTCAAATTGCAATGTATAAATAATAATGATAACAATAATTTATGTTTGAATTTCGCAAGGAAATGGTTACTTTTTGGTGATTTGGTAACCTTTTATTAATTTTGAAATGTTACTTTTATTACATAAAACTGCATACATTTTATTTGTAATTCTTATCAATGTAAGTTTTTGCTAATAATTTTACATAAAAAAAATTTGTTAAATTTTTTGTTGAAAGGGCTAACCTTGGAATTTTAGTTCAACAACAAACATGTTTCCACTCTACACATATGAAATGTCCCTAAACGGTTACAAAAATTATGATTATGAAATAATATGGAGTAGCATATTATTGTAAATAAGAAAAATTACACAACATGGTAGGGTAAGTGTGAAAACTATGATTTTGATGAATTATAGAACAAGCTTACAAAGACACCAAGCCCATCTTACAAATATTGAGGTTTCACTATTGACAGTTTTAGGTTAAAACCCTTAAAAGTAACTTACTATAAATATATTTAACAATCTTGAATTCCCCCATAAAATATTTATAAAAGTTGCTCTAAACACAATTATTTACTATCTTTATTTTCAAGCTATTACACATTTTTTTGAAAAGTTAATAGTTCATATTATTTTATGTTTGTTTATATAAAAGATTTATAAACACACACACACACACACACACACACACACACACACACACACACACACACACACACACACACACACACACACACACACAGGAATCCATACAAAAGAAGAAGAATATACACCCATACAATTTTGATAACTTACAATAAACATATATATATATATATATATATATATATAATATAAGTCAATAAATTTTAAAATTAAGATAAACTAGCAACTTATTTTAGAGTTAACATTGACATAAAACAAATTATCATACAAGTAAGATAGAAATACTCGTACATAAACTATTGTAAAACTGAATCATCAGACAAAATAAAGTAAATTCTTTAGACCAAATACCACAGAATACATTAAATCTTAATATCAAAAACAAGGAGATTGTTATGCAAAGTAAGTTTACAACACTTGGAGTTATAAAGTGAATTTAGATCAGCTGGTGACTTAAGAATAATGGAATTTATTCTCTTGAATGATGACTTAATATGAGAATGACAAGAACCTTTTTCGTCAAGAAATTTATTAAAAAAACACAAAGTTAATCAACATTTGAGTTATTAAATACAGTCATACATTTTATTATTTGTGTTAAATTGGTGAATCTCGATTTTTGTAAAAGAACAGAATAGACATTTACTAGATGATGACCACTTTAATATTGGATGGCAACCAGAACTCTCAGATCTTCAAGGATTACTACTACCAGTATTAAATCCACACTAAACCAACAAGGATGATTGGAAGATGAATAAATGTCAATGGGACACACAAAGTAAAACTGGACTTGAACTCAAGTAAGATCTACCTAATTTATGATTCCAAATCTTTCAAAATTCAAACCTAATTTTTTGTATAAATTCAAACCTAACATGCACCACAACCTTTTCTATTTTGGATATAATTTTTTTTATGTGCCCATGGCAGTATAATTCACGAAACCCTGTATCATACATGTGACAAATAAACTCAATAATAATTGTAAATCAAACGTTTATTTGTTTATATCAACAGCTAGTTAAGCAAGGGCAAAGAACGAGTTAATAAATAAATAAAGCAAAAGAAAAATTAATTTCTTCATTCTATATAATGATTTAGGAATAACCACCAAAATGACATTATGACATAGAAGTCTGTGGACTTAACATTAACGAGCATCGACTGTTTATTTACGCTTACCATCCTTTTGCCTTAGTAGCTGTTAAGATGTAATTTTTGGGAATTATCCCAAATTACTTAATCCTTGATTAAGTCAAGTTTATAAGCACCAACAGCTCAATTGTTTAATAGGCTGCAAGTATCACACACAACATCCATTTTAAAGCCCATATTCAATTTATAAACCTATGGTGAAGTTAATTTTAACACTGGTGAGATCTAAACTTTACTCACCTTGACGGTTCATATTAGGACTATTTTCAATTCAGAACTACTAAGAGTTTTGGCAAATTTCCTTCAAAATTTAAGAAAATTTTTCTCTAATGAATATTGTGAAAATTCTTATTCAGAAGAGATATTTCAGTTTAATTATGTTAATCAAACTGAATTAAATTTTTTATAAACTTTTCAAAAATTTAAACAAATTACATTTACAGTGATTAATCGTATAACTGATCAATATAAAATGTCTAGAAAACTCCTGCTGTTTCTTCTTTTTTCATGTCTACCAAATTCTTATGATTCATGTACAGCTACTCAGCATAGTCAAACTGCAGAGTTTGTTAGTTTTTGTAGATCATACTTGATACAGTCATAAATGTCAGGAATCTTGGAGATAATCAAAGAAACGTTTTGTTCTTTGTGCAAAACTCTTCTCAATTGATCTCTGTTGATGCATCATCAGATTCATGTCTCGCCACAACTTCCTTGGTGCATCTAATGTTCATGAGTTGCTGGATGAGGTGTTGTACTCTATTGCAACATTTAACAGGTTTCTTGATATAGTCCATGGTAGTGTTGATGCTGAAGGAGTGGCAAGAGTGATTTTTTAGGTTCAAAATTCTGAGATAACAAATTTTGTTCTAAGTGTTGAACCTTGTTATTGTGCCTGCTGATATGCTCAGTCTGCTGAAGCCCTATATAAAAAGGGACCACTGACTAATACTTTTCAAAACGTATAAAACCTTTTTATTCAGAGTTGGCTCAGATAGTTGATACATCAGATGGAACTGCAGATCATGCCTGTTATTGTTAAGAAAAATAGTAATCATCCGTGCCAACCCGAATGTGAACCTTCCTTTTATTGCAGCGTCTGGTATCTGACACTGTCTCAGACGTGACTCTGGAATCTGGAGTCATGTTCGTCTGAAGAGATCCAAAGAGAGCCGATGACAAAAAAGCTCAAAACGAACCATTTACATTGTTTCAACATCAGAGACACCTATAAATAGGTGAAGTGGTAGTCTCATTGTCTCATCAAGTACACAATTGAGTGCACTACGATGTGATCGACATGATCTCTAAGCACGGTGAGCAACCGAGTTTTCTACATATAACGTAGCTATGGTAGGAAGGGTTGATTCAATTGAATTCTGAGTTTAGCTCAAGAATTGGCCATGTTCCGGTGCTTGCTAGGGTCACAATTATTGTCTAGTAGATTGTTGGTGTCAGCATTCTTCACCATCTACACTAATTCGGGGTGAGTTCCCCCTCCAGTGCGAGTATCCCCTTGGCGAATGCTGCGATATCATATGATGTGTAGATATTGAGGTTATGGTGGAATGTACAGTGTAGTCTCAGTAGCTCCCAATCTGGCACTCACCACTGACATGTCTACTTGGATACACGGAGTGAAAAATGTGACCAAGTTCCTTGGCCTGCACTTGACCAGCTGAGGTAGGGTCTTCACCCCACTTGAAGATTAGTACATGAGATGGCTCCTTTGGTACATCATCATCGCTGCTGGAACCTCTGGGTCATCCTTTGGGCTGGTACTTTATCTGGACTTTCTGGTTGATGCCAGAGAAGTGACACTACCTGCAACAAATAAATTTACTCAGAATCAGAATGCTATTTACTCAGTAGAATAATTGTTATTACATGTTTTTGAATAGCGTCATAAGATTTAAAGTTCATAAACATAGAATATAAATAATTTATTTTTATAACTATTTACATACTATTGTGTACAGCATGTACATGCTATGTCTATTGGAAAAAATGGTGTATTGAATATGCCGTATTGATTAGGGATTTTAAGTTTTGTTTTGGACTTTAAATAGCTCTCTTCATTTTAATATATCTGGGTAAACGGTTTTAAAACTTAATTCCTATATTACTAATTCTTTTCTTATGAAAGCATAGAATATGTCGATCAAAAGTATTATTATGTCTAGTAGTGTAGTGATTATAATTGCTATTAAATCACTTTGGCAGTCCTTAGCTTATTTTACACATTCAAAAACATACAGTCTATATTTCTGTTAAAATATTATGTTGAGGAAAATATGCTTCACAGAATCTCTTTGTTTTAATTTAGAAATTAATGTCAATGCCATTGTTTGTGTAAATTCTGTGTATTGGTTCCATTATATATACTTTTACTGTAAGCGAGATGTGAGTGAATCATTGCATAATAAGTGGTCAATAAGGTTTCTACATCACATATACTAGACATTTACCTACATGCATATATGCCAAATGATAATATATTGACACTGTGAGTGGCATGTTCATCACAAGATAAGATTTTTATTAATTATATAGACTAAAAAGTAGTACTGTCATTTTCATTTAAGAAGTCATCAATTAAAATGTTAATATTGAAATGTTTTTTTTTTTTTTTTAATTCCTTGTTGAAGAATATATAAAGTTAGATTTGTTTGAATTCAGGAGCAAATAATTTGTGCAAGATCAAGATAAGATAGATTTCTAAATTTCCATGGGTACATTACCAGTACATACCTCATACTTTCATACCTTTTACCAGTACATTAGTATTATCAGCATACATGCACACTTCACTTTTGTTTATGTATTTAAGTAATCCCTGAACATAACATAAAAACTACATGGAACCCAGGATAGATCATCATAATCCATGTTCTACAAACTATAACTGAGAGAGAAATTTTCTTAAATAATTCCTATAAACATTTTCCTCTAAAATATCTATTTTATATACTGCTGCCTTCTGTTTAGGTAATTAGCTTAAAGGTAAACCAAGCTAGCTTCCTTCCACATACTACTATTCTGTTTATTTATTAGCAATTTGTGAGACACACCATGAGAAAAATTAAGAAAAATACCTGCAACATTTTCGCCTTTGTCTACAGAGTCTATTATACTTTGGACAAAGTCTACACTAGCTGTGATTATTCATTCTCCAGGTCTGAAGACATGTTCTTTGCCAAAGAGTTGATTTAACTTAAGATATTTTAATAATTGAAAATAGACATAGTGCTTGAGAAAATTTCCTTCTCAATCTAGAATGGCTTGTACTATCAACTAACCAACCCATAGTTTGAAGATCTTCATATATTTTTACCTTTCCAGCTGTTAAGATTTTATAACAAGAATGTATTTTTTATTAATTCATAGTAACACATTATTTCAATTACGGTACTCATCGTAACCTTTGTATTCATGTCTTAAAAAACTCCCTCCTAGTATTCAACATAAAAAAAAATTATACACACCTCATTTTAAAATTTTAGACTTATTTTAAATATATTCTTAACTATTAGTATCTTGAATTTCATAAAAAATAGATTATCTTTACGGTTTTCTCTGTGTTTTGAACTGCATTTTACTTAAAATTAAATCCGGTATTTCATAACTTTTTAATGCAAATGTTTAGAGAGTTTTCAATTGAACATATTGTTACAATCATGGAAATGAAATCAAAGTTATGATAATATTTTAGATATTTTTAACAAACACTTGATGTTTAAGCTAAATATTATTATTTATAAGTACTAACATTAAAAATGTTTAAAATAACATCTATCTATCTATATTTAAAAAAATATAATTTCTTGATTTTTGTACATCGATCTTAGGTATACAAAACTATTTTTTTGTATTAATATTTGGTATTAATCGAAAGATTTACACCCTAGATGCGCATTTAGTGAATTTGAAATACATAGAGCTATGCCCAACAGACTTATCAAGTTTTAATGTTAATCTTAATGAAAGAATTTGTATAGCTGATTATTAAAATATGAGTAGCAGTTATTCTCAATCCATTATCCATCTTAATATCCTTAGTGGATGATAGATTGAAGGATACAAATTGCAGTAACAGTTTGAAAAGCAAGATCTAAAGCATTTCTACATGTCTCTCTTGAGCCCAAGTTTACCTGTACTAGTTTCTAGCATCTATCATGACACTAAATCATATTCTTTAATACAATTAAGTATATATTGGTTAAAAATAAAACTAGATACACTGTGCTGACTTAGATTGGTAAATATTTTGCTTACCGACTGTTTTTTATATAGTAATTTTATTTGTATCATTTTAGATTTTGTAAAATATAAGCATTATAAGTAAAATAATATGGCACAATATATATAAAATAGGTGTACAAAAATAATAATTTTCAATTCATTAAACAAATTAATCAATAAAAATTGTTATATTTGAGAAATAAATTATGTTATCAGCTTATCAATTTTTAATGCAAAATACATTGTTCATACTTCCACATTTAATTTATTTAAATTTTATCATATATTATATTATAACAAATTGTTATCAATTTTTTTAAAATTGTAAATAGTGAAATTTATCATAGTACAGTACTTTATTTGGATTAGCTGATGCATAGAAACTAATTGCTTAAAATTTCTTGCTACACTGACTTGATTTTGGAATGCATTTCATGAAATTCACAATGGAAATTCTAACAAGAGAACACCAATAATTATTTTG
Organism: Homalodisca vitripennis; assembly: GCF_021130785.1. NCBI lineage: Eukaryota > Metazoa > Arthropoda > Insecta > Hemiptera > Cicadellidae > Homalodisca > Homalodisca vitripennis. Next base: position 157,277,841 of record NC_060210.1, on the reverse strand, counting down.
TATATAATTAGTTACAAAATACTAAATAAATATCAATTTGAAATATTTGTTTTTAAATTTTTGGCTACACAAACGTCTGACTGATCTGTTTCTTACATATTACATAGTCAGTAATTTCAAAAGATGTGTCCTATTATTTTAGAAATGTATTGTTTGGTGTAGGAATATGTGTATATTGGATGTTATAGGTTTAGTGGTGCCATGAAATTACAGTGTACTTGTAGCCCTCGATTGTGGAGGGTGGAGAGGGAGGCTATAAGAACTGTTCTTGTCAGAGTAAAGGCAGTCATTTGCCCACATCACTCCCAGCTCTCTACACTACTGTATACAGAGAAAAGGTCTGGATTTCTTCTAATAAATTTCTTTCTAAAATATTTATGATATAAATGTTATAGTTTTATTGGATTAACAATGGATATTATCTGTATAGACATTTTGCGTTTTTCATAACTGCATTGAATGGCTTGAAGTATATAGTAGTATAGTGTACTACTTGTTTATTGTTGTTTTTGTTATTTTAATAATTATATATTTTGAAATATTTGTAATTTATTTTTGTCTGAATAATTATTCTAATAAGACCTACAAAAATCCATAAAAAGTTTGCCAATATTTGATTTTTAATTTTGTAAGCTATATATATATATATATATATATATATATATATATATATATATATATATATATATAAATAAGCTATATATATATATATTTTTTTTTTGATTGATCACAGTAGTAGTAATAATCTCAAAATATAATAAACAAATAAAAAAATACATGTTGGATTAAACTATGGGGTTCAGTGGGTAAGATCTAATGTGAGCTTTTCTTTTAGGATATATATTTGTTCTAATATAGGATTTTAATATTAATTTGCATAATGTTTAGTAAATTTGAGAATTTTTCTTATTGATAATTAAAATGTTTAATTATACTTTTGTATTCATTTTTAAACTTTTGGTTTCAAAACTTTTTAATTTTTGTCTAGCCCTTCTTGAGAATGGTTTGATGCTATTAACTGTTCAACAAAATATTATATATTTTATTTTATTTATTGAAGACGGTTTAAATAGAACTTGTTTATTAATATTTAGTTATTTCTTATTATGAAAATTAATATATTTATGAAGTGTGGTGATTATATGTACCTCTAATAATGTACTGAAATATATATTAAACTTAAAATATAAAAGCTTATACCATAGGTGATTTTGTACTGGATTGAGAGAGTATTTAAGGAGTACTCTCTCAATCCAGTATAACCATAATGACAGAGGCATTAATTAGGCTTCTTTTTTTACTGAAAGTAGGAAGTCAAGAGGAGGATTTAAAATTAAGTTTATTTCAAAGAAAAATGTATTAGATTTCATTAATAGTGATTGAACAGATTTCTTGGATTTAGTGCAGTTATAGAGACAAACAAGTCATGGCCTTGGTCTTCCGTGTGGGCCCGAGCTAGATTAGGGACAGAACAGCTAATTCGGATGTCTGCATTGTAGAAATACAATTGTTACATGTACTTTATGCTCTCTCCTGTTTATAAACCATTTGTGGATTTTTATTCAATATAAAATGTAAGCCTAATGGCAAAAATTGAAGTTAAATATTTCTTCTGTAAATATTGGTTTTCTGGTATCTAACTTGTATGCTCTTGTTTTCAGATTTGGACTGATATAAATGATTTATAAGTAATTTAAAAATTTATAAAATTAAAGACTGATGGTTAAAAGTTTTGTCATAAAATGTGACAAATTTCTTAAGATATAATATTCTTAATATATATTATATATGAAATATTAAAGACTTTCAAACAGTTTGTGAATTAATAAATGTTGTTTCAGGTTAATGTTTTGAAGTTTGGAAGAACGGTTTTAGTTACTTTGTTTGAAGCATTAAAGTTTATTTTTTCAGTTTTTCTTTTTAAAGGGAAATAAATCATTAAGTAAATCATTTTTAGTAATATCTATAAATAACATGTGTGGCAACAAATTTTATTTTTATTTAAAATTTAATTTTTAGACCGGGTTTTGAATTCTTTCTTTTCATGCGCAAGTGTTATATTTTCAATGAAAAACTTGTTTATAAACTTTTTGAGTGATTAATACAGAGTATAAAAGACAAATAAATTTATTTCATTCTTGGATAAATATAAAACCCAAATTAATATTACTTGAATTTAATTTAAATATGTGCATTCAATAATTTAGTTCACTTTAATAAGGGTTATGGGCTACAGGGCGCCTCCCCACTATCCTTAAACAATTTAATCTACAACAGTAAAATTCCATTATTTATTACATCAGAGACTATGAAATAAGTGTGTTAACTGACAAGATAATGACTTCAACCTTAGTCCCCTTAGGCTTAGGATTTCTCTACACTGGCCTAAAATACTTACTGAAATCATTGGAGCTGTTTGATCAAATTTCATGAAATATTGGAGAGGAATTTGAGAAATTTGAGGCACTGATAAAAATAAGTTTCACTCTCCAACTTCAGGGCCCCATCTTTAAACTTAAATCTAAAATGGATAAAGAGATTGGAATATCTTTCAGTCACTATGCTTTATCTCAGGATTGTTTAAAAGACCATTTAAAAACAATGGTGTCCCTGTTTTTCTAAATGAAATTGTGCAACGCAGGGAATAACTGGTACTATGGTATGATGACTGTTTAATCTGAGAAATAAACATTTGTATTTTCGAGTGACCTCCACATTTGTGTGGATACATAAAATTTGAATTTAAATGGCAGATTTTTCTCACATCAAATATTTGATATATATTTAAAAACTTTTCAGATCCCTTTTACTAATCTTTTTTATCTATTTATAATAAACAATTTTTTCATGTTTCAGATGGATGTAGTGAAGTTAGTAATCCTGCTGGGCGTTGTGTTGGCAGTGGCTCGAGGAGAAGGGGAGGAGGCCTGTGAGACCCTGCCGTCAGAGATACACATCATTAAAGGTAACATTTATTACATGTTAGCAGTGCTTGTTTCCTAAAATGTTAGGTGCCTGAATGCAAATAATTTTTAACCATTATCAACCCCACTGCCACCTACAATACAATTGTAACTCAAATTTTTATTAAAGAAATCATTTAATACAATGTCATATTTGTTCTTAACAAAAGAACTAATGATATTTTATTCTATTTTACTTCCTTTTATGTAGCCAAGAAGTTATACACTATAGAAATAGAATAGAGTAGAATAAAATTTATTGAACATAACATTGTCTCATCACAATAATGCGATACAAAACAGATGCAAATGTCATCTTAAATACATACTGTATACTGTATTGTGTATAACACTGGCTGATGTATATTATATGTTTCTCCACTTAGAACTGGTTTCAGACCCTGATTGTATTCCCTGAAATCTGTTATTATATCTCTAATGCTATCACGATGTTCAATAAAATCACCAAATACTGTTCTATTATTTAGCCCAAATATATGTCATATTATTTCCCAAATACTTCTAACATGATTCTAATAATATATATAATCAAAAGTTTTTTTAATAGAAATGGATTCATGTACAATTAGTGAAAACGTTTAACTCTTTACTAAGTTATTTGTTCAATTTTAATTTGTCTGCTCTAGAGTATGATGCACCATACTTGAGCAGGCAACATTTGAATGAGGTCTAGTTCTGTCTCAAACTCACAAAACTGTCTGTTTAGCCTTAGATACAATCTAGAACAACTTCCACCAAATGCATCACTTAAGTAGAATGTCCATTCATCATTAAATATGACTGATAAATTTAAAATGTACATCATTATGCATTTTTTTACAAAATTTCCATACAAACTGAAAATGGTATGTAGGCTATATTGCTTATAGTTGTCTACACCAGACAATCACTCTTCTTTGTAGTGTACTCTCCTATTTAAAAGATTGATGATGAATTAATAACATTTGAATGATTATAATGGAACTTAGTATGAGATATGTTGAACTATAAAAATAAATTTTGAAACACTTAAGCTTTTCTGACTAGCCACCACCTACTAGCACTTCTAACATGTTCCTAACCAAAGACTGAGGAATAGTGAATTCCCTTGCACACAAGAGTACTCAACCTAGGTGTTTGCAGAGTTGCTGTAATTGTTATACTACAAAGTTAGTAATGCATTTAGATTATTATGTAATTAATTTCCAATTGAAACCTCTATTGATATCAGTTAGATTACAAAAACAAAAATATAGTACAAATTTACAAATGGTTTGGATATTTATTAAATGTATTAAAAACTTGCAGTATTGACTTATGTTATTTTTATAGTAATTAGTAATACAGGTAACTAAAGGGTTTTTACTGAATAGGAAATTTCATGTTTCTTTTATAACTATGTATTATATATGTTTAGATCAGAGTGTAAATTATCTGAAGGAGATTTAGTAAGTAGATTTACCAGTTGTGTGACTTATATAGAGGAGTTTGATGAGCTGGGCAGACTACAGAGGACATGCAATGGAGACGTAGCAGTGAACAAGTGCGAGGGAGCGTGCAACTCTCAGGTGCAACCCAGTGTCATCACTCCAACTGGCTTTCTCAAGGTATTTACAGCATGCTACGTTTAAAATAGTTTTTCCGACTCTGTCGGAAGAAGCAGATTGATTTTGTGACAACCAAAATATTATTGATATATTCTCATGGAATTTTATATGTACTCAATATCTCAAAATGTTTAGTAAATGTTATAAGCATTCTAGAACATTTTTTGTTCATTCTATAGATTCATAAATAACAGAGTTCTGAACTATTTAAAAGTTTTAACAGTCGCTATATTCAAACTAAATGGTGTACCAAGCTGGCCAACTAAAATGGGGACATTTGTATACCAAATCCACCTAAAATAGTATCTCATTACTGGTCTGTTTCCACTCATAGGACTATGTCACATGTACTGAGATAAATATGTCAAATGTACTGAGATAAATATGTCAACCTTGCATTATAGTCCAAGAACCGAGGGCCTTGCATTGCATTGAGACTCTACAATCTGGTTTTTTTTAATTGATAGCGGGTTTCTCCTAAGAAAGTAGTTTATTGTCAGCTGTGCTATTTTTGGTGGGCATTGAAATGGAAGAGTATCATAAGGGTTAAAAAATATGAAATGATATTATTTTCATAAAATATAATATTTTTTTAGACACCAACCATCAGACACATAAATTTATTTTAATTGAGCGTCAACTAACCATTTGCAGACCGAGTAATTGGCCTTAGAGTGGTGACTTTCTTTATCCTGTTGTCTGATGGTTATAAAACTATTATTTATTTATCATCCTGGGGTTTATGCTGTAACTGATTACATCTAGATGATTATTATTCATTTAGTTAGTTCAATTTCTCCATCAGTGGATACAAAATATTGATGGTTAGCAAAATAAACTAGATGTTAAACTACAAACTAATTTATTTGTTTCTGAAAACAAACTATTGTTGAAAAGTCTATGGACATGTCAACTGACAAAACTGTAGACATGGAGTCAACAAATTATTCTTTTGAATTTACAACATTTTTAAAGAATTACAGGGGTGTAAAATGTCTAAGATTGGTTGGGAAATATCTATTGTAACTTAATACTGTTGAATTTGAAGTATAAAATAAAAATAAACTTTATGTTACCTTAAATCCTATTCAATTTAAAATAAAATGAATTTGGTCAGACAGGTTAAAACTTACACAAATAAGACTCCTTTTATTATAAGTGATGACTGTAAAACCATATATTCAATTGGCTATCCTAACACAGTTGGCTATGGACTGAAGGGACATGTAGGAAGGTGTTTATGCTTAACAATTGAAGATATTTAATGAGAATTGTTTTTTGATTTATTTCTAGGAGTGCTACTGCTGCAGAGAGAGTTTCCTACGAGAACGAGTGATCACTTTGACTCATTGCTATGACCCAGATGGCATGAGACTGACCTCACAGAACCAAGCTTCTATGGACATCAAGTTGCGAGAACCTGCAGAGTGCAAGTGTTATAAGTGTGGAGATTACTCACGTTAATTAACCAAGAAGATACTTGGTTAAAAATATTTCAGACAGACATATTTCCAGTTAATAGTGTCAAGAGTGTGAGTAACGTTTTACAAATTTTTACGCAGATAATGTATATCATACATTATTCTGATTTTATGTAATGTTTTATTATAAAGTAAGATGATAAAATAAGGTGGACACATAAAATAAGATGGTATCTGATATGATAATATTGTCACTCAAGAAGTTAAACAAAATTTGCATAATTTTGTCAAAAATAACGTTTTTATCACGTATAACATAAAATATGTATAATAATGGCAAATAATTGTAACCATACCTTTAACATTAAAATTGAATTACCTTATGATTATTTGTTGTTACAATAATAATGCTTACCATTAGTAACCATTCTCAAAATCATTATCAGCTACATATTTAGATTGTCTAACACTATAGGACGAATATCATATGCTTTTTGGTATTGTATTTAATTTGTGATGATAAACCATTTTTTGTTTGAGCTGAAATAATCCACGTTGACTTAATAATTATGATCTTTACATACCGTACTTCATTTTTGTACTTAAACTGTACAATACCACTGAGTTTATCACTGATATATATTGTCGACCAGAGATCCCTATTTTTTACACTTTGTGACAAAACATAGGTAGAAATTTGTTTGTGTAATCCAAGAGATTTTCAAAAAGAGCCTATGAAAAAAATATTATAGCATAGTTTAACTGGTTTTTTTAACTTTGTAGCTGTGATTAGAGTAACAATGATCAAGTAACCAAGAGATTAGCATTATATTTTATGCATTCAGTCATAATATTCAAATTTAAAAATTTAAAAACAGTTGGATTATTATTAACTAACTATTATAGATTATAATAAATAGATTAGAAACTAATAACAGAATGTAGACACTAAACTGTAAGTAATCAGTTTCATCAAAATATCTATCAATCGTTTTGCTTAAAATATACCTTGTTTTTTACCGATCCCCCCCAGACTTTACAATATTTCATTAGATATGATGAGTAATATAATGAAAGCGGTTAATGTGTACATTTTTACAGTGATTTAATTACAAGTCAAGATAAAACTGTTCAATATATATTTTACAGTAAATCAAGTTTGAAATGATTCTGATATTTACACATTTCTATTTTAACATAAAAAATAATGTTTTTAGACAATTATGTGCAATAATAACACAATGCACTTAAATTAGTTTACCATAAATATATGAGAAGACCAGAAAGTAATGGATTGTAATAGTAGTGTTTAAATTACTGTATTTTTTATGGCAATTCTCAATGTTTGATAACAAACAGTTAAAAATACCCAAAGCTTGTATATCAGATAATTTTCTAAAGAGGCTATTAAATAATAGTAACAAACTAACATGTTTTTACTAAATTATGATGTACGCCTGCATAATTTAGTTTTTGTTTCAATTTGTTTTGAAGTACTATGATGTAAAACTTGTACATATAGCTAGTTTACATGTTGTATCCTAGTATTCTCTATCATAGAACAGTAATTTTGTTCTACTCAGTGCTTAATTGTAATAAAACTGATATTAATACCAGTACTATTGTTAATAATATACAAAACTTTAACCCAATATTCTATAAATCTCTTTTCCCTCACATAAATAAAACAATACCTACCCACTTTCCAACTCCCTATGAATGAAATAACATGAAGAATTATTGTAGAATAAACAAGCTAGACACTTAGTGAGCAGGTCAATGTGAGGTACTATACATTCATCAATCGGAACACTAACTTCTATATCCCAGCTTCAGTCATTCTACCAGACTCCATCAGTGGTCAAAGAGGAACATGATCAGATATCTTTGTGTTTAGGACAAAAAGCTGAGGAAACCTTGCACTTTAATCATTGAATAAAGACTTCACCACAGGTCATAGAGTAACAGGATGATATATTCAGTAATGTCACCTTGGGAAAAAGGAGGCATTTCCTGTTCCAGCCCCTTTGAAGTTAAAGTGGGCTGTGGACAGTTCTTCCTCATATTCAGAGCAGCAAAACCCTTTTTAATTAAGACTCCCCAACCCACTGCAAAAATCATCCTGTACAATAGTAAACTAGATCTATTGATCAAGTTAGCCTTGTGTATCAAGTTATCTTGACTGTTTGTGGTTAGTGATGTGCTGCTCCTGGACAGTGCTGTTCATCTCGCAAACATTTTTGATGAATAGTACTTACAATAAAAATTGTATGCAATTTTCAGTTTCATTATGACCCCAAAAACGATTATACAAAAAATATATTTTATTCATGAGCACATTTTATTTGAAGGTAGATTTATACATCATTTTTAGAAAATCTGCAAATGTTACACATGTTTACCTTGTTACAGACAGTAATTACTATTACATTACACATAGTGGTTTGTAGAACTTTTGATCATAAATAAATTATAAATAAAACAGTTTATTAAATTTGACATATTATTTAGTATTTTTACTCTGAGCTAATATTTTACAAGAGCATACAATTGTACATAAAATAAACTTATTTTTGATAGTTAAAACATAATCAATTTTTTACTTGTTACTAACAAATATGTATAAATAATGCATAAAATATGGAATCTCTTCTACAAAACTCTTTGCTTTATACTAACCCACTACAAAGCATAGAGTTTTATAATTGTATTGTAGTAATATAATATTAAGTTGTATAATAACATTATATTACTTAAAAATAATAAGGAAAAAACATTTAGTACAAATTATAGCCATGATAATGCATTTGTTAGGTAGAGTATTCGTAAATTTTACCCATTCTAAGTACGTATCAGCCAAAATTTCAGTTATTACTTCCATGTTTTTAGAATTTAAAATTGCAACAAATTTAACTAAATTTCAAAATTTACTTACAATTTGCTAATGATGTAAAACTGTTATGCAAATGTAAATTAAATTATTACTGAATCAATTTTTAAAACCGTTTATTCACTAAAAACTTAAAAAATTAGATTTTGTTAATTAAAATAATGTTTAAAAGAGAACATGTGGGTCATTCTGAGCACATTGTAAGATGAAAACAAAATACTTACAATTTACCAATTACTTTAAATAATTAGCTCATTATGTTTAAAGATATCATTTATTAAATCTTACTGCTTTTGTGCTAACACCTTTTTTTGTTATGGAATCTGTGGTACCGGTATTGAATTTTTAAACCTTCACCAATCTTAAAAATTAACCAATATTCACCAATCTATTTTTTATATTTCAACCCAAAGTTAAATCTTCATAAGACAAATAACCATACCAAATTGTAAAGCTGTAACTTAAACAATATGTAAGTTTAAAACTCTTTAAAATTTCTAGATTAAATTGTTACTATATTTTTGTTATCTCAATTTGTAAGCAACAATTCACACCTGTGTCTGACAGGGTTTGAAAACGCCCTGTTCTACATTTATGTTTGAGATGATACCTATTTTATTTTTCTTGCAAGTTTTAATATTCTATTTAAAATGCAACTGCTATCACTATTGTTATACTCAGGAGTGCTCTAGGAATCAGGTTGAAATTATGTTTTGTAAAGTAAAGTAATAAGAAGGGTTTTTAAACACTAAAGATACTATAATCACCTAATCACTTTTTACTGAAATGCTCAAGTAGTTATTTTTACGTTAACTGTAATTTATCTCAAAATTAATTTACATAATTTATCACCCCCTTGTTGTTTTGTAAGATATAGTTTTAATCTTAACAGAAAGGAGAGCTTCCTACTCCATCATATCAATCTTATTATTGATCTTTAATTTTAAATTTTAAATCTTGACACTACTTCACAACGAAAAGTACAAAGTATTTTGTTCATTTATACTGGCTAATAAAGATTAATATTATATACAACAGACCTACTACTTCATAATTTGTTTACTGTAGTACCACAGTATTCACTACATAGCAGTGTAAATAGTGCCTATAACCTTCTGATAACAGCTGAAACAGGATAATGTGCAGGCACCTTGAGAGCTGATAAGACCGGGACTGAGCAACTTGTAATAACTAATAGGATAACGGCGAGGACACGGTTTAGTAATTTGAAGTTTATTTGTTAAATGCGAGAGTGTTGTTTAAAACACAACTCTGAACTATGAAGAAATGGTTCCCAGTGAGTATAACTCTGTTCTATACTTATATTAATTATACTAGAACAAAAATAAGAATATTCATACATTTTATAAAGCTTTTAATGTTTGGAATACAATCTAGCTACTTTTATGATTACAGAATTTGTTGCTATGATAAAAACTTTCCAAAACATGTTATAATCCAGTTGCATGAATATCTATGCAATAAAGCATGTTATATTTCAGTTGTATCTATACAATAAAAACAAATCACTAAATGTGTTACTAAGTGCCAATCTTGATAGCGGCTGGACCAATGCGGCTAATTCTTTTTGTAACATAAACATTGAAGTCTGGGGAATGTTTTTGATATGAAAAGTACTTAAAAAGTTTTCTAGAATGTTATAAAATTTAGAAAAATAATAATGATTTTAGGAAACATAATCCAAATTTAACTGGGTACTAAACAATTGTTGAAACCAGCTGAAGTTTGCCAAAGATGCTGAAACATTTGTTGACATTTAAGTAAATTTTCTGACAAAATATGATCATCAGTGTAACGCAAATTGCAAAGACAAAGTTATTATCTAGTCTTTACTACATATTGTGCCAGAAATTAATTAATAACATCTAGTACACAGGAAATACTATTTAAACACTGATATAAATGCACCTAAACAAACAAAGTTGTTAATTATTTTCCTTAAAGAAATACACAATTCTCCAATAATTTTTAAATTAGTCTTTATTAGTAAAATACAATGCCACAAAACAAGTGGTAGGCAAAGTACAAAGTGGTAGAATGTGCAGGCAGTAATAATTTCTTTAACAATATTACGATAGCTTATTTATGTTTTTTGATGACTGGGACCCTTATTTTGTTTATTATCTTAGAAAACATTTCACTCATTATTTTTAAATGAATAAACCTTAATCTTTTTAATAAGTTCATTATTATATAAAGCTGTTTTTGTTTTAGTTTTTGATATTGATGATTTATCAGTTTAAAAACTATCCAAGAACTAAATCTATAAATTAAATAAGTTTAAATTTCTGTTCATCATTATAGCATTTGTACAATGCATGGTTATTAGCTCTTTTAAACATTTAGTTATTATGTTTGTACTTGTTTTAAATTTTAACAATGTGTTGTTGATATGCTCTCATTCCATTCTTGTGCTTTATGTTTGAATTTATAGTACATTTTTTTTATTTTTCAGTAAAGATAAAACTGGTAGTGAGTTCTTTGTGATTCAAAAATTATATGAGTATAAATTTGTTCAATGTGTTGTTGAAATTAGAAATAATTGATCATAAGAGGGTGAGCCACACAGTGTTTTATTCAATTTCCTCTAATAATGAATGAATCAATATTTATTTTTTTAATGTTTCAATGTGACAAATCATTTAATACAAAATGCAAAGTTTGTTTTCCAAGTGTGTAATATTTTGTATAAGTCTGTTAATGATAGAATAGCTTTGTGAATATATTCTCCTTAATATGTACATTGTGTACAGATTACACTTTTAAACTACACCTAGAACAAGTGGCATAACATTATCATTTGAATTTACAATAATGAATTTTGAGTATCAGTAGGTCATAAAAGATTTATATTTAAAAAATAAATATAAAATGGTACCTTACCATGTAAACAGCTCCAAAACCTATTTTTTTTTTTTTTTTTTTTTTTTTAATTATCACTAAACATTTCGGAACAAAATTCCTACATCATGTGTATTAAAAACATGAAAGTCAACGGAAGTTAAAAGTATGTAAATGTAAAGTAACATTTACTAAAACTCACACAGATTTAATAAATAAGACATAGACAAAGTAATAATGTTCATACACATAAATGGTAGGCCTACTGCACTTGGACAGCTACATATCCAACTGTGTCTGTCTTATTGAATCTGTGTTTTTTTAAATGTTATTTTACATGTTTACTTACACCACACTTACATTATAAACGTGGTGATAGGACATTAGTCTCAAAATATGCAGTAATAATTCAACAACAACAAATTTTGGAACTGTTGACAAGGTATAACACCACATATTTAAATTAACTACCGTTTCATGGTTATTATAAACATGGATTTATAGATTTAAAGATATGAAGAACTCACTTTACTTTAAATATTTACTTAATGGAAAAAGTAACCCATTTCTTTCAGTTTGTTTCTGTTGTTATTATTTCAGAAGTTATTACTACTTACTGTGTACGAGTATACCTGGATATTTGGTAGGGAAGGGGAATCTAATAGTACGGGAGCTAGCAACGTTTCTAAAACAAGAATTTCAGGTCAGCTGAAATTTTGATATGCTGTTTTTCTTGCTCTTTCGGTTGGAGTCCGGGCTATCTGGCTGGCGGTAGTGGTTGCGTTTATTAATGCGCATCTTACCTGCACAGGTAAAAATCCTGGAGCGCTTCGGCAAATGGACAACATGGCGTCAGTCTAAAGTCACATGTTTGTTTTGTGTAATTAAAAAAAAGCACTTCAAACTGTCTCTCTCCAATCACCTGTCTCATTTATTTCAGAAGGCAGTTCAATGTCACGGTACTTTAATTTATATTTTAAACGTATATTCAAAACTTCCTGGCACTTCTTCAGTTTATCAACCACGAAAAGAATGATTTTATCTTTATGTCCTTTACAGAAACACATTTCATTTTACCACTTGCGATTGTATCAAAATTAATAAATAAACATCACAAATAACACAAACACAAAACAAACATGTGACTTTAGACTGACGCCATGTTGTCCATTTGCCGAAGCGCTCCAGGATTTTTACCTGTGCAGGTAAGATGCGCATTAATAAACGCAACCACTACCGCCAGCCAGATAGCCCGGACTCCAACCGAAAGAGCAAGAAAGACAGCATATCAAAATTTCAGCTGACCTGAAATTCTCTCTCGAAAACGTTGCTAGCTCCTATACTATAAAGTCTTCTAAACGATGTCATGTGATTGAAAAATATCTAATGTTTAACTTCTCAACTGATATTCACACAATGAGAAATATTATTAAACATAGTTTGAGTGGTAATTCTTTTTACAATTACTAAACATGTGTTATTGGTCATTCTTTTTACAATTACACATCCCAGAACCAGAGAAATATAGTTATTTTCATTGAAATTGAAACAATGTATTATGTATTTTACTATACGATAATGTAATTTTCTAAGATCGTATCATGATCTATGATATGATATGATATTATCTATATCATAATCTATCTATGATATCAAAACATAAAATGAAACATTAAAAAGTCACAATAACTGTTTTCTCTGTTCCAGCAATATTGCTGCTTGTATGGAATATAATAATGGCGGTAAACACAACCTCGAAGACATATACTTGTCCACATGAAGATGGATTATTTTATGCAACAAATGAGGATTGTAAGTTTTATTACAGATGTAAAAATGAAGTTTTACGTACTGGAATTTGCTTTCCTTGGCAAAAGTTCGATGTACACACGGTGACCTGCAGAAAGATTAAAGAAGTGGATTGTAACTCAGAATATGCAGGTGTCTGGCGACCTATTTATGAAAAGGTTCCTGAACCTAATAGCGTGACAAGTCAAGTTCTAGGTGAGGAAATGTTACAGAAGACAACATTGCAGGGAAATAAAACTATTGGGAATAAGAGTAGTAATGAGGAAAATAGAGTAGGGAATATACCAAAACAGGAAAAAGTTGAGTGGGAAATTAATAAGATAATATATAAGCAGATTTTAAACTATTTGTTACACATTAAAATAAGAAATAAAAGTATCATTTTAAAGAATAATAACATAGAAAACATAACTGTTGAGAAAGAAATAGAACATAAAATTTTAAGGAAAAGACAAATAAATATAAATAAAACTTTTCTAGAAAAGCAGTTAGAAGATAAATCTGTTTCCTTTGTTGGAAATAAAGAAATTTCTAATTTACATGAACAATTTCCAGAAGTTCAAAAAGAAATTGATGGCTCACGTGGAACAGTAAATAGTGAGGTAACAGCGAGTAAGGCAGAAGTATATCCCTCCACAGACAACAAACAGCAACAGTTAACTGCTGGTTATTGGTACTGGTGTGGCTCAGGGAGATATGTATTTACCACAGACATTGGAGAAGGAAGTTCAATCTGCCTGAACCTACAGGATCCAGAATCTACAGACAGAGAAGATTCCACACAACAGGGAGAAGGGACTGGACATACATATATTGGGTCTAACGCTTACCATTAGACTACTGTAGTCTCAATAAAGAAATTTTATTTATGTTTATGAATTTCTTCCCAGCTAATATAAATATAATCAGTCGCTTTTACATTGCTTGAAACAAGAAAGCGATAAATTCTGTCCTTTGGGACATCTTAGGATTAGATACCATTCATTATTGGTGCCATTGTTTACACTTTTACATCTGTACACATAATATATTTACAAAATATGAATCATTACACTCTCACATTTGGTATTATATTTGTATTTTTAATAGTGAATGTGTTAAATATTGATACTATGAAAATATAAATTCTGTTTCATAACAGTTAGTAAACTAGTAATTCTATTTAGTGAATTTGCTGTTTTACTGCTATAGATTGGAACTACATATGACAAAGGGTGACAAAAATTTTTGAGCATTTTACTGAAATCACTGTTATATAGAATAAATAAAACAGAACCCAACACTCACCCCTGCAACAATCGTCTTTTGTCACATTCTGAGGAAGGGAGTGACCCTTCATCGTATAAGTTGGATTTATATGCGACATATAATGATACTTAATTGGATTGCTTAAACGACTTCAGTAACACAAACAATCTAGACTAATGGGAAAGAATCTTAGTCGGTATCTGTAGCTTTTTTTAGTGAGATCACTTGTGATATAATATACTCATGACAATTTTGAAGTGGAAGTAGGTATATTTGAGGTACTCATTATTTCAGTATTCATGAAAAAATGAAAACACAATAGTACATAGTAGCTTTTGCAAAACAGAAGCACAAAAAAAGATACATAAATAATATTTACAATTTAGTTTTCATGAAAGTGCACATACGCATGATTCACAGGCCACCCAACTCACTGTCTTTGTTTGAACCTTCAGAATTCATTCTTACAAAATATAAGTGTTTTTAAATCTTATAAAATATAGTGTTCGCTATATTATCCTATTTCCTTTGTTCAGTTAAGGAATTATATAAGTTTGAATACCTACCTAATTAGTACTGTATCCATCATCAAGGCAAAACAGACCCGCTGTCTTCTTAGTTTTATCTGTTGTCATAAAATTTGTGCGTATTGCTTTGTGATTCCATTTTGCAATGACCACGTGGTGTTCGCTATCACTTGTTTCTTCTAACTGTTACAGAGTAGAGAGTTCTTTGAGTCTCTAGTCTAAAAATAGTGCCTGGTCTCTCAGTTTATATTCCTTTAACAACTGGAAATATACTGACCCACAATGTTAAAGGAAGCCAATTTCTCATACCTTATGTGCACACTTTCATAATTTTGTTAATTAAATTGTATTTTATGTTATTTTAATGTTTCATCAAATAACTATAAAGCCACTCTGAAATGCAAGCCAAAAGCAAAAATGATGAAACTGCTCTAAGGCACTTTAAATAGTATTCTGACATAACATTTTATAATTCTCTGAATATTACGTTACACAATTTTGCACACTTTTTATCCTATTGAAAATATCAATACTGTATATAATTATAACACCAGAATCTCAGCTATACAATAGCACATGTGGTTTTTCAATATAAATAGTTTTTAATGGGGGTAAAATAATTATTTTAGCCATGACTAATAAGTGGTTGCTTGGCAGATCCCAGTTACTTTTGAATCAACCAATAATTGGTTTAATGGTTAAGATATTTTTTAAAACTTGTAGGAACAAAAGTTGTATGTATGTGATAACTTTAAAAAACAACAACTGTTATTTTCCAACTTCCATCTCATGCCATTATGGCCAGACATGTGGCAGGTTTGCAGTGTGGGGCGATCATGCTCATTTCCCACTACAATATTTGTCACTGCTGAGTTCAAGTAGCTGGTTTGCGCTTAGCTGCAGTCACATAAACATGGCCGCCTCTCTTAGTTTTCCTGCCAAATGTGAATTAAGGAATCTTGCTTGTTTCCTGCAAGCAAAAGAGAATAGCGCAAAAGAAATCCATCGGAGATATGCACAAAAATCGCCGAATGGCTTCAGCTTTGACTTTTCTTGAATCTGACATTCGGTCATCTTTAAGCTTTTGACGCGATTCATGCACAACACCATCACTTATAATAGTTTTTCCATAAACACAAAGGATTCCTGCTGCACTATTCTGAAAGTGACAAATATTGTAGATGTGCAAATCGACTAATACATCGTTGACCTGGCAAGTGTCTTGCCGTCATGGCGTGAGATCAGAGGTTAAAAAAAAAATGCTTTGCTCTACACTGCCTAATACTGTTAAAAAGGTGTTATACCTTTTGTAACATATAACGATGGCAAATGTCCGAAATCCTGTCATCCTTTCAAACCTTCCATCGCAAATAACAAACTTTAAACAAAGAAATGCCCAATAGCTATAACCAATTCATTTAGTAATTTACTTTGTCCAGTGAGGTTGGATGTCCAGCACAGCTGGCCACTAAAAAAATATGTTATTTACGAGTATATTCTATGTTGTTGTTTGGAAAATGTAAAAAAATAGCCTATAGTGCTGGCCAACTGACCTGACAGGATAATTTGGTTAAGTGCAACTACCGAGCTGACACAGAAATATCAATCGGCAGAAATGCTGGACATAAACCTGAGATATTTCTCAACCTTGTTGTGCGCAATTACACACATAAGATATTTGTCTATTGGCCTGCAACATTTACCAAATATGTTGAAATTTAAGTAATTAGTTTTTAGTAATATCGAGAACACATGGTAAAGTAGTATTTATTCTACACATTTATTTTCTGAACTATGCATATTGTTTATACTTTTAGCAGCTGTGTCCTACTATGTTGCAGTTACAATTGATGTGAGTGATGTAATACATGATTTTGTTGTTGTCAATATTGACAATGAGTAAAAAGAAAAGGGTCACCATTAAGAGAAGGGTGACTTTCTAGCAAGAACTGCAGCAATCCCACATGTTTTGGGGAGCACAAATCCTGATAAAGAATAGCATTGTTTATTTATACTATTACTAGCGGGCCCGGCGCGCTTTGCTGCGCATTTCAATAATTTTTTGCAAAAGTTGCCCGCGGCTTCGCACGCAATTTCCCGTTGAAAACAGTACACTATATTCACTTATTCTTTTTCTATCACATTCTAAACATTGCTGAGATAATTGATAGTCGTTCCATCGTGAGCCTCTTGGGCGTATTATGAAGGTATGTACCATATTCCTGCCTCTATCTAGCTGTTACTCACGGCTTCGCACGCAAATCTTAAGAACCGAAGTCCTTATATTACTTAGTAAATTTTTTTTTTTACTATAATAAATTTTAGATTAAATTAGTTATATCTCCGATGCCACGATTGAGCTTGCTTTGTTGTCTCGATCGAGAGAATATGTACACACGGAGTTTTGAGAACCATACTTCTGTCAAAAAAAACAACTAAGGTTGATTTTATAACATTCTTTATATTTGTAGCCAACGTAAGATAGTAATTATGATATCTGCATTACTCTTCTGATCAAGCATGAGCATGGTTTATATTAAATAAATATTGCAGTTAAAGGTGAATTTTTACGTCAAATTTGAATTGTATTATCTGGATAGTAAAGTCTATGTTTAACAGTGATTGCAAAAACAGTTTAAACAAAATTTGTCGTTTCTCTTAAGCTTACTCTATGCTTTAAAACTATAAGTGTAATATATGTTTACAAAGAACAGCTGATTAAAAATTTGAAAAGACGTTAACATATGTTTGCTGCAATGCATTTCTTATGGGTATTTCTGTAACCAGTGGGGCGGAATCCTGAATCGGGAAAGGGATGGGCATAGCTTATAAACCTTCTCCGTGGAAAAATACATATACGTACAAATTTTCATCATGATCGGTCCAATAGTTCACGATTCCATAAAGGACAAACATACAAACATTCATTTTTATATATATAGATTTCTTCAAAGTGTTTTATCCAGAACAAAGTTAAAAGTTATGGTGTATATTTTCTTACATGTAGAATGTGAAATTTCTTTTGCGCTTACACTATTTTGGAAAAATTATAACTTCTACATTTACCAAGATAAGTACTTTAAATTTTGAGTGGTAGCTAGTGTACTAATATGCTACAGTAATAAAATAAAATAAAGATAATGGATTAATATTCTGGGTAAGTATATTGTTATACTCCAAAATAAAAAATAAATAAAAAAGTGTGTCACATAGAATTATTTTGTATATATTTAAGATATACAGTGTTATAGTTAAAACACCTTTATAAGCAAAAAGAGACCAAATTGATTTGTTTCTGATGAAAATTTATTGAAATTAAAGCTTAAATTTTGAGAAAGACATCTGCACTATAACATGGTACTTCCAACACCATGAAAGATGGGTCTGCCAGTAAAAGGGTGAAACCTCCTGAGTGCAAAGGATTAATTATAGTAGTAATTTTTATTATTATATTACTGTATATGTTTCAAACAATAGAAATTGCACTAAATTTGTCATACAGAACTATCTGTATTGTGTACATTTTAATTCACAAAAATGCTGCAAATGTGTAAGAATGCATAAATGTATTGATTAATGACCATCAAGAAGCAAATGGGATTGCTCATCACGTGGAAAACTGTACTATTCCTTTACCGACTTTTCGTGTCGTATGCGTATATAACCGTACGGCGCATCCATGTATACTGTACAACATCAACATCTACATGTAAAACCGGTACAGCTTTAAAAAAAAATTTGTTTGTTATTTTTTCTTCCAAGAAATAGAAAATAAATTTACCTTTGGGAGACAGAATTTTGGATTGTATCTATAAATGCACACTAATTGAACCGAGACAAAATTTTCTTATGTGTTTTAAGGGTTATAGAAGTGTGTCAGCATAAAAGTTGTCAAGATGTGTAAAATTGTGTAAATTTCATAAAAAATGTTTCATTTCTAGACTTATTTTGTAATAGCCGATATATAAATTTGGCACAAATGTGTATGGATCTGTCTTGAAACTATTTAATGGTTGAGGCTGATTAACGAACTTACACAAGGAATGTTTAATTTCTACTTCCAATTGAAATTTAGGTTTCACAAGTTCATGTTATACATAATGCATAAGCCCATATCTTCATAATTCTTTGGTGCGTGTGTATATCACTGAACTCCTCCTAAACGGCTGGACAGATTTTAATGAAATGTTTTGTGTGTTTTAAAATTGATTTGAGAATGGTTTATTTACAATTCAGTCCAATTTAAATTGTTTATTTAATTATTTTTTATTTATAAACTGTTGTTGATTTTGGAATGTTTTACAATGGATCTGGCAGACTGTACTACGACACGTAATAGAAAGTGAACTGATATTTAACAGCTGTTAAGTAGTAAGCTGTTAACACTTTCAGCTGCTAGGTAACTGCTAGTTAGATCTATAAGTCTTAAATAGGTAGTGGTTTTCAGATCAAGGAGTCATAATATCATATTCGTAAAAACCTCCTGAAAATTATGATATGAGTATGATTGAAATACAGAGATTTTTGTAAAATTTGTCTTAACATTTTAACACAAAACATTATACACTGGTCCTAACGTATACGGAATTAATATACTATTTAAGCAATGTTTTACTGCATGTTGTGCATAGTTCTAAACACTATATGAAATGTCGTTGACTGCTCATGGACGTATCAAGAAAATATCAATAAAGATGTATCCAAATACAAAGTTTTAATCCAGGTAAATTTTTTACCACTAATACAATTTTTTGTAAAATAAATTGACTTATTTATACTTGGTTGAAACACTGATATTCTATTTTTAGTAGAGTAGAGTAGGTCTAGTGGATTTACAGTAAAACAAAATTGTTATGACAAATTAATAACATTTATTGTATTGTCAACAAACTGCGGTCATCACTCTCATTTTGCTATTACAAACATTTACAATTCCTCATAACATTACAATACAATAGCTATAAAAAAATCAATATAAACATTCATACAAGATTCGTTACAGCAAAAGCTAAGATGTATATTTTAGTACAATAAGAACATTGTAAAAACCAAAGTAGCAATGCACATTGTAAAAAAAAGTAAAAAATTTGTATAAAAGGATAACATTGTCAGTGGTAGTAGAGTACAAGCTTACTAGGTAGGAGTAGGCACTGAGTAGTGAATGTTTGGATAGGTTAGTTAATGTTTCTTTGCTGAAATTTTGAGTCTAAGCATATTACACATTATAAATATCAACAGTACTTTACGGTAAAATTATGTTTTATGCATAGCTAATATATTAAATTAATGAATAACTTTTGATTTTATTTGTACAAATATATTTTTATGTTTTAGTGTTAAAAATCAAACATAACATACATTATTGTCAAGAATGTTTGGCTTGTAATCTAAAGAACATTACTTGATTTTAGTTGACTATACTACTTTAGTCTAACACACATTTCAAACGTTTTGAGTTGTATATTATAAAATTTGAGTTAAAACAACCTATTTTTTAAGTGGGTTTATATTTATGTCTATGCAGATTTGAAATATGATTCTTCTTAGATAAAATTACATTGTCAATCAATTACTTAATAAAATTGTCAGATAAAATTATATTGTCCATTGATTACTTTGGAGACTTTGGAATAATACAGTAGAACAAATATTATGGTTTGTTTCATTTCAGCCAGAAATATATTATATTTTACACAATATTGTAAATGTAACACTAAATAAATGGGTTAATTTGGAACTATTTATATATAAATACAGAGGCTGTGCACAAAGTATTTTATATGCAATGATTAATCCTTATCTATGAGGCAGTTTCTGTTATCAGATTCAGTGTGCAATTAAAATTAAATTAATTTACTCTGTACCCTTCTACTGAGAACAGCTCTCATTCATACCTTCAATAAGTTAGCTGTCAGTCAGTGTTTAGTTCACGTCTCTCAAGCCTTTGTTGGATTTTTCCCCAAAAAATGACGGAATGTGGAGAAAACTCAAATGATCTAGCAAATCTTTCAAGTGAAAACCAGTCCCTGACTTCCGTGAATTTGTAGTTTAACTTGTTTTTAAAACAGCTGCGATACGATTGTAAGTGATCCATGTTCTGGTTGGCCTTCATCAACATGAATCTCCGAAAACATCAAATATGTGCAGATAACAATCAATGCATACAATCGCTTATCAGTCCATGAGTTAATAAGAAGATTTAGACATAACAAAATCATTGTTTTTGAAATTATGAACAAGAATTTAAGCTTGAGGCAAGTGGTTGCAAAATTAGTCCCAAAGTTACTCACCGAAGATCAAAAAGAGCAATCCAATGGAAAGTAAAGTTTGGTTGCAATTGGTACGGTACTTTTTCAGTAATATAAAAATATTGCATACTTTCTGGACAGCCCTTGTATATGTATATTCAATTGATTTATTTTAAATGTAAACAAATATGAATCCTGTATAGAATATAAGTAATATAAGTCATTATGGCAAAAAATCTCTCTAACAGAGAATTAAAATCAAAAACCTAAAATTGGCTCAATGGCAGCAATAAATTTTATTGTCATTTGTACAAGGATTTTTGTTTTGTTAATTTTAACAAAAAATTTGTAAATTAACAAAAACAGTGATATGTGAAATATCTAGACAGCCCTCTTCACTCTGGAGGGATAAAAGCATTTTTTCTTTTTTTTAATTAAGCATAAATTAACGCAAACAAAAGTTAAATCGATTTTCATATAGACTGATTTTATTATATTTTTTTATTTACAAATTAAATGTTTTTATATTACAATTTTAAAGGCAATGGCTTTGTGGAAACACATAAAACATGGAATGTAAATGGCTGACTGGGGTATCAGAACCTTTTTGAACATTTATTTTAAATGTACTATTTTTTATTGCTAAATTTATACAAGAGGATATATTTTAGGTAATTCATTCTGATAAATTTTAAACCTCAATTAAACATATTTTATAAAGATGTTCACCAATAACAAATGTATTAAAGTTTAATAATAATTTAGAAACTTGGTCAAGCGTGATAACACTATATCAGACAGAATCCTGCCATTGGCAGAAATATTAATGTTCAGAAATATATTTAACTAGGCAACTGAAAATACTCTAAAATGCTAAAATGACTAAACATTTATGATAACATTCATATAAAAAAGGCAGTTAAAGCTTCATTTTAGTAAAAATAAAATATTTATAGCATTAAAAATTATACACCTATGTACATTTAGTAATGACTGGGCCCTTTGGTAAAAAAGAAGCATATTTTGTACACGTTTCTCTAGTTAATATACAACAATATTCACAATAATACTGTCAGTTTGGCAAAATTATCATATGGATATACAAAAGTTACAATACAACTTTTATAGTATTATTTCCTTACAAATAAGTAGACTGTATCTGCTTTGGTAATTGGTATAAGAAATATATCTATACTAAATAATACTAGACAAGTATGTTCAATAACAATAATATAAAGACTCTAATCAAAAGGTAGTTAAAACTCTTGATCTGTTATAATTATCAAATAACTTGAGCATCTATTTATGTTTTTGAAATTCAAATATCTAGAAGAAGAAAACTGAAACTCATACAATAGTGAGAAATTTTGATGAAATAATCTTTGGTTTCATATGGTCGATTCGATGCCTGGGTCATCAGAGCGCGAGGGTTCGGTACCGTGGGGACTCGAGTAGTTGGCAGCCTCTTGCAGTCGCATTAGCATGTTTAGCTGCAACATAAGAGAACAGTTCATGTGAGAATGTAGATTGCATTTTTAATTTCATATGATCAATGATGCCTCGATCATCTAAGTATGGGAGTTCACTGATGTGTGTGTGGATCTGAGTAGTCTCTTGGAGTCACATTAGCATAGTTAACTGTGTTTTTTGTTCATTAAGGCAATAATCCTGATACATAACAGATAATTTTATCATATAATAACTCACTTTAACTATACTGTGCAAACTGCATGTAATGAAAACAATCTGCTTCATTCTTACTGTTTATATTGATATTGTTTTATTTATATAAATATATTTTACATGAAACTCACCAGTGGATCAGCATCTGTATCACTTTGAGTCGAACTGAGAGATTTTATACTGCTGCCAACTCCACCACCATCTCGTTCAGTCGTATCATAGCCCACATCTTCTGGCCTCAACCTGAAACACATTTAATTAATATTGAAAACATTTCAGAGGATTATACTTCATTCAAACAATTTGTTCTTTAGTCTAGAAGTTATGTGGTAACTACATCAGAGGGAATGTCTAAACTAGGACAATCCACTAAAGGCTAGAGCAAAATCTAAATCATTGTAATAGCTACAATAAGAATGTTGGAGCTAAACAGATAAAAGAGTTAACAAAATTCTAATATTTCCAATGTTTAAATCCAATGGCTATCTGGGCTTCAAATTCATATGTCTAAAAGGAATAGGGACAGCCAGTGGTCTCACGATCTAAGACATCAGACTGTGGATTTGACAACAGGTAGCACAGATTCAAATTCTGTGGCCACTGCACTTGTTATCAGTATTGTCTACCTTCTACTGTTCTGACTTTGACTGACTATCTGGTTTATATGAGATTTCTCTAAAAAGTATCAGGAATGTTTTTGGAGATAGCCTGATTTCCGTGCTTCTTCACTGTTGGGCTGGTCAAGATGTATAATAACCAGATGGTTATGTGTTTTGGTACAATTGCTAATTTTGAATCTGTTTAAAAAATTATGTAAGTGAATTTTTATTAGATTTTAATAAGTGTGAAGACACTTAAAAATTTTTTTTTTGAGCGATAAAAGTTATTCCAGGGAGGTCATGAAGACATTAAGGATGAGTGCCTAGATGCACCTTCACGTCAACACCGATAAAAATGTGAAAAATGAAAGACGTGGTTATGGTATCATCGCTGAATCACTATCAGAGAAGTAGCCATATCAACTGGGTCACGTTTTCCAGACATTTTGGGTTTAAAAAATATGGTAAAAAATTTGTTTCGAAATTGTTTGATTTCAAACTACAACAGCATTGTTTAGAATTTGGTTATGAGTCACTAAATAAAGCCAACCTGCAGAACAACCAAAAAGTATCATAGTTAAAACACTGCATTAATTTCTATAAATTACATCCAAACTAATGGTCAATTGCTCAATGTAAAAACTTTGAATCGCTAAGACAACAAAAAGCTTTGTTTTTCTTCTTTTTTTCTTAGGACAAGAAGCTTAGAAACTGCACCTAGCACTAAAAGGACCTTTGTGCTGCTTCTGGAGTGACAGAATAGTCTACATGGGTAAGAGTAGGAGTAGGGGCCGCCTCCTGTGGAGATTCACGAGGAAGAATTTAGGGGATTAATCTTAGTCATGCCCCCTTGGAAAAAGGAAAAGCCAGCTCTGAACCAGCCTCTCCAGTCAAAACTGGCAAGGGGTGGCACGTCCTTATGTCTAGGCTAGCAACAACCTTTGACTCTTTGGGAACCCCACCAACTCTAACACTCTTTTCCCGCAGTACACTAGACATATCAAACTACCCTTGAACCCCAGAATATCAACATTTGCGGTTAGTGAAGGCATAATTTGAAGACTCAACAACCTCACTTTATGTTAGGTCCCAGGCCATGCTGTAATTAGAGATAATGAAACTACTGATGAATTGGCAATTTTGCACTGTAAACATAGAATTGAATATTTAAAAACTTTAATTGTTTGAAATTTTCATGATACTTAATTATCTACATGAAGAAATCATTTATTGATACCTGATGAGAGCATCAGAGCCACCGTGCACTGCCTCACCAATCCACGGATAGGTCTGACAGATGTAGATGGTGGGATCATCCCAAGGTGCTCTACATCCGTACAACTGTAGGCCCTCTCTCACAGCTTCTAGCAGGTACGGCACCACTGAGTAGTTCCACAGGTCCGTAAACCACACTTGGGAGCCTGCTACATCCATTGGGCAAGCCAGGAACAGCCTTGGTCCTACACACAGTTATACATATATAGACAGCAGGACAGTAGATCACTACAAAACTAGATCTTTAATTAATTTTTTCTTTTACTTATTAAGATTTTAAATATATAAAAATTAAAAAAAAATACAAATACCTGTACATGTACTTTTACTACATAATACATTTATTGAACTATCACCTTAACAATTTTTTTATCAGCTTGCAAATAAAATGGATTGATGTATTGTATAACAACGATTATGAGATTGGTAACAGAGAGCTTATAGCAAATCGGCACTGAGTTATCTATTATATCTTTCCTCATACCTCCCTAAATCTCACAAAGTGAATAAATAATATATATTTAGTGTTTATTTCATTGTTACAAAAATAGAACAGTGATGTAAATAAAAATATTTTACAGGAAAGGTAATTTAGACAAAAGCATTTTAGAATTTATTGTTGGTTGATGCTCCTCTATCAAGGTATATCTGTAAATGTTGAAAGACTGATATAGAAAGTTATTTAAAAAATATTATTCATTTTGATAGTTTGTTTTCTAGATGAAATACTCTACTAACCCCAAAAACTAAACAAAAACTTAAAATTACTAAAAAGGAATTTGTTATAATGCTTCCTTGTGGTAATTGGAAAAATGTTTGTACAACTCTTAATTTTTTATTATTAACTACTATTAATTTACAGCACTACTGTTTTATATACTTTGCTAATAATTTACAGAACGAGAACAGTCCCTAAAAATTATTTATAACTTATTTTATGCACAGGAGCTGCACATTTGAAGAAATAGCCAACTAGTAAAAATATAAACATGGTGCATTTATGGAAATTTGCAATTTCATTTTTATTGCTTTTTAACATAATTTAAAAACTCTTTTCTTGTAAGCAACAGTAATGAAATGTCAACAAAGCATATAAACAATGTAAAAGTAATGGTTATTATCTTCTTACTTTGAAAGAGAACAGACAATTAACCCTTAAAGCGCTAATCTAAATTACTGTCAAACGCTAAGACATAAAAAAATATTTTTTTTTTTATTTCCCAATGCTAATTTTTGTTTCATATACCTTGGTATTACCTTAATAAGAAAAAATAATAAACATGTAATATTACATATTTTTGAAAATTTTATACGCACGAAAATATTTGAAATTTTGAATAAACTGCATTGCAGGATAGTGTACATAGCAACACTATTTGACAGATTACATTACATTTATACAGGTTATTTATAATGAGTAAATTGTAACTGAAGTTCCTGTATAATTAGTACATAAAATAAATAAGTTCAGTATAAGATTTTGAAATGTAATAATGTGAAATTCAATACAAACTTATTTATAGATAGCCTACAAGGGAAATGAAACAAATATTGTACTTATAAACCTTATTTATTTAGAATAAATAAACTGGACTTGTATGGTGAAACTGGTATCAAATACAAAACAAATAATTGAAAAAAATATTACACATAATATACCAAAAATGCGCTCATTTGTCAAAACTTGGATCATCTGGATTAGCCATTATAACAAAAAAATTATACTAAATGTTAGTAAAAACAATTTTATAAGAATTGTATAAGAATTACAACCGACTGATTCAAAACACTTTGTTCAACAATATAACCAACATACGACCAACACACACGTAGTTAAACAGCTGAATGAAAACGAACGCGTCTGTAGGCGTATGCCGCGTCACAGGCCATACAAAAAATGGCGGCAATTGCTTTCAACCCGAGTAGATATACCGTTACAAAGTCCACCAACGGTGACAAAGCGTTTTGTCTAGTCCCGACAGTCGAAAGGAACATCGATCTGCTCTCTTACGGAAGTTTTAACAACTAATTCTTCGCCATTTCATAAGTAAAGCTTTTGCGTTTGTAGACGTAATCCGCGTTTAAAGCATCGGCAGTTCCGCGTCTTTAGGCGTTAGCCGCGTTGGAAGGGTTAAAGACCTTCTTAGATTGCAACATATTACCTTATATTTGTGTAAAATCACAAATTCATGTTAATGACCCACTGTTTTTCAAAAACAAAATTTTTACATTTCACAAACAATTATCAAGTGTTTTTATTTATTATAGTTTATTGCTGTGTAATAGGATGATGATTACACTGCTCACCAATAGTAACATCAGACGAGCTGTGAGTCTCGAGGAACTGATTGAGATGGTGCCAGACTCGAGGTAGCCAGTCGACCACACGCATGAGGTCCGAGTCCCGCATACCAGCTCGACACTCTGTCTCCACGAGTCGCCGAGTGAGGCAGCGAGCTAGCAGCCCCTTCACCGGCTCCATATGGTTAGCACACAGTACCCAGCGGAAGTTGTGGTGCAGCTGTAGGTTGGTTGTGGCGCAAGTTGCCTGGTTCATAGTACCGATGATGTATGGGCAGGTTGCGTGCTTAGCGCTCAGTAGCCCGGTGAACACCTCAGCTGCGTGCTGTAACCCGTCCAGGATGATGACTGATGGCAACTCGCTGGCGTTGTGCTCGCACTGCTCTGCCACGTGTGTCAGGTAGCCTCGCAACTCCTTGTTACTCTTGTGATCCACACTAAACAATAACAATCCATTTTCACATACAATTCTACCAGCTAAAATGGAACAACTCGTAACTATATGCTTATAATTTTTATTAAAAAAATAAAAAAATGTACATGATTTTTAAAAGTATTGGAATTGTGAGCCAATCTTCACCAAAAACAAGTTGGCCTTCGAAAGCTATTAACTTGTTAGATGAGTTTTATTTCTTAATTCTTGTTATAATACACACTAAATTGCAAAATAACATTTATAAGTGTACAATTTGTATTTTGGCTCGTACCATATAAGACAAAAATTTTACTTTCATTTGGAATTTCTAAGTTTGCTACATATGAGTAATAAAATATGAATAAACATTATTTACAATAATGATTTACAGTGATGTGCAAATATCACTATGTACCTAGTAGGGAACATCTTAAAGCAAGGTCAGCATAAAAGTTGACTCCTGATAATTGCCATCTCATATCATCAAATACTCGGACATTATAGTCATTACTATCAGTGTTAGATAGTGCTCACGGCCAAGTATAAAACCTTTTAATTCACTGTCATCAATAAAATCTACAACCATGAAAGGCTAAAAAAAATTAATTGCTCTAGTTTACTCACTGACACTAAAAACACATGCTATTGTATTACAAACAATGCATTAAGAAAAACATAAATTACTATACAGTGCTATAGTAAACCATAAACAGAAACAACAGATGTTGATTGTCAATTACAAGTAAAGTAATATGCCCAAAACATTGTCCAGAGCAGCTACCTGATGACACTTAGATGATTTTTGGAATAATGACTCTTTGCTAACAATTTGATATAATGCAAAGAAAATTTAGTTACATTTGTCTAGTACAACAAACATTCTGTGACAATTGTATAAGAAGAAGAAACCAGGATTTTATATAGATATTTTGCCAGTATATAAATGGACATTGAAATTGAAAGGGTTATATGAATTAAACTATAGGTGAAACTAATTTTGATTGTACTAGTTAAGAGTAAGATCCTTCAAATTAAACACAAATACTTACTTGAAAGTGGCGATAGCTTCGGCGGTAGAATCTTTGCCCGCCCTCAAAACCAGGAACTCCGCCAACTTGTTGGCTAGGTATGACTTGCCCGTACCACTTGGGCCACAGAGGATGATGCGGCGATGGTCATTGAGCAGTGATATGTATCTCTGTACAATGGACTTTGGTATGAGAGTTTCAAAGACGAGTGCGTCGACACTACCGTTGTGTAAGGCACCCTTAAGGCAGACTGTGATGTTGCAGGTTTCGCCGACCAGGTAGCCGCAGGGCAACAGGTCTGGCAGATTGCTGTCCTTATAGCGCACCACCTCACCGATATGGTAGCTCCAGATACAGTCGACTCCTAGACCCCCTAGACTGCTCAGAGGGTCTAATCTCTCACAGTAATCCTGCACACAGAAATATACTGCTGCAGTATACAGGATATAATGACAATTATAGATAATATGCAAGTGGCTAAAATAAACATTTTCCCATACTATCCCTCCCAAAACAACCCATTTGATGAGAGCCCACCTAAGTTTTAAAAAAAGAAGTAACTTTTCTAATAGACCATGTTACTCGATAAACATAGTGATTGCTATCCATGCTTTTTTTAATAACAATTTTTAAACTTGAAAATTTTTTAACAAACAAAATACTGAAAATATTAGGAGATTATATGGCTGTTTTCTCATCCCAATATTTTGGAAATTTAAGTAAACCATCAGGTTGAGATTCAAAATTAAAGAAACCTTCCTACATGTAAATGACCTGGTATATTAGGCATGAGTTGTGCCATGCCTGTCTGTAAGTCTGCACAAATGTTAAGATTGTGAGTGTTCAGATTAAACATGACATCTAATTCAATTATAAATAAAAACATAAATATGAAATACAATTTGTGGAGGGGGTCACCTTACATGCCTAATTGCCTCTTGCTTTTTTTCTTTAGGATTGCTGTAATGAATTCTAGGTTTCATCTTCAGTTGTGATGTTACACAGGAACGCATATCCTTCATCTTAACGTTGGCAATATTTGTTCAGCAACTTTCAAGAAGCTGAGCTTTCATTTCAGGAGTAAGCATTCTCGGCACACAATGAACCCACACTTTACGTTACCATAATTCAAATGTAGTACCAGAAAGGTTGTTCTCATCCTTTTTTTGAGAATCACAAGATGTGATTATGGCAGAGTACTTACCACATATTCAAACCATCAATTCAAATATCCAATGTGAGATACTGTGGGGAAGCTAAAAACCAGATTATATCAATTTAATCCAATTACAGCCAACTAACAAAGTGGAGCACTTGGTTATAAAGCAATCTCCTAGATTTACCACCATGTGGCTTGTGGATCTTTCCCCAACTAAAAAGGGACCAGAAAAGGATTTTAATAAGTATAAATCTCTAGAGGCAAACTTGCTCTAAGGTATGGTGACTTATTCCTCAACCGAATTCATAAACTGATTCATTGCTTTTAAGTTTATTAAATTATGTCCCATCCAAACTACTTTAGGGCATTGGAG
Organism: Homalodisca vitripennis; assembly: GCF_021130785.1. NCBI lineage: Eukaryota > Metazoa > Arthropoda > Insecta > Hemiptera > Cicadellidae > Homalodisca > Homalodisca vitripennis. The sequence goes on along the minus strand of NC_060210.1, from coordinate 157,247,433 downwards.
GTGTTACTTAATACATAACTAAAAGTAACAGTAAATTACCTTAAATGCTCTGCGAACCATGGCATCAAGCATGTCCCACTTGGTCTTGCCACTGACGGAGATGGCTGCGATGGGACAGGTGGCCGCCCCCTCTTCTACATATTTGTGGTAACTACCATGAGAACCCAGATACACTGACACTAGCACCCGTTTGCCATCAGGGTCCTCCGCAAACAGACTTGTCCTCTCATCTAAATAAATGCAATATTTATCACTACATTTTCCCAAAAGAAAAAAACTTATTAATTAAAAGAATTATTGCTTTTCAGCCCTGTATCATTATCCAGCTAAATGGCAGTTTAGTAGAAACTTGAAAATTTTTGGATGCCGCAGAATTATCTGATGAACAATTTAGTTTTTTCAACTAGCGCTTTATGATCCACATGAGTAATGCGTGACATCTCTTGACATTTGAATCTTCGAAAACGTGTTCAACGAAATGTATGGATCACCTGTAGAATTCTTGTACAAGTGAAAATTTCAAATTCTAATCACTCAATTTATAGATAGACTAACAATTAAAATTTAAAAGTATAGTACAGAGAATAAAAAGTTAATAACATAATTAATTATAAAGTGGTTGAAACTTAAAATTTATAAAAATAGCTTGGACCATAAATAATAATATAAAACCAATGATTGGTGGATGGTATCTTATTGGAAAAGGTTAAATCGACAAAATCGTTGGAAATTTAACTTGACAGAGTGCTGGCCTATTATAATCATGTTGATGAAATTTGTTCAACAGTTACAGAAATAAATTCCGTAAAAGTTTTCAAAACGTGTTTTGTGCTAATTTACATATATTTTTCTTGTGGAATAAGGCTGTGAGAAAGTTGCACAAAATGAAGATTTGAAAGAGTCTTCAGACTTCAAATGAAAACAGAATAATTACAAACATGAAGTTTAAAGAGTCATGTAATGATGTTTAAAAATCTAGATTACTGACAATGCCCGAGTAGCAAAGTCTCCACATTATCAAGATTGCAATTGAAATGTGATATAAACTCTGAACAGGAATGTCCATGGGTATGATACTAAAGAAATGGATAACTTAAGAATTTAACAACAAAAACTGCCATCTCAAGTTGGAGTCAGGTGGGTGTCTAATGCCTTTTACTCTCAGGAAGAGTTCTTGGCTAACCGCTGGGAGTAATAAGTTTATGTATCTCTGTTGCTTGATATACTTAGTTTGAAAGAGGTAAATGAAACTTATGTGTATGAATTGTGCATAAATTAAAACTATTGTCTACAAATTACTGATTATACAGTATTTTAACAGTACTGTACATTGTTTTGAGAAGTGTGACAGAAATATATATTACTTTGCTTATTAGCAATAACTAGTTATAATAAATACTTTAGTTGTATTTGTATATTAAAAGTATAGTTTTATTTTATATGTTTTAAGAATTACAAAAGTAGTTAATTTATTAAATTTTTATTTGTACGTCTTAAAATATTATATTAATTTCTCCACATTGTTGAAATGTAATTATTTCTTTAATTTTTATTCTTAAGGTAATATTTAATTAATTTATTTTATTTTATGTTATCTCAGGTTAAGTGTAAGAAAGGGCCATGCGGCCCTAACTTTGCCTGCATAAATAAAGAATTGTTCATTTCATATAGTGTAAAAACTGTCCACTGTAATAAATATATTATTTTATTTTAAATGCATTAAAACATAGCAGGCTTTCAGTTATTTATAAAATGGAAATAAAAAATAATTTTACAAAACTATTAAATCAGTACATAACAATTTTAAAGACCCAATTAAATAATTTACTAAACATATTAGTATTGACCAGGAAAGTGTTTCTATCATAACCATGTAGCAAAGTCTGTTTTGTGTATCTATTATGCAAGGAAAATATGTTATTATTTTTTGTTTCAAAATTATATAAAACAATTCAGTTATACTTAGAGTATATAGGTATACAAGATATTTCTTTATTCTAGAAGCTCTTTTCTTATTGGAATTATTTAAAAATTTAAAAACAAACACACAAATAATATATTTTTTATTCCTGTGAGGCATTTCATGCTCAAGGAACACATTATCATTGGAGTGTTTGTTTTTAATTTATAAGATATTTCTGGTTTACTACAGTATGGCGTACATGTATGTAATTAAACTTTAGGCATTGATACTGTAGTGCGATTTTTACATAATATATTAAAATGCTATATTTAAGCCAATAGAAATAAAAATAATGTTAAATAGAGCAGTATGTACCGGTACCAGGCGTGATTGCATCTCCCATGCTGAACCTGCGCTCTACCTCGTTGAGAGGTAGTGAGCTCTGAGATGAAGTGAGAGATTTGCTGGTCACAATCCTCTGTAGCCTCTCATTGTCCTGCTTCAGGTTTAACATCTCGTTCTGAACACAAATATAGATATGATGAAAATTTGTCATAATAGAATGTTTTCAAAAGGAAAAACCTTACAGTAAAACCATGACACAAATACCAACCCATGTCACATTACAATTTTTATTACAACACTTGGAAATTACACAATTTATAGTTTAGTTTAGTTTCTTAATAATTAAAAATTTTATTTCTTTCACTAATTTATTAGAAAAGAACATGGAAGTCTTCACTCTCATAACAAATTGAAAATTGAAATTTGGCCTAACAATATCAAAAGTAAGGAGCTGGATTACTTTATTTCTTTTGGGCACCTATTATGCATGTTTTAAAGAATGCAAGTAGGGTGGAGCTAAGGTATGTAAAGGCCACATAGTTATTTTTTAGTCTAAATTTATAGATGGGATTAATCCTAGGTTGAGGTATTAAAAATCCTCATCTACAACCAATGCAAACTACAAAACTACAAATTAATCTACAAAACTTACCCTCATCTTAATGACTGTGTCCTTGAGTGATTCGAGCTGGTGGGCTGAACTCAGAGCCTCCAGCCTGATATCAGTCAATACCAGGTCCTTCTCTCTCAGCTGTTTCCTTAGTTCATCTACAACTGCATCTCGGTCATAGCCCCTGTACACGGTTGTCAATTTGTATTTATAATGAAGATAGACAAATGCAGAACATTTTAAACTAAATTGTCTTTTCCACCATTTGTATGTTACATACTTAATACTTACACTGAAGAAGGCTGAGAATCCAGGTTGCCATGTTCATCTCCGTTGATGTGGTGAGCTGTGCCGAGCAGTGGGGATGAAGGGGCTGAGAGGTCTGAGCTCATACCTTTGCTGTCCTCTGCATCAGATACTGAGCCTGTTCTGTTCTTTTTCGTTCTCGAAAATGCCTTGTTGAATGAGCTGCGAAGCTACACAACAAAAAAGGTCACAATAGAAGTATTCATGAGCCAAGTTATTTAAACCAAATGGCATACGCTTAAAATTCTAGTGTTAAACTGCATTTGATCAATTAGAATTTTTGTACAATAATGATTTCATACATTTCCATCATCTTATGTTATTAGACAAAACACTTGAGATTTGACATCTTATTACAGTTGAAAATTGGGAAAACCGTTTGTTTTTTTTTTAATGTTTTGTAAAAATAGCACAAATATGACAACAAAAAATGTACTTTTTTATAAACTTTATGTGTGAACTTCATTTCGTTACATACAGAATTTTTTAATTTTTTATAGCTATGCCATCTAAGAGATCGTTAAAACTAAATAACATGCTACCAACTACCTAGTGCCCTACTGCTGTTGAAAGATGTACAAGAGAAACTTTTGTATAGTAACTGTTAAAAGACTTAGTTAATGATGAACCATCTATAATCACCAAAAATCAGAAAAAATAATTTCTATTTTGTAATAATCAATTTAGGATTTGGGAAATGTGTCTATTCTGGCATGCCATTGTTATTTTTCAAGCAAGGGTAATGACACCTATACAGTCTTTAACAAACTCACATGTTTTGTAACAATGTAATTTCTCTGTCCACATGACGTACTATTTCAATTTCTCAAGCGATTTCATAAATCCTAAGACACCAATAATGTTCAACTAGAGCACCCACAATATTTAAAATACCTTGTATATAATATTTCATAAACTCCTTAGTCTATTATATTATTATACACTTGAAGTGTACAATAATTCATTATCTCTAAATGTGTAGATCAATGTCATTGTGTCTAATCCCCAGTACAGTAACAGTAGTTGTAAAAACAAGAGTCAATTTTTAAGTGACCAATGAGATGCATTATCGTTTGGTCATGGGTTAACCTTGCAAGTATGGTAATTTTATCTACATGTACAGCTACAGATCTGAGAGGTCAAATCACCATGTCTACGTTATAGACAGTACTGTTCTGTATATTGTAATTAATGGAACATCCATTTTAACTCTCAAGATTAGCGTGGAACTGTATACTGAGTTATAGTAAAATTAATCTGCAGCTTATTAATCGTAATTTAAGTCTTGTTTACCCATCCACGTTTCTTTTTCTTGTCAGCATCAGTGGTGTGAGCAGCACTGGACAGACTGCAGGCGGATGACAGAGAATTTAGGCTGGAGACTGAGTCTGTTGACAGCTGTCTCGCAATGTTGCTTCCTGTAAGTTTATGACGCATATAAGTCCATACTGTCTACATAACACTTTCCCTTGAGCTTATATCTAAGGTATGTCGATGAGTACGGACTGACCTGCTGCAGAGTCGGTGGCAGTGTTAATTGTGTGTCTGCGAGCCAGAGACGGAGACAAGTTCTGTGATGTCAGCCCGGCCTCCACACTCTGCTTTCGTAGTAACTCAATTGTCTGTCGCAGCTCCAGCAACTCGGAATCCTGTTTATCAGTGACACAATTAATGTTACTATTATAGTATACTTTACATCATTTGAGAAAGCTTTCAATAGCTTTTTTATTTTTTAGAAACATTTTTAAAGATGACCATATTCAATATAAGCAGGAAAGCTGAAATATTAATTAAATTAAAATCCCAGTTAACTGAAAAACAGGGGAGGGAGTTAACTGAAAAACCAATAAAATCTAAATATAACCTATTAGATTGGGTGTTTTGGGGAAATGAATTACGTAAAAAATTATTTCTGTAAGTTATTTTTTAGGAATGGTGGCAGGAGCGGGGAAGATGACTAATAGCAGCGTGAGTTGAATGGCATTGCGGCAGGCTTTAGCATACCGCATTGCAAAGACAGGTGCTGATACAACATGGCGCAGCGTACTGGCGATTGGTGAGGGAAGAGCAGGGTGAATCAGCTCAAGGACATGTTATTTACCCAATCAGTTGATACAACGAAGTGTCACGTACACATATTAACTATTTTGTTCTGTTATGTATATTCCATGTTATCATACATGGAACCTTTCTGTAGACCCAGGTTTCTGTTGAACTGAGTTCGGTAGCTGAGGTTTTATTGTGTATGAAAAAAAATATCAATCAATAAAAGATTATACTCGTAAAAAGCACCTAAATGCCTTTACATACTATTAAAGCTTTTACAATGTTTAATATTTTTGCCCCACATTTTCAACATTACTTCTTTTGATTAATGTCAGTGCTAGCTGTGTGAATAAAAATACTCTGTCAGTAGTACATTGTAGCCAATAAGATAAAATGGTAGGATATTCCATGCACATTTCTTAACTCCCTCTAGAACTGAGGTGTAATCTATTCCATGAATGGTTTTAGAAAGTAAACTTTACGAGTGGAAGTAAGAGGAGAGAGAATGGAGTCATAAGGGTATAGAATATTCCCTCAGTATATAGGTTATCCAAGACCAACCACAAGGGATGAGATAGAAATTTCTTATTGACACCATTATTTTCTTTATAGCCATTATTGTTAATATCAATGATTTCAACAATATATTCTATTGAAATCAATAGAAAAATACTATCAATAGTTTTGTATTATTGTACAGAATTTAGCCTTTCCATAACTCACTGCTAAACTTACATACATTACAACTGAATTAGTTTTTCAAAATAAATAAAATAATTATTTATACACTTGGTGTTTATTTTATAATCCAAGTATGAACAATCATATATGTGTTTTAAAATGATGTGTTATAATTTTCTAAAAATGTAATTTGTTTCCTTTTTGCCTTTGGAATATTTAGGAAGTATCTTAGTGTCTGAGTGTTCAATGATATCAATGGTGTCTGAAGCTAGAGAGGGTGAGGAGGAGGACGTACTGCGTGTCTCTCTCCTGAACACCTCCACTACAGAGGGTTCTGGTGAGATACTGGCCACCTCATCAAGCATAGCTCGCAAGATGGCTGCCACTGCCAGGGTGTTGGACTCCTGGGGATGCAGAGAGTGCTGACCCGGTGACCCACATACCCGCTGGAAGTTCGTCGAACCCTTATCCCTCAACATTTCCCTGGATTCTATCACATGATTCAAGTATCTGTTTAGAATTTTTCAAATCTCTGTTCCTAGGACAAGGTTGCTAGGTGATCTATCCTTGAGTTAACAATAAATCATCTTGCAATAAGAAACGTATATTATAAAATTACGCTCAATAATCCACATAGTGGCAGTCAAGTTGAAACCGTTCATGAGTAATAGCAGTTCATTCATCCAGCATGGTGTAAGATAAACAAATTAAAATAAAAAACTACACCTTTTATTTCTTACAAGATATCTTTTTGTTCACTACTGCATTATTAGTTTTTTAACCCCTAAGTGACCGAAGTTCATATTCCATAAAATTATATTGTTCAGTCTGTGTTATTTAGTTTAGGTTTTCTTTAGTGTTTTATTTTCTTATCATTTTGATTTAACAGAGACCCAAGGCCTAGAGGACTTTACTAGCTACTGACATTTCAGAGTTCCCCTCTGCCTCAATATTGAACTATTATATATATTTGATGTAAATTTTCCAAACAATTCTTATAATAATTAAAACACACACAAACACAAATACGTTTTTATAACATTTATCTATTTATAGCATACTCAAGAATATATGCTATGTTTCTACTGTGTGACATATTTTAAATACAAATTTAAATCCTTGTATTTTTTGTCAAAATTAAAATATTACAGTTTATAGTAATATTCTGTATACAAATATTTTTGAAAACGTAGTTTGTGTATTTTTAAAAATAATTAACAGACTATAAATTAATAATAAAATTAAACTGTTGTTCGTGCTTTCTACAAAAAACACAATTTTTCCAGAAAAATATAAAATTATAAATATACAATTTAGAATACATAAAAAATATAAAAAAATATTACTGGACTACTACAACTCACTACTGTATTTCACTCTAGACTGTGTAAAATACAATACACTCACAACAGACTAAACAAGTATGATTTACAATTAAAAGATGTCTTAATAGTAATAGTTTATAAATTGCACTACATTTCTTCAAAGCAAATTCTAACACCAATAAAATAACCAATACAGAAGGTAAATTTTATTATAAAATGCATTTTAGTAACTAAATCTTCGTAACTTTTAGTTATTAAAACAGCTTAAAACTTTACAAATCATATTAAAAATTACCTTTTTCTCAGCAGTTGCAGTGAGCTGCTGGAGCCGCTGGGTCATGTTGGACAGAGACTGTTCAAAAGCTGACACTACATGAGCCTATAACAAAAAACAAAACAAAAAACATGCTGTGTAGTACAGATGAGGTACAGAACCTGAGAGGAAAAGATTATTTTAAATATATTTATTGGCCATTAGAAAAGGATTAGCAAAGTTTAGAAGCACAAACCAACAAGTGTAAACCATGCCATTATAGTTACATAAAGAAAATGGAGACCTCTTATGAAACAAACACTGTCCCATAGTGTGTGAATGTCCTAATTTATTTATGAACGTCAATTCACTAACAACTGATAATTTGATGACCAACAAATATTTAGTTCTCTTAAACTTTCTAGATACTGAGTGATGCTATCAAATTTAAGTGTAGATTTATGTAATGTTGCATGATAATCTTGTGCCTGCGTTTTTCAGCCAGAGTGTTTTCCCAGAATTGTGATATTCAAGTGAGGAGAAAGTGCAAACTTATCAAGTAATTTAGTATTACAGGGCTTGATTTCTGTCGCAATGGCACTAAGTAAGTTTATAACAAGAAAAGGTATTTTCCTATTTAAAATTATGTATGGTGTTTTTTACCGAGGAAACAATATACTTTTAGTTTTAATTATAGATGAGTGCCTGCATTGTTGTGTGGTAGCGCTTGCGTGCTCTGAGCTTGACGTTGGGTGCTATCTCAAAGGATGTTACTTTTTCGCCATAAAGTGCGCGCTTCAGTGGCGCATACGAAAAAGTCATCTCTTGAGATTTAATTCGAGCGCAGATCCCGTAAGCGCTCGTAAACGTTAAATTATCAAATTTTAGATTACTGGAATCAAAGGAAATGAGAATGCAGAAATAAATTGTAGCAAGCGACACGACTACAGCGGAAGCGATGTCGTAATCGGGCTACTACTGGCAGCTAAGAGAATTATCGGCTTTATCTGATCTAAACTGGCTTTGTATTATCTGCTTACGTCTGGCGGCGACCTTCAACAGTGCTACTTGACCGTACAACAAAGCAGACACCCAGCAATAATAACCAAAAGTTATAGTATTATATATCTCCCTCGGTAAAAAAAACATGCATCTTTTTAATAAACAAGATCCGAAGAATGATTTGTACTGTTTTGTTGTCTCTGACTGTCGAAGACTTGGACGTGGGAATTGAATTTGTTATCGAACTTTAACTTTTCTTGGTGTAAAAAACACAATTAATGCATTTACCACTCGGGAGAAGGATGGTGTGTTCAAGGTGTTAATTACCGAGCACTTTTTTGAGGATAAAACAAAATTCAAGGCGCATTTACGATTTACGCGGAAATTGCTTGATATGCTACTGAGTTTTGTGGAAGATGATTTTAAAACTGAACCTGCGGAGGAGTACGGGAGTGGCAGTCCCATGTCTCGTAGGCTGATCCGGCTCTCTGCTGAACTCGGCTGCTAGAAAAACGACTGCACCTATTCCTGTGTTTTGAGTTGGTGCCGAATCCCGCAGCGTAAAATCGCAGCTTTATTTGGTACCAAGGATTTGAGCCTTCACGTTGATGTTAATCTCTCACTCCGCTACTCTCGCTCTGGTCGGTGGCAGTAACAACGATGAAAGCGTTATTATGATAATGTAATCATTGAACTATTTCCCCTAATGACTTCTCTGGCCCTAAGTCTTTGAATGCGCTACATCTTATGGGCATTTTAACTAGTAAAAAATTGTGCTCAGAATGATCGATTAAAAGTTGGATTTTTTCGAAGCATCATTAATATGATCATATTTGTGTAAGGATTTATATAACAAAGTAGATACTGATATACACACCGATCGACATCATTATACTATTATCTACAAGTAGGCTCAAGTAGGAAGACGGTAGCCGGCTTAATGGGCCACTTGAAAAGACACGTGTAGGGGGCCTGAACAGTACAAGCTCTTATACTGGGCACGTGCTATAATAGAAGTCTTAAAATCTCATCTGTATCGCTACCAGACTACAGGACGGACCTCGACGTGGGAGGATTCATTTTTACCCAAGCTTGGACCTGAAAGCTAGTTATAAGTAAAATAATTATGATACTCTGAGTATGAATTCCTCCACCATAACGGAAGTAGGATATGTACAAGGACATGTTAACAATACCAACAATAAATAATTGTCTCAATTACAAGTGGATACAACTCATATTAACGACGAAGGAGGAATGGGAGAGTATTGTCAAGCTGCGATCTTCATGCGGCTAGTTCTAGCAATAAATGAGTTCTTAGTGATAACGTCTGGCGTTATTATAGCAGATACCGTATTACCGCCTACAATTATCAATATTGTCTGAGCTACAAGTGGCTTTGGTGCTCCCGACTTGGCACCCCCTGGACATATCACCACCTCGATCGTGATGTCAAATTGAATAAAGGTGATAAATTGACGCAGTTGCTGTATCCATACCCTGAATAAGCATATTTCGACTCTTATCTGCAATGATCACGAGCTCTTTGTGCTCGCTTATTCCTGAAATGCAGTGACAGAGCAAATGGCTAGTTGAACCGTGTTAGTGCCCGATCACTTTTTTTTATTCCTTCAGGTACTGTAAATATTCCATGCAAAAATGTCTATGAACCCCAATAATGGGTACCTTACGTCAACATACCGTGTGCACATTCAATATTTTGTTCATTACATTGAATTTTATAGCAAAGTTTAAATATTATCCATAATACATTAAATGGCACATATATACTAGAAGTTATATATTATTATACATTGTCATTGCTGTGTACAGTAAACTACTATCTCCCGAAACTCTTGGAATTATATGTTTCATTGGAAACTCTATGATCTATACATATTTTCCATTTCCCCCATTAACAAATTAATTTGGACTACTGCGAAGATTACAAAATAAACAAATAATAATAATAATAATAATAAATAGCCACATCGGTCAAGCCATTCTTACCAACGAGCCAAATTTTATTTCTATTTACCTGTATGTAGATACAATCACAGATAAAGTATTTATTAGCTTAGTCAAGTAAGCTGCACGGATTAGTATGTTATTTAGATCCATGTGACTGACTGTGTACTACAGCTAACAATACTGCGTCTAGAAGGAAGTGCTAAGGCAGCGTCCCAGTGACTTCCTCAGATAACGTTATTTCATTGTCATTATTTGTTACATTAATGCAAAATTAGCTGAATATATGAAAAAACATTATAGTGCGTACGATAATGCTTGACGTTTTATTTTAGTTTACACTACTTGCATTCACAAAAAACGTTCATGTTAATCTGTAGTTTGTCCAGTTCCAGATGATTGGCCAACCCTCGCAACCCTCGCACACCGTCACACGCGCAGCCCGGCCTACCTGCCGTCATTGTTACTTCGATATACTGGGACTCTCGACAGTCTACAAAACTGTTATTTTTACCTTTTCATTTTAGTTTGGTATTTTTTTAATGTTGCTTTTTATCTTATGAAAATCCAAACAGGAAATGGCTATGACGTGCCTAACATAGCTTGGCCAACATTGATTAATTATGAATAGCCATTCAGATATTTCTAAACATCGCGTCGTGGATCTGTTTTGCTACCCAACAGCCAAAAATAGAATTATCAGGGGAAATGATCACGCCACTGCTTACATTCTTTAACTATCCGTACACTCACTCCCTTTCAAAAGCCGAAAAGAAGAATCCGACACACTCGTATAACTCTACGAAAGCGGAAAAGATTAGTTGGCTGGAAAATAAAGTAGTCTGCTTGGTCATAGATTAATAGATTATCTAAATTCATTTTATTATAAATGTGTATAAACACACACGCGCGCTCGCGCGCGCACACACACAAATGCATAGGTACGTATAAAAATGCTTAATCCTCTACAGCTCTGGACAAACTGTAGTGTGGAAGTTCTGATTGCGCCTAATTACATAAGTAATATCTGCGAAATTTACTATTACATGTATCATAGAAAAGATAAATAAAAAGAAGTCTTGTTGGAACCGCACATTCGCGATTCCTGTTGAAGTATTAATTCTAATTACTAAGATCAGTGAGACAAATTTATGTTTTTATTGATTCTGATAATAATTGCACTTTAACAAACAGTTGTCTAGTGAAATTGTATTGTACTGTATATGTTGTACCACGGGCCTGAGGCGCAATGCATTCAGTTGACTTAATTAACTGCTGTCCCTGGTGCTCAGCAACAGTTTTATTTTGAACTCAGCGATTGGGAAAAGTACACTTAATGCGAGTGAAGAAATATTTAATATTGGACTGCACCATTTGGAGAAGGCGGTCAAACCCAAACATGACTAATAAGACAGTTTGTAGTTAAATTTGTTGTGTTAGCCAAGTATTTTTTTTATGGGAACGTATATTACTAATATCAACATACTTAAGTTATATAGCATACAATTAAACTTTGAATTTAAAATATCAAATTCAAAAAATCGATATATTGTTGGAATACTTTATTACTGTTGAATACCGAATAATACAAAGACAAAACCTTTTTTGTGCCCCCTGCACGCGACATATGTCAATGCCTGGACAAGAGTATTTGAACAGCACGCAAGGGTCAGTCCCCAGGGAAGGGTGTGTCGTCGGCAACGCCCTACCTTTTACCGTGGACGCTAACTATTGAACAACTCACGACATTGTTAACAAAACCTACAACGGAATATGAAACCAATATTAACAAAATAAGGATTAAAATATAATTTTAGTGAACCAAAGTAAAAAGAAGTAAATCTCAAACAATCTAATTGAATTTATATACGATGAACTTGTATTACCATTTATATTTTTCATGTAAAATTTGTGTGTGTGTGTGTGTGTGTGTATACATATATATATATATATATATATATATATATATATATATATATATATATATATATATATAAATTCATAATTCACTAAGTAGGACTACTATAATAATTAAAATCACGAAAACAATACCCTTTAAATATATTCTTTATTTACCAACACGTGTTTCGGTATACATATACACATATGTATACATATAATCGCAAACATATCTGCTGGAAATTTGGACAAAATTAGTCTTGTTTATTTAATTGCGCAGTTCGTCTCAACCAGTTCCCTCTCACACCGCGGTGAAACACGTACGTTGCTTGTAGAGAATAGTTCTTTGAAACATTTCATTGCCATTTATAATTTTATTCAGGAGGATCTAGTTTGTCTTCGTTTCATTAATCTGGATTAAGTTTCAAATTGTTAAAACAGATTTGTCAGTAATATAATACACATTTAGAAGCTAATGAAAATTTAATGTATGGTTTCAAAATAGGTAACAAAATCTACTTCGGTAGTGTTCTTCATAGCTTAGAAGATATCTTGGAAGTTTTGATCTATTTAACCATTCAAATCAATAAACCCCCTCAAATTAAGACTGAAATTTAAATTGAGGGCTTTTTGGTGTTTCGTGGCTAAAATTGAGTAAAGTTATGCAATAACGTTTCGTATAGTTTAGTCGGATCAATTAGATTTTTGGCAATTTGAAAAGTTTCCGTGCATTCCTTCCTATTTTATGCCGTCTTTATCCTTCTAAAACTAGAACAATGTTTAATGTATGATTGCGACATTCACATGTTTTACATACACGTTAAACCTGCCATGTATTGTTTACTCTCCAGGCCAGAAACGCTGAGTACTAAGTTGGATGAGAGTTCCGCAAGTCCGCAGCTGCTACTAACTCATTTCCAGGGAAGCATGCAACAAACCGCCGCGCCGCGAGGGCGATGTGGTGAACAACGCGCGTAGATCGACTGTAAGTAGTAGTTGCATACCTACCAACGTGTCAAGTATCAGTAGGATTGCCAACAATTCGTTCTCTGGTCTCCTTGGAGGAACTACGATATTTACGAGGCAGGATGAGGTAGAGGAATCTGGACCACTACTGCACAGTAGTAAATACATCTTACCGTGGTTATTGTCCAAGGTATAGCATAATCAGCTACAGTAACCTATGACAACGAACATGATAAATTCAACAGCGCTATATATAGCTGATGTAACAATAAACTTTCATCCATTAGTTATTGTATTTTCAATTGATTGATGCGTACTTCCAAATATAAACTATAAGCTGCCTTGAAAGGAACATTTGGAACGTGTGAATATAGAGGCAACATGTGAGGATGACGTCATCAGCTAGTTCCGAACCACACAGATGACATCAGCTTCACTTTCTGCGACCTCCCCCCCCCCACCGACCCATCAACAATACAATGAACAACAAACACTTCAACGTTCAGTTCGTATTAAAGAAACCCTATTGAAATTCTCACCCAAACTTTAAATGTATATACATATTCACGTGCCACTTTATAATACATATTGCTATCAGATAAAATTGAATTTTTAAGTGAGATAACCAATTATAAGTTATTTAGTGCTATACAAGGGCGAATCAGGGATTGCATTGTTGGTTAGAGTTAACAATAATTAGGCCGATCTATTTTACATTGTCTTATAATACTTATAAGACAAAAAATCGATTTTAGAGCCGCTGTGGTACTCCAAGGGATTTTTATTTATATATAAGGAATATACAGTAGTAAATTTGAATTTATATACAGTAGTAAATTTGAATTCAATTCAGATTCTTCAATTAGTAAAAGTTTAAAACGTCAGAGAAAACACTTCCAGTAGTGTATTGCCAGTCTAAAAGTCAATTTACACGGGTCGAGCTGCCAGGGAGTAAAGTGCTGGTCAAGTACACTTAACTGGCCACTTCCGCACATTTACTGTTGATTCGGTTATTACCAGGTAATTCAGTAAGAGTAGGTTATATACATTTGCAACCCACTACACAAGACTGTAACGATCTATGGTTAATACCCATAATTTTATATTCATTACCTACTTTTAATCTTCTTATAAATAAAACTCAATCGCTAATATGTTGCTAAGCGCTAATCTCGAGAACGGCTGGACCAATTTGGCTAATTCTTTTTTAGTAATGTTCGATGCAGTATAAGAGAGGTTTATGTGAACAGAAAGATTGGAAAAGCTCTCCGAACACTTTAGAGGTTGGAAAAATAATGATAATATTTATGTTTCATAATCAAAATTTAACCGACACTAAACACCTGTTGACTCTTTTAAACTTTCTTTAATTTACCAGCTGAAGTTCTTTAAAGAGACTGACACATTGTAATGTTATGAAATATTAAGAATACGTACACAGTGTTTGATCAGTAGTGTAATCCCGATAACAATGACAAAGTTACCCTATAAATGTTATTCCAAATTGAGCCAGTGATGAATTAAAAACATAAAAACAATGTATGCATTGGCAATACTTTTTTACAGTTTGTTTTTGGAATTAGTATTAAAACACTGTTATAAACCCCATCTTAATGAGCAAAGCTGTGAATGTTTACACACGAGGTACTTAAACACACCTTGCACATGTTGGCTTCATTGACTTTGTGAGGTGGCATTTTTACAGCGACGTAAGGAAAAATAGAGAAATGAATACTAACTAACATTCCTCAACGAGTTATTCTTTCCCAGATTACAGTCTAAAAACAGCTTCTGGAGCTAAAACCCTGTTATAAAAGGATACCGGGAGTAGAGGTATTTTGACCATAGTAGGCTTATTAGTCCTACGTATGTATGTATATTTTCTTTATCGGGACAACAAGGCAAACTCACTATGGCATTGGAATTATCTTGGACCGAAAATATATTACAAGAGCCGGAAGTAGACACTTTTTTCTCGAAGTAGGTTTCCGTAAGCTATACGCGTATATATTTTGTTGATCGGGACAACAAGGCAAACTCGCTATGGCATTGGAATTATCTTGGACCGAAAATATATTACAAGAGCCGGAAGTAGACACTTTTTTCTCGAAGTAGGTTTCCGTAAGCTATACGCGTATATATTTTGTTGATCGGGACAACAAGGCAAACTCGCTATGGCATTGGAATTATCTTGGACCGAAAATATATTACAAGAGCCGGAAGTAGACACTTTTTTCTCGAAGTAGGTTTCCGTAAGCTATACGCGTATATATTTTGTTGATCGGGACACAACAAGGCAAACTCGCTATGGCATTGGAATTATCTTGGACCGAAAATATATTACAAGAGCCGGAAGTAGACACTTTTTTCTCGAAGTAGGTTTCCGTAAGCTATACGCGTATATATTTTGTTGATCGGGGCAACAAGGCAAACTCAACCATGGTACCGTAAATTAATTTAAACGGCAGGAAAAAGACACCTTCAGACCAAAATATGATTGCACGAGTTTTAAGGGCAGAGAAAATACACGTTAATGTATAATTCAATCATTTCCAGGACCTCTTGGCAGTTTGTACACATTACAATACCTTACATATAAAAAATACACATTTCACAATCCCAGATCGGCGTGGTTCCCGCGGGCACGTGCTCCGATTTCTCCCTTCTCCAGCGCCCCACCACATCTGTGAGTCGGCAGTGATCCAGTCAAGAAGAGGATTTCCGTGAAGGGAGTGGTACTTCATCACATCACGTGATTTCTACCGCTTAATCTCTACGAGGATTACTACTCGATTGGAAGTAACTTTACATACAGTAGGCCTATCTATTTAAGCGCTTGACCCGCGTAAATAACTCTAAGTTAAGGTTACGTAAATATGGTAATTTGAAAAAAAAATAACTATGGTTAAGTAAACCCAAGTTATATAAACTTTAGTTAAACGTTTTTTGTATTCTCTCTGTCTTTTTATTGATAAAAGTTGGTTATACAACGCTTAAGTATACATAAATAAAATCTTAAATGGATTTTAATGTTAATCAAATATATTAAAAATGCAGAAAAAAAATATAATTTTATACTTATCCATTTCAATGTAGAGGCCATTTAAGAGGTTTCGCTCACAATATTGAAAGCACAAGTATTTTGGAACAATAACCTCGATTAGAAAAATTTAGTTACGAGGCGTATTCAGAAAGTAAGTATCGTTTACCGCTACTGCCGCCGTAGCGCTGCAGTCGGTGTTCCGCGCATGCGCACTAGTAGTGCTTGTTCATTAGCTATCGACTCACGCAATTTTAGATTATTCTACGTTGTATTTTCAGTTTTATCTGAAGGTTTAAAATGTTTAACACGGTTAGTGATCCCGCCAATCGTGAGATTAGTTCTGTACTGAGATTTTTGAACGCAAGACATTTGAAACCAGCTGAAATTTATCGTCAACTTCGAGGTGTTTACGGGGAAGACGTGATGAGTGAAGGAATGGTGGGAAAGTGGGTTAGAATGTTCCATGCGGTCGAATAAATGTGCATGATGAGAATCGCAGCGATCGGCCTTCTCTCATTACCGATGATCTGGTAAGGGCGGTTGAAAAAATCCAAGACAGCCGTTTCACTGTGACAACGCTATCTGACGATTTCCAACAAATTTCACGCACTTTCTTGTACGAAATTGTTACGAACCGCTTAGCTTATCTCAAGCTGTGTTCCCGATGGGTTCCAACAATGCTTACTGACGTGCACAAAACCAAGAGACTCGAAAGTGCCTTGACTTTTCTCACACGGTGAAGTAATAATGATGGTGAGGATTTTTAAACAAAATTGTGACAGGTGATGAAACTTGGGTCCTTCATGTCACACCGGAATCCAAACAGCAATCAATGGAATGGCGACATACGCAATCCCCGAAGAAACAAAAATGCAAGACCGCAATGTCTGCACAAAAAATAATGTGCACTGTCTTTTGGGATTGGAAAGGTGTTTTGCTGATTGATTTTCTCCCAGGTGAGGTGAAACCATTAATGCAGCATGGTATTGCGAAACCTTAAGAAAACTAAGGCGTGTAATTCACAAACGCAGAGGAATGCTAAGGAACAGAATTATGTTGCTCCATGACAATGCTCAGCCCTATCGTACTGCTGGTGACACTCAAAGATTGGTTCTACAATTTCGTTGAGAGCAGTATGAAGCGCGAACTAGGCGGCCATCGCTTTGAAACCAACTATGAAGTGAAAACTACCGTGGAGTCGTGGCAACACTCGTTGGCGGGAACCTTCTACGAAGAGGATATAGACAAATTGATCACCCGCCACGACAAGAGTTTGAACATCTGTGGAAACTATGCCGAAAAATAGTTTAAGGTTGGGATTTCATGTAGAAATAAAATTGTGTTGAAAGAATTGTTTTACTTGTTTTTTTAACGGTACTTACTTTCTGAACACGCCTCGTGTCAGAAATTCAAATTCAACTAGTTGAAGTAAATTGAGTAAAATAAAACCTAAATAGTGCAATAAAGGTAGGTGGATCTTTAGCGCAATTAAAAGTATTAAGTTAGCAAAACTCCCATAAATACTGAATATAGAAGTGGTGGTATTCAGATTGTAAAACAAATAAATATTTATTTAAAGTTAACTTCGAGCATATTTATTCCTATACCTTTAATAATTCGTTAATTACTCGTATTAAAAAGTTTATTGCGGTGCAGAGGCTGGGGCATGAGTTCGATGTCACTGAATCAGCAGTGAAGGTGTTGTTGAATAATTATCCCACTGTCCAGGTTAATAATACTGTATTGCTTTGTATTATGGCATTCCATTATATTATTATATTCAATAATACCTTCAAACACAACAGCAAATAGATAAACACGTCTACTATAAAAACTTATCAGTTTACTGCATTGACAAAAACCACAATAGTAATTAAACGCGCATACTTATATCAGCTGATTGATTATAGATAAATTATTTCAAAGAATTCGTTTTTAAAATTTAAAAGCTTATTTAAAAAATAACTATTACATAAAACGCGGCTTTCAGAAAATAATTGACTTCCAGTGAATGGAAGTAACAAAACATAGGGGAACCTCTGGCTTGGACACAGCTCAAAATACGCAGTGTTGTGGGACACTGATACTGTGTGTACTGAACGCCGCTGTGCGGTACTCAGTGGTGTGTACTGCAGTAGTAGACGAGTGCCGCCCTCCCAATTTGGCCGGTGTCAGGGAAAACAATAACAAACACAACCGCTCTCTGAGGTCCAACACATGGTTTCAGTCCTCTCCGTTCCTAACGTTTGTATGCGCAGATATACCTATCAACCTATACACAGGCGGTGTATCTCAGCGTTGACTGGCATCACGTGACTGATTGTCACTCGACTCTGTATATTCCTCACTATACTCAACTGCAGAACATTACTAATTGTTAAACTGAACAAATCAAACTCAAACATTGCAAAATACCTTTGCGGTTGACTTTTGCTGTCACATACTCAATATTCTGTTATCATAAAGGCCTAATCTGAATTCCTAATTAAAATGAGAACACACAAATTTACTTTCTACACGTAAATAGTTAGAAAATATGAAGAAATTGGTTTTACTATTGTTCCTAAATATATGCTATTTTATAAAGTGCAGTAAATTACAAATTTAACAAACCACACATCTGTTAATAAAAAGTTTTCTAAACAACGTAATCAGTAATTCATATAGTTTATTTTTACTTAGCGGTCTCCATATCTGTAAAGTTGACTTGGGAAGAGGTGAGGTTGACGAAATATATTTCCTCGCTACCTGAGGATGGTCGGAAGAGAAGCTACGGTGTCGCGATCGTCTAATAGCCAGTTCCCACCAAGGTACGTCCGGCCGAGGCCGCAAGGTGAGGGGTAGTTCATCCTCCAGTAGGGGCTCGAGATCTCGGCGCGCACACCTTGCACTGCGGACCGTCGCGAACCCGTCGTGCACCACCATGCCGTGCTGCATGTCACGGTCACACTACTCACCACTCACCACTCACTACTCACTACTCACTACTGACACATCACAGCTGCGCCGCGCACGCCGCCGCCCGCCACCACTTGACTGGCCTCCTCTTCCCTCCCTCTGTTTTTGTAGCGTAGTACTGCCCGCTCATAAAAACGCTATCTATAAATACACCTCTCAAGGGATGGCTGAACTGTTTACAGAGTAACCGGGTTCATAATATACTCTTATGTGCTTGTATTATATTATACTTTAGCATTAGACAGGTGCAGAAAGTGTATTTTAGGATTAGTATACATTTAACTTAAAAACCTGCCCTTCAAACTTGTCGTTTTCACAGAATGTGTACTGCTACTATACCAGATAATTTTCACTATACAAAAAATACTGTAAGCAATACGAAATAATTAAGTTTAAAAATCAAAGCCAATACATGCCCAATACAGCCCCAGTTCCTCTTATTATTTTTCCTTTACAAAATTTAGAATAAACACACGTTTGTGTAGTTGTGTTATTATATTAATGCTATAATATTTACAAATCATTATTCTATATTTTAAATATCACAACTTTATTATTTTTAAGTACTAAAGCTTTAAAGTATAATTATCCCATAGCTATCGAGGATTATTTTTGTATATTTCAGTCAGTTTTCTATAAGATATTGGATTAGTTATTAAGATATTTAGGCAAAAATTGATACTACACAGAAATCCATCCAAATAATACCCTAGGTTCCCTGAATATTTGAATGGCCCATGAATATCTAAATGTTTCTTGACAACACTTAATTTTTCATGATTCACATTAACTCTTCTACTGCACTGAAAAATTGAAGTTCTAGGTGAAACCATACAGGTTATACATGAATTTCAATATGTTTTTCACAAATTTGGAGAGTTTTAGAGAACAAATTATAATTCAAGTAATTGTGCACATACACTGATATTTTTAATGTGCTTCTATTGGGCATCTCTTTACACATCATCTTCACCAGTACTTGTATTTAAAAAAGGGCAAAATAAAAAATGAATGAAGCAAAGTTTACATCTATAGATAGAAAACCAGCAAGTTAGTTTTTAATCTAATTTCATATAATTTAAAGCATATGCTATAAGAAGTTATCATTGATAAACTACATAAAAACATTAAGTAATCAGTTACTAATGAGGGTAAAAAATCTCAATTTGGAAATTTTATGAATACAAAATGTTTACAATAAACTTTAATATTACATTTTTGGTATTTATTACGTAATTTTTAATACTATGAAAATATATTGTTATCTATGTTATTTATCCCTGTAAAGTGCACATTATGATTAAATTGTTTTTTTCCTACACAGTAATGTTGTACAATAACAAGGAAAATTTATCCTATAATATTTGACACATTACACAATAAAGAAAATATAACCACACCAAATATAATTTCCACTGTATGGCTCAGACAGTAATGATTTTTTAATTGGAAAGCCAAAAAACCATAATTAGGGAATACAATATTGTCACCAATATAGGTTAAGATATTTTATCACCAATATTTAGGGACTGTAGGATTTTATTCTTAAAATTGAAGTTTATATCGCACAACTTTTAAATGTTTCTCAATGTGAAACAGAAATATTATAATCCAATTTTTGTAACACTACAACAGCACTATGTAATGTTCCGCATTTTGCTACAAATACAAAATGTAAATGTATTATAATTTAAATTACTTTTAATAAATTGTAATACATGTTATACATTTTTTTTAAATCTAGCACTAGAAAGGTACAATAGTAAAATTAATGTTAAGGTGTACATGGGTTTTGTAACAGGAAGACTAAATCTACCGTTTTATGTATTTTTTTTTTTTCAAATAATTAACCTCACTATTTCAACAAAACTATACCTGTAAAATGATTTAGATCTGACAATAAAAACAGATATTTCAAAACTGAAGTTATATATTGTGAATAAAGACGAAATGTACTCTAGAGGATTACTTAATATTTTAATCACCTGAAATGAAATCACCCTTTATATTACTTCTATCCTTCTTTCTCAATCTCCCACTCCTCTTCTCCTTTCTCTGTACTTCTACTCTTCCTCTCCATCATCCACATACCTTCTATCGCATATATATATATATATAATTTTTTCAATAAACATTGAATTACAAAAAGTACTTGCTCTGCCAGGACTCGAACCCGGATCTCTCACTTGCCGGGTGAATGTGCTATATATAATATTTATAACAATTGATTCACAAACAGAACTGGCTTTATCGGGACTCTGCTCCATGTTACTTGATAAGTGAGAGATCCAGGTACAAGTCCTGGTAGAGCAAGTACTTTTTGCGAATATATCTTTATTAAAATAAAATTAGGCTATTGCCCTTATAAAAATGTAATGAATACATATTTGAAAATGATGTAATGTCATGAACGAGAATCAACAAACAATGATAGTCCAATAATTATAATAGTTATTAATTTAGAAAAAGTTTATATATTACCAATTAAAAAAATAAACATTCTTCCCTCCTGGTTTCCGGACAGGTTTTTGTTATATATCCTTTTAAAGACATGTCACAACATTATTAATAAAATTATTAAACATTCATTTTATTCATAATGATATACAATCTTTATTTATCTACCTTGAATGTGAAAATAACTTATACATTCACAATGAAAATAAACCTCATTTTTATTTTAATGAGATACATTATTCTATTAGCCTAATCAGTTTCTTAAATCTCACACTAAATGAGATCATAATTTTAAATGTTGTTATTAAGATTGAAATGTTTTCTAATTATTTAGTAAGCACTGAGTAAACAAATACTCCCTAGAGATGTTTAATTTTTATATAAAGAGGGTTCTAGCTTTTGCTAACTAATTTATGTAAAGATTTAATCAAATTGCATTTCTTTAGCAATGAAAAATGTATATAAAGTTGATAAGAAGCAATGACCACACAGAGATGTATATGTATTGTAGTACAGATGATGAGATGGTGGGGGGGGGGGAGAGAGAGATAAAAGAGAGGTCATTAATTAATTCCAGTCCATCAACTCACACCAGCTCTGCTCTACACATGATTTATAGTCCAATTCTATCACAACTCCTTGCATGGCTACAACACGAGTAGCTTCAATACAGTAGTCAAATTAAGTAATTACTTTTACACTTAATTTGTACACTAAAATATTCAATAACAGCAGATTACTACATGTTACTTTACTTTTATAAACTATATAAAGAATAACTATAGAACAAAAGTAACAAGTGCTCTATAAAAATGTACAATGAAATATACAAAAGTTGTGTTCAGTACTTGTTTGCATTGTTTATATACACTACAATAAAGCTATTGTTTAAATACAACTTAACGATACTCACATTAGAAGATTAATTATAACCAAAAACATTATGATAACAAGACTTACAATTTAAATTCAGCTTCTTTGTATCTTAGTTTATAAGACTTGCATTTTTATGACTATAATTATTACTTTATACGAAAATGACTAAGAGTACAGATTTTTTGTAAAAAGATTTGAGAGCTTTTTTAAAAAAGCAATTTGGAAAATACTATAAAACTCACTCCATTTATATGTTTATTGTAAAAAATATCTTTGATTCCAAAAATTTAATTCTAATACATACAGTATAAATTCAGAATTAATCAAGCGAATTGTAATGTTACTATATTTAATTATAATGCAGTATACGTTTTGTAATGGTTAATTTGTAATTAATCTTGAAACTCTGGTATCAATAAACTTTATTTTGGCATATATAGGCATAATTTTATTCAGGAGATATACTGATTGAAAAATGATTGTTTGAATCATATGATTGAATAAAATAAGATGAAGTGATTACAAATAAGATAAAAATGTAAAACTCAAATAATGATTAATCTAGATAGATTTTAAATTCAACAAACAGGAAAATTCAGACTTTGCCACTTTTTTATTTTATTTATACCTTTTAAAGATGTATATGTTTTTATGGGAACATAATTAAAACCTTAAAATGTTCATTATGTACTTGAACGCAAATTTTCTTTACGGCAGACATTAAATTAAATTATGTCAAATATCTTCAAAATGTGAAGGAAAATGGCCAGAATAGCCCGTACTTAGTTGAACTGCATGCGTTGCTTTCACGAGAAACATTGGCCATGTTCCTATAAACTGTTATTGAGTGTGTGTAAAACAGCGTACACGCCCACCGTAAGACCACCGCCACACTTTATGAAGAAAAAAGAAAACTCAGAATATAATATTATTGTATGTTATTACTAACTGTTCGGCTTATAAATAACTTCCATGATATTTATATCAAATTAACAATGATAAATTGTTGTACTATTTGGTATAATCTCTTTCATCAGTCTATTTGCTGCATTGGAAAATACATTGACACAAAATAATATTTAACATTAATTTGTGTCAATGTAATTTCCAATGCAGCAAATAGACTAAAAGTGATTTGTTGATAAAGCTGGTATATTTCCAATATTAGCATTATGTTGACAATATACAAATGACTTCTTTGAAAAGCTAGTGTAATGATAACATTGAGGTTATTGAGGTTGGCAATAAGGACATGACAATTAAAAATGTTGATTTATATGGTGAATATGTGAAATGCCATAACATTCCCAGGAATATTATTTTATATTGCATAATAAATTGGATAAATATTTTGTCAGTTATGTAGTACTATTTATGCTATCCCTTATTTTCCATGATTTATGAAAGGGGAAGGAACAAATCCCTGTTGACTGCAGCACACGTCTTATGGGACAGAGCTAGATAGACAATGAATTACCTTACGCAGTGTACACCAGCAGTATCTATTTTCATTATTAAGATTTACATATTGCCGCACATCCGCTGCATTTATGTACAGACATAATCAAAACTACTTGGTGATAAACAGACAATTGTTAATTTTTGTTTGTTTTGTGATTTTTAATAGTATAAATATGTTCTATATGAGAATAAATGTCTTATAACTTTGTATCATTTTATCATTGCCAGAGGTGAAAGTTTGTTTACATTTAAATTTTAATGCATACTAACAAGGTTGTATAATAACACTATCACAGATAGATGCAGGGATCAAGATAACCGATTGGTGATTATCTATTTGTATTATTGTAATCAATGTGGACCATAATTTTGATCAGTGACTACCAAGTTGATCTAGAGTGTGTGTTATAAACAAGAGTTTTGAGGTACTTTTTTGATTTTTAAAATAGATTCCAAAACTGAACAACAGATTTGTGTAGTTTTATGTACAACTCGGAAAATCGGGCAATGAAATTTTAATATCATTAAGCATGGTTGGTGAAGATTTTTTAAGCTGCACTATTGTCTCTGAGAGTCATGCCCACTATAAAGCCAGCCAAGACCGTTGAATGTGATGTGCGATCAGGATGTCGTAATACAAACACAACACTAGAAAATGTGGAAAACATTTTCTTTATTATTTCAGAAGATGGCCAACAGTCAATTCAGGTGACATGTGAGGAAATTAACATTGGTTATAGACAATGGCAGTAAATGTTGAGAGATAATCTGGACATGCAACACATATGTGTAAAATCGATTCCACGGCTACTGAACGATGCTCAAAAACAATAAAAAGTGCATAATTGTCAAAGCAAGCTCCTTCAAATAACCAGTGAGCATACAACCTTCATTTCTAAAATCATAACAGGTAATAAGACTTTATTTACACCCTATAGCCCCAAGATAAAACAGTCATCTCTACTATCAATGACGAAGAATGATGTGATGCTTTAGAGGCTTAAGGGAAAAAGTGCGACTGACTCAACTCAAACTTAGGTGGAATCAACATTGGCTTTTGCACTAGGACAATGCAGCAGCCCACAATGGTATAAAAATGTTGAGTTCCTGACAAATAACCATTGAAATTTTATGTGGATGGGATCCATCCAGGACCTAATACAACATAGACAAATGTGTTATTTAGAAGAAACATATTCAACACCTCCTGTTATTTGCCGATCTCGTTATAGGCTGTGATACTACTTCACCCATGTACAATGTAGGATAGATTAAAAGTTTGGAAGCTATCACACCATATCCACAGAAGCTAAACATACCAGGTGAAGTGTTTGTAAGAAAGGAAAAACAAAATATAATCTATTAGCACTGTTGAAATATACAGGGTGTCAATTAAGTCTGGAACCTCTTTTTTAATTTTTAAACCACAATATAAAAAAATACCATAGTTCACACGTGCTTACTGGTGATAGTAACGCACATATCTGCCCAATTACCGACCGGATAATCCCTTTTGGGGACGGTCCACAAGGAGTCAGACAAAATTCTTAAATAGCAGCATAGGTCAAGTTTGGTATCACATTAAAGGTCTTACTTAGCAGAGTACAATGCCGCAAACCGGACTTCAAAAGGTGGATTCATTCAGTAGTTATAGCTATTTGAATTTTAAAACAATTGAACAATGTAAATTATTAAGTATTACAAGTAAACACCAATTTTTAAGTACCTGTGATCAAAGTAAGTGTTCAAAATGTTCCCCTCCCATCGTCAGGCAATGTCCTAGGCGGTTGTAAAAGCCATCCACTGCATTTTGAAGGTAGTCACAAGGAATATCTTGAGCTTCTTGGACTATGAGATTTCTTAGGTGCGCCAAATCTCGAGGCTTAGTACGATAAACTTTATCTTTGAGGTATCCCCTAAGAAAAAAATCCAGATAAATCAGGGGAACGAGCAGGCCACTCTACTGCACCATGTCTTCCAATCCATCTGCGAAGGAATATTGTATCCAAGTATTCTCTAACAAGGAGAGCAAAGTGTGGTAGCGCGCCATCTTGTTGGAAATAAAATCTTTGAAATTGTCGACCAAGAGCAGCTTGTAGTGCAGGAATTATCTCATTTTGGAGCATTGCTAGATACGAGTCACCATTTAAATTACCAGTGATAAATAATGGGCCCATAATTTGATTTCCTGTAATACCTGCCCAAACGTTAAGTTTCTGTGGATGCTGTGTATGACACTATCTGCCACTTTCACATTCTAACAGTAGTTGTGTTATTGGTAATAATTATTGATTCCTGGCTTCGATTACTACATTGTCAGATGATGGGAGGGGAACATTTTGAACACTTACTTTGATCACAGGTACTTAAAAATTGGTGTTTACTTGTAATACTTAATAATTTACATTGTTCAATTGTTTTAAAATTCAAATAGCTATAACTACTGAATGAATCCACCTTTTGAAGTCCGGTTTGCGGCATTGTACTCTGCTAAGTAAGACCTTTAATGTGATACCAAACTTGACCTATGCTGCTATTTAAGAATTTTGTCTGACTCCTTGTGGACCGTCCCCAAAAGGGATTATCCGGTCGGTAATTGGGCAGATGTGTGCGTTACTATCACCAGTAAGCACATGTGAACTTTGGTATTTCTTTCTATTGTGGTGTAAAAATTAAAAAAGAGGTTCCAGGCTTAATTGACACCCTGTATGTTATCATTATGTATGGGCTAAAAAATTATTCAAATTTAAATTAAGCTTGTTACTACAAATTTCAGGACTAACATCAGAAATATGCGAGTGACTGGAGTAAATAAGTGCAAAATTTTATGTGTGAATGTGACACTGTGGTATGATTGCAAAATTTTATATTAAATGACTGACTTTAACCATATAATGTATATTGTTTACGTTAATAAAAGATTAGAATTTGAATGCTTTGAACTCTAAACTTGATTTTTCATACTAATAAAAATAACACGTATCTTTGTCTAACTGTAGTCATAATACTACTATACAGTAGTTTCAAATTCTAGTAATCCATCTTATGGTGCCGGCATCAATAAATATTAAAAGCAAGGATTATCTCTTGGGAGTTGTCATAGTTTAAAATTTACAAAAAACACAAAACAAAATGAATACATAAATAATAACAAAAACAATACATTTGATAGGCCTATCATAAATGAATACTAATATGATATAACATCACGGCCAGCAGAAGACAGGACACCTGATTTCAGTTCCTGGTGCATCAACGTTATCAGCTGATTGGTCAGTTGTCGAGGTGCTGTTACGATGGAATATTGTGTTGAAACAATAATGGAAACTGAATTGTAGCTTCTCATTTAACATGAGTTCACCTAATGAATTCCTTTTAAAATGTTTATAAATTTCGTATTATTCAAGCATGCTTAATTTGCTGCCTTTGCAAAATTGATGCAAAACTTCCAGATTTTCATTAGTTCCATTTATTATGTGATTCTTGCCCATCAAATGTTGATATAAAAAATATGCAATCAGAACAGGTTAGTTTATAGTTGGAAGTTTAAGCGTTTTTGTCTCTTACATTTACATCTCAAAATGTTCCTAGTGTGGTTTGTTGTCTTGAAGACAAGGCCTACAACATGGGATCTAAGGTTTCTTTTTAGTGGAGTGCTATATTGTCAGGCTATATTTAACACATATGTACTTCTTGTCCTGTTTCACATTTTCCGTTTTATTACTGAGTAGTATTTTGTTTTTTTTATTTATTAATTTGTCCACCTTAGTGTTATGTCCAATATTATCAATTTCCAAGGTGCCAAATCTATTCATATGAGAGTAGATTTTTTCAATAATAGTTATTGATTAATTTTCCTATTTTGTTTATTTATTACTTTACAGTTAGCATGAATCGGTACTCGACCATATGGCTTGATCATTGTATAACAGATGTTTCTCCCAGTCACAATGATCAACCTTTGTTATTATGATACTTCCTTCGTCTCCAAAAACTTTAAATTTATTACAGTACAAAAAAAAATAACACTTAAACTTGGTTTTACACAAAATAGTGAAGTACCATCAACAAATCTAAACTATCCATAATATTTTAGTATTTCGTTAATCAATACCCATAAAAGATTCCACTAAATTCACCTTTTGTGTTTCTCACAAAATTAAAAATCACTAATAATTAAAAAATGTACGTTTTGAAAACAACTGTAGTATAAAACTGCCTTTAAAATGTAATA
Organism: Homalodisca vitripennis; assembly: GCF_021130785.1. Classification (NCBI taxonomy): domain Eukaryota; kingdom Metazoa; phylum Arthropoda; class Insecta; order Hemiptera; family Cicadellidae; genus Homalodisca; species Homalodisca vitripennis. The sequence goes on along the minus strand of NC_060210.1, from coordinate 157,219,100 downwards.
TGTCATACAAGTCCTTATAAAAGGAAGGAGCCTTGTGTTCCCCAGCACAGCTGTTTCGAGAAAATTTGCAGGGGGAAAATTTAAAGATGTTATCCCATTTAATATAAACAAACTTTTATTAACTAAAAAAATACTTTCTTCCATATGGAAGTAAAAATACTTTTAAATTACATACTACTACACTTTCAATATGATTTACACTTTATGTAATTTTCCAAAATACCGCCTTCCACACCAAAAATCAGTTTCCATACAAATTGTTTAAATTTTTACAAAAATAACCATGGCCCCTGTAATAAATATACACAAAAAACTCCCTCATATGTATAGATGAACTAAATTTAGTGGGAGGTTATAAAAGCAAACCTCTTTAACAGGGTAAAATTAATAAGTATATAAAATATAAAACAAACACTCACATTGGTGGAGAGTTGGTTAGTGAGAGTATGGACCTTCTCCTGAGCCTCTCCCAGCTCTCGGCGCAGCTTGCGCATTTCATGGGCCTGTTTCTCTTCTGGCGTGCTGTATAGTGACGAGGCAGTTGAAACCAGGCTCACTGCCGACCCATGTACTACAACAAACATATTGCAGCATTATTAATAATAAGAAAAACCAACTTTTTAAAATGAGTATTAATCTAAAAATCTTTTAAGTGTGACAGCGATGAACTTTTGTTATCACTGTTATAAGCAAAAAGTATCTTTGGGACAATATGTTTTCAACACCTATTTTCAAGCTTTTGTTTATTAATTTATTTGAATGTTTAGGAAGGCTAAGTAATTTTAATATAACATCTATTGTGATTGGAAAATTTAACTGTCATAAAACAGCTCAGCTTCATATTAAATGTACACTTTGAAAAAGCTAGTTAATCTTAAGACTAGACTTATGGTTTATTATTCTGGTTTCTACTCATAAGCACAATATGTATGCAAATCTGAGGAAGTAATTCTTGTATTCTTTCTTTTTTTTAAGTTCAAAAGAGATATGGAAGAATCATGCTGTTTTTAAATAAAATAAACTTCCTCTAAAGAATTTTTTAAGAATTAGAAATTTTAACCATACCATGACTGTATACTTATAGTTATTACATTTTTAATCGTAGTCACTTTAATTCATAACACATAAATCACCATTAACACAGTTATAACACTTGTTTTAAAGATAAACTGAAGGTTCCTTCGTACAAATTAACATTATTTGAAGTCCGCAAAGTTATTGGACTCAATTTTATGATAAGCTTACTGTTCATGAGAAACAGCTACAAAATTCTTGAAATGCAATTAAAGTTTACTATAAGCAAAGCTTATTATGGAATATCAGAGTTCTTGCAGAATTATCTGTAGCTCATGTCACCTAGTTTGAAATTTGAAATTTGAGACTATCAAACGTTATGTTTTAAATATTTTATATGTAAATTGTTTGTTTGTTCTAATTGTATGTATTATATGGCTACTAATAGCACTATTGTAAATTAATATATGTATAGTATTTTATACATCTTTCTGTAAATATTATTGACGAGCAGTGTGTTCACACGATATTGATAGTTGTAAAATTGTGAATGTTGTGACAGATCAAATTACGATATTCAAATATTCGCGGGGAATTGGCAAACGGTAAACTGAAAAAAAAAAACATGTGTTGTCGGAGTTGTGCTTTATTTAATTAATAGTAGAAAAATAAATTAACTTTACACGGGAACAAATTCAAATGAATTCACGGGATCAAACACAAGTAAAATTCATTTTTTTCTTAAAATTACTAAATATAATGAGGCAAACAAGCTAATTTGAGGGGGTTGAGACAAATTGAGTGTTGAAGGACAATAACCTCAGAAAGCACATGTTATGAAAATTTAAATACAAAATTGAAAGATAAATAATTAGGGCAAATAGAAAAGATTTAGACTTAAATTGACAAATTATAGTGGACGTAATGGAGTTCCATATTTACTAACAATGAATTAGATTAAATTAAAGCTTGAAGATGCTGATTTGAACAAGAGTGGAGAAGGGCATTGTCCTAGACACTACACAGCAATCTGGTATTCCTTCTTTTTGCGAGAAATCTCAAACGAAGCAGATGTAGGAGAGATGCTCCTCACAGTGATGTAGTCAAATTGTTTGTTTAAAGTAAAATCATACTGCAGGGCAGTAGGATATAGTGTTTATAAATTAAATAAATTTACATGAAAACACAGCAAAATCAGTAAAATTATGTATTAAATGGTGTGCAAATAAGTATAAATAACAAAGTCAGTTTCTTTACTTAATATCTATCCCATCTGCCGAGAAAATTGGTAAGTGTTAATATAAGTCATAGCCAGGAAACATTAATAGACTCAAAAAATTTAAAACCTTTTAACCCTATTACTGCCGACGTCCGATATGTCGGACGTCGGCATTTTTGCCGAAAACGCCAACGTCCGATATGTCGGACGTCGGTATTTTTTATTGTTACTGGCTACTGTTATGTTCAAATGCCGAAATATTCCGTATTTTGGTTGTTTAGGAGCAAAGGATAATGAAAGAAGCCATTTGAAGAACTTTGGATTTCTATTTTCGTCGTCTTTGACTAGAATTGACGAACTACCTAGACAGCTGTCAAAACCAGTTGATCGGGTTATGTTACTGAAATCTTCGTTCATTGTTGTTGTTGTTTACAATGTTATCGAAAGTTTTTTGAAGTGTTACTTTTGTTGATTAAGGATAAAATGAGTAAAAGAGTTAGATCTAACTCTCCTGTGAGTGAGGGAACAATAATTAACAGTTGCACTTGTACACCACCATCGATTAAACTGTTAATTATTGTAAGGAAATCGTCACTCAGTTCGTCTTCCACTTGTACACCACCATCGATTAAAGACGAACTGAGTGACGATTTCCTTCAGAATTTGTCAGATTCAGATGCCGAGAACGAATCTGATATTAGTGTTAGGGCTAGTGATGACAATCAAAGTGATGTGGGTGACACTGATGACGATCCTGACTTTATCTTACCATCAGATAATGAGGAGTTATTAGATAGTGAGGAGGATGTGGCACAGATAAGTTTACCTTCAACTTCCACTGGTAGGCCTAGAAGGAATAACCTAATAGGCTGTCCTAGTGATAACATAAATGATGGTTTATCTTCTCGTGATAGTCACAGGCCTAGGCCTAGTAATCTAAATGCAGAACAAGCTCTAAGTGATGTAGTATGGACCCCAGAAAATGAAACAAATGACCCCGGACATAATCACAATTTTTATTTTACTGAGCAACCAGGTCCTAAGCACTGTCCACCCTCTGACTCTAAGCCAATAGCTTATTTCTATCTTTTTTTCACTACAACCTTGCTGAACCTATTTGTTCTTAGAACAAATCAGTATGCTGACCAGTACATGAGGGCCCACCAGAACACTTTTTCCCCTGGATCTCGAGCTAATCAGTGGAAAAACACCACCTTCACTGAAATTAAAGGGTTCATTGCTGTCATCCTGAATATGGGGATAATCAGAAAACCAACAATAGCTAGCTATTGGACAACTTCAGACTCCCACTTTGTGCCTTGGTTCGGCAAATTGTTTAGCCGTAATCGTTTTGAAACCTTCTTACAATTTTTTCATATAGTCGATAATAGCACCCTACCTCAACGTGGCCAACCAGATTATGACCCCTGCTCCAAATTTAATCCACGTCAACAGAATTTTTAGAACATACTATACACCTCACAAAGAAATTTCTATAGATGAAAGTCTTGTAGGAACTAAATGCCGGTCACAATTATTACAGTATCTCCCGAACAAGCACCACCACAAATGGGGGGTTAAAATGTGGATGATTTGTGACTCAGTTAGTAACTATTGTCAGGGTTTTTATTGCTACAAAGGCTCTAAAGCTAATGATGGTAACAAAGAGGTAGGCCTAGCATTCAATGTTGTCAAAAAACTTCTTGAACTTGGTCAGTATCTCAACAAAGGCTACCACCTCTTTGTCGACAATTTTTTTATGAGTATTCCCTTGGCCCAATTCTTATACAGTAAAGACACCTTTGTAACTGGCATAGTGAGGAGAAACAGAAAAGGTATACCAACTCAATTGAAGGAAAAATTTAAAATTGGAGAAAAGAAGTACCTGAGAAATGGCAACATGCTATTTCTTGGACACAGAGAAAAAGCATCTCAAAAAAATCCGGTTATTTTGCTTTCTACAAAATCAGTCGCACTGTCCATTCAAAAACGAAAAGTACACCAAAATGTTGAAACAGTACAATCCAAGCCAGAAATTATTAACTCTTATAACATGTTCATGGGAGGAATAGACACGTCGGATCAAATGTTGTATGCTTACTTAGATGAACGACGTACCGTTAAGTTTTGGAAGAAAGTAGTGTTCAACATTTTTTCTCGGATTATCCTAAATGCATATATATTGTACAAACATAACTGCACTGGTAAAGAAATGACGAGACTGCAATTTACTACTTCTATAATTGAAGATCTAGCAGCAGAGTGGCTAAAAGCAAAAAATGTAGATGTGCCATTACGTCTAGCAGCAAATGTTGGAGGTGGAGATGGGCCCCAGCAATTTGGAATGGAAACTCTGCCAGATCAAAAGGAAAGGAACTGCTCTGTTTGTAGCAAAATAAGCACAGACAGTGCTAGTGGTGGGTCAAGAAAAAAATCAAGGACCATTTGTGTGGCATGCAAAAGAGGTGTGCATGCCACCTGCTTTGGACAGTACACGTTTAAATATTGTAAATATGTAGAAATTAGGTTTAGGTTTTGTGTACTTTTTTATTTGTTATTGCTACATATGTGTTATTGCTTTTTATAAACTAATGAATGAACAGAAGTATAAGAAAAAGTGTTTTCGTGTGAAACATCGCAGTGTACATCCAATGTCCAGAATTTGAGGAGTGTTGAGTTTTGGGAAAATCCTGATAGTGCAGCTATGTTTCAAGGTAACACCTTCAAATTTGGTATTTGTTCTAAGCAATTGCTCTAGTTTATAATGATATCATGCTCATAATTTTAGTTTAATTTTAAAAATAAATTATCACATGCCAAACACAATTTTTATTTTTTTATTTATATCATTTTTAAAATAAAATAATGAGTTTGTTTCAAATTAAAATGTCTTTTTATTATTTAAAAAACAGCATTTAAATACGAGTAAATAAAATAAAAATTCATGCAAATCTAATGAAAAATAAAAAAGATACAGCATTTTTTGTAAATGAATGCACGACAGCGATTTTCCTCCTTGGCAATCTTGGCTGGTACAATAAAAAAATGGCTGGCAGTAAAAGAGTTAAATAGATTAGTCAATTTGAACAATTCTGAGATGAATTGAAAAGTTTATGTGTAAAGACAAAGTCGTACAGTGAGTGTTTGATCTACACAAGGATTTAGCCTACTTGGACCCTGAGATTACAATAATTTAGATATTTAGATCACAAACCACGACACCAACCCTAATACATTTGATCTACAGTGTGACTTCGACCCATGACACATCCTGTAACCAACGTGAGGCACTACACTTTAACTGAACCGGAGCATATGCCACAACCAATTCAAAATCTGAGCAGCATCACATGGGGCAACTATACAATATAAAAACCGAAACAGTTCAATGCCATATTGCATTACATTTCTTGATTATGGAATTGGCATCTAGAATATCTATGATTTTTGCTTTAAAACATACACAGGAATATATTTGTATTACTTATAACATAATAAATCCTACAGAAAAGTACAGCCTCTTTGGAATTCAACCAGAAAACAGCAGCACACCATTGTGTTTCTAAACCAAAAACAAAATGAAGACATTCTACACACTATATTTGAAATCGTAAAAAGTAGAGAAAGGAAACTTGACACAATTGAATTATCATAAAGAAGTTCCTATATTGAAAATCATTCAATTTTTCATAATCAATTTTTAATTTTAAGTGCATGTTTTATTCCATTACAAGAGATTTAAAAAATGTGTTTTATTCTATAAATTTATTAATTCTTAAGTGCATACTTATTTTATTCAGATAAAAGAAAAAATTAAATAAAAGTTTGGCAACTTAAAAGTACGACACATTTTTAAAATCTGAAATTGTGATTGTGATGGTTTTGTTGGAGTAGAATAAAATGTTCTTGTGTATGTTAAAGATTTAAAATACAATTTAAATGATAAAGCAGTTAAAAATTTGAACTCTACAGTTTACTTCATAGATGCTATGACATTTTAAGATAACCTTTAAAATCATAGCATTATAGGATAATTTGGTAGATAAAACAAATGTTATTTACCATCATCATCTTTGGAGTTCATTTTTGACATGAGACCAGAGTAGGGATAAGTCCTGCTTATCATGTGACTGGAGGGAGATGCACTTATTGGTGATATAGGATAATTGAACCTGGAAAATAACAACAAAAATTATTATAAGAATGTATGGCAAATGGTTGTTTAATATAAAATTAACTTTTAACTAGAATTTCTGAGTTTTTGTAAGTAATTTAATATATGCAGAACATTTATAAAATTATATCCATTTTCAATGTATCTGTTCAAATACTGTTTACTGCTATAACACAACTTTAATATACAGTTGTGCTAAGAAGAAATGACAGGCACGTTGTAATAACTTTTTAGTGTATCAAATTAAAAATAATAAAACCCTCCCCATCAACTTAGTTCCTAAAGCTAACTTTTACACCATCTGTGCCACGTCCTCCGAAGGATAAACCATGAAGAATCAATAGGAAATTTCAACTGTAAATTGCATGCAATTTTTAAAATCATATGAACAAATGATATTTATAGACAATAGGCAAAATTCTTTATTCGTTATCTTAGAGATCAGAAGGGTATCACAATACATTAAGATTTTCAATTTGTTTCAAAGTTAACTGATACATCTGGTAAATGAATAGTTCTCATGTACTATATGTTTAAATCTTCTAATTGGTAGGTTTTACAATCAAGTAACTATTAAGTCAATTCTCTTCTCCACTCCTCTGATTTAAGAACTAATATAGCAAGTAAAACGGCCATTTTGTAAGCTATCAGGTCAAGGTGGACTTCAGTCCTTTTTCTTGCAGTACTTTGAGTTCTTTAGGAAGGAGGTTAAAAGTTTTTCTACCAGCGTAAGGTTTCTTCTCAATGAGTGCAGTATGATGTAATGGAAGGTGGAAGTTTGATGCATGGAGGTTATTGTATGAGTGAATGTTGTGGCCTCATAGTAGTTGTTCTCTGTCTGCATGGACTATGACTTCTCTGATATACAAGCCAATAATTGTTAGCACACACTGGCAAGGAAATGCACTCCTACATCTCTCTCTTGGACTGAGGTTTGACATTATCTTGACCGCTCTTTACTGTTACAGAAAATAGTAAGATTTTTCATAAGTTTCCTGCTGTTGTACTCTCCCAGATTACTAGGCCCGATTACTGGGACTCGATTAATGTGTAGTAGACTGTTATTGTAGTCACAGTATCACTGACTTGCATTATCCTTTTTAAGATGTATAAGCATGAGTTCAATTTCTTGGAGAGTTAGTCAATATGATTATTCCAGGAAAAGTTATCTATAGTAATTCCAAGGAATTTCATCTGGCTTTCCATTGATACATCAGTTAATCCTGGAGCGTTTTCTTGCCTTCTTCCAAAAGCTATTTGTTTAGATTAAGCTGTGTTGATAACTAAGTCATTGTCATGACAATATTAGTAGACCATATTTAGCAAAATGTAGGAGTAAACAACCAAGTTGTTGGATGATATTTCACTACGAGTGTTGTGTCATCTCCATACATCAAAGGAGTACGGTGTCAGCCTAAGTACTGTAGCATGTCATTTGTCAGGAGGATAAAAAGGACTGGTCCCAGTACAGAACCCTGGTGTGCACCCCTGTTTATAGGCAGAAGGTCTGATCTTGTTGTTTTTAAAAAGACTTTTTGAGTATGTAGAATTTAAACAGTAGTCTGGTTTCTTCCCTTCAGATAACTTCTGAACCATTGTTTTACTGTTCCTTTAACTCCTAACTGTTCAAGTTTGCAGAGGAGTAATTAATGCCCCAAACAGTCAAAAGCTTTGCTGAAATCTGGCACAATGCTTGTGACAAAATGTTTTCCTTCCAGGTTGTCAATAATGAATTTGGCAAATCAAATAATGGCTGTTATTGTGGTCCTCTCTTTCATGAATCTGTGTTGGTCTTCTGTTAAAAGGCTATGGACTTCAAAGTGGCTCACTAATCTTTTCAAGACTATTTTCTCAATGATTTTAGAAAAGGTTGGAAGCAAAGATATAGGTCTATAATTATAGGTTCTGTATGGCTCCTGCGTTTAAACTTAGGATATATTTTACTTTGTTTGAGAGCAGATGTAAAGTGTCCTTGAACAAGAGACAGGTTTGTTATTTTAACAAGGGGTTGAATTAATGCTTTGCTACAGTGATTTAACATTTTCAATGAAATTTCGTCTAGTCCTGCAGATGTTGTAGGTTTCAGGCTTTTAATTATTGCTTGAATTTCATTTTCATTGGTAGGGGTTAGATAGCTTAGATCATGATTTGTGGTTTGCGGTTGAACAATATTCTGTTGTTTTGTATTTGGCTGAATGCCAAGGGTATATTCTACTATATTTGTAAAAAATGTATTTAAGTGATTTGATACTGTGTAGGGATTGATGATAGTTTCTTCTATGTTTAGTGTTGGTTGGGTATATGATTCTAAGCATTTATTTTTCCTCTCACTATTTATTACTTACCACAAGACTTTTGATTTGTTTTCAGCATTAGCTATGTAATTTACAGATGCTTGGTGCCTGTTTGTTTTTAAGCCTGATATCATAGTCTGTTTTTGCTTGGTTCATTTCAATTTTATTTGCTTGTTTTCCTAAAGCTCATATCTTTGGAGACATTTTAGTGTTGGAGGGAGTGATAATCTTTTGATGTTGTGACTGCTTAAGGTGTCATTTAGCATTAGGTTATCCTTGTATATTTTTGAACTATCAACATTTATGTCTACCATTACAAGAAACCTCTTGACATAGAACATCAAACACTGATAAACAGGTGACATACCTGGAGAGGGTACCCTGAGACATCTGACTGGGGGTAGGGCTGGTAGGTTGGGAAGAGTGCTGACTGCCGGGTCCCATACTGTACGGGATACTATAGTATGGGTCCATCTCCTCAGATCTCTGAAGCATCGATGGATACAACTTCTCTGACTTTGTAGATCTGAAACATTCATATTGTACTTTATACTTATTATTTTACTATACATTATATAGCACAATGTTTAAATATAAAAATACTCACACCTGAATTAACATAAAGTATATAAGGTAGCAGTTTAAGTGCGGATCCAGTAATTTTATAGTATGCTAGAGCTCATAAAAATGTGGATCACAAAATTTTACAGATTTTAATTTTTATTATATTATTTAATTGCTACTTTTATGGGCTTCACTTATTCTGAGACGTCTCTTATGATGTTAGTAACACAAATCTCTAATAGAACGCACACACTAAACACACATACATTAGCTTCTTTACAGAGTAACAGCTGGCAGCTTGCACTGTTTGTTTAATTTCGTCTGCCAAAATCATGTTGTGTGCAATTTTTAACCTCAATAAAATTGTACTTATTTGTCACTATTCTATTCCGTGTGTAAAATGATTTGCTTACTTTGTATAAAAAATTTGCTAATGAATGTGTTATATTTTTCAAAAATATATATCATTGTTTTGCATGGAAATGAAAAAAGAAATATTGATTTCCACGTCACAATACAAATGAAAACAAAAGGATTTCACCTATATTTTTGAAATATATAGCTTAACTAGTTTCTGACTAATGATTTTTCAAATCATTCAAAATCCAGCAATCAAAGGCAGTGATCGAAGTGTAAAACAGTTGTGCTTCTGACAATAAAATATGTTAATACCAATATTTTCATGGTTAAGCCATCTTAAATTAAAATTATCCTCTAAGAACATAATTTTTACTACCTGACTTCAATATATATATATATATATTCTAATCATAAAATACCTACAAAAAAAATACATATAATCAAATTCTTTTAAAATGTTTAATCTCCCCACACAACATTAAACACTTTTTAGGGTAGCTCTTAGAATGAAAAACAACAAAGGATGTATGTTCGGGGTTCGCACATAATATCGAGGACATGTTCGTGCAGGATACAAAGAAAGGAACACAATGGCTCCATAATCTGACATCAGGTTGATGGTAACAGTAACTGTACTATAGTATTGCACACTTCAGCACCACGTAGAGTGTGGTGTAAACTAAATTCCACCAACATAGTTACTGAACTGAGGTGGAAATATAAGGGTAACAATATAAAACAAATGGCAACAAAATTTAACAATTACATCGTATTCTCTGCATCTTTACTTAACTAATAACTAAAGTAATGGTAACACTCTTTAATAATTATTACTTATAGTATACTATTAAATTTCTCAATGATTCCAATTAATTGCTCAATAATCTGTTGGTGACAGTTAACAAAATACAGGTTGTGAAGCACGCGCACACTCGTACAAAAGCATAAAATACATTAGCTTAGAAGCATTGGTGTTGAAGTACATGCTAAGCAACCTCCCTGTGTGCCAAATATATAATGACTGCAATGAATATATGTTCCTAGTTGGTCTTACCGTAATGGATGTAAACTACATTATGTCATTCCTTCTAATTTTACTATCTATTGTAAATTTATCAACAGTGTTGTAGTTTGGGTAAAATATTTAGTTTATACTTTCTCTTGAGTTTTGGGAAAGCAAGAACCACATGGAGCGAAAAATCTCTTAAAAGCTTCCACTACATCAGTAAGTCCTGTAGAACACCAATATTTCTTCTGCATCTTTATATTCAAGTTATTGTATATTATATATTATATATCAAGGAAACTCCTAAACATTTAATTGTCATGACAGAATATAGTTATAAGAAATATAACTACATATGATGTATGTTATATGATGTGTGTGTTATATGATGTGTTGTTGTTAGTAGGGAATCTTTCAGGGAGTTAGAATTGCTGACTTTGCCCTGCCTTTATATTCTGGAGGTGATCACGTACTGCGGATCAAAGTGTGATTTGGTTCGTGGCGGTGACGTTCACCACTATGAAACAAGAGGCAGGGACAACTTCCGAACTCGGCAATACAGACTGACATTATCACAACATCTCCCTCAACAAGTTGGTGTCAGACTAATCAACAAGCTCCCTGAAAGTGTCAAACATTCCGCCAATCAACATCAATTCAAAACTCGTCTTAAACGCCTTTTGGTGTCCAAAGCGTTTTATTCTGTCGATGAATTCATGGTCAGCCGCTGGGATGTCTAAATTTAACTTGGATCTGAAGTCAGTTTGAATGTGTTTGAGTGAATGCATGAATTGTAAGTATGAATGTGTTTTGAACGCCTAAGCCTGTGGTTTATCTTACTTACTTCTGACTTTTGCAATACAATGTCCATTGTCAAAATGCAATAAAGAGATTGATTGATTGAGTTTGTAGTATATTTTTTTATACTAGCTTTCATGTAAAGTAAATACGCCTATTACAAAAAAGCATTTAAAAGAAGAGATTTTACTCTAAAAAGATTTCTGGTATCAGTATATTAAGTCACCCAGTGATGATTAAATACAGCAATGACACAAAATGATGTTGTGCATTGACAGGCATCCATAATATAAAGAATACCATATTATATCTCCCACAAACTACAATCCCTTTTTAAACGTTTATGTAAGTTTTATCTTAGTATTGAGAACAAGCTGGAAAGGGACAAAAATAAATCAATAATGAATCTACCGCTCCTTCAGTTATCCTTTCTACCTTTCTTCTTTCAATTTAAAATGTATTAATTTGTGTGTTATTTATATTTGGGTGAAATTTTTATTTTTCTACATTTATTACTCTTTTTACATCCTTTAAAATTCTAGAGTTATATTAAAAAGATTATTTCATAAAAACCTTAATGCTTAATGTTTTTATATTGTAACTGAATACTCAACAATTTGAAGGAAGAAAAAAGTCTGATTTATTTTAAATTTATAGTTTGAGTTAATTTCTGTTCACTTTTAATCATCAATAATCTATTTATAACTTTCCTGTTTGTTCTTAGTATACAGTACTAATTGGCTGTTAGGCTGTCCTTATATATCATATACATATTTAGCACACAGGTAGGCATTTATCATTGACAATGTCTCGTAGAACAGAGGGCAATCACACAAGTCATCTACCTTGGAAAAGTCCGCTCTCGTAGGTAGCTGAAAAACAGAGTAATCTGTAGTTTTGTAACAGTTCTTCAAATGATATAACTATGTGTTTTATTCTGAAAGTCAGAATAATAAAATGCACAATTAAAAACTATACCCAATGTATGATTGTAGACCTAACACTGACTGTGAACCTAATACTTGATTGAGTACTAGAATATACACTTTTGCTATTTAGTTAATTCCTTGAAAGGACTACATTTTTTAAATTGAAAGTTGATTTGGGAATCTCAAGAGTTTTAATAGAAAGACTTCTGTAACATATATTTTTCAGTAATGGTTTTAAAATATTTTGAAATCAAATTCAATCAGCTAAATAATTAGGACTACAACAAATACTGTTGTACAGTGTGTTCTAAAATTATACTTTCATAGTAAATTTTTGGAAGTTCCTTTAACATATGTTTTAAAGTAGATCCTTATGTTTAACTTGTGCAAAACTTTTATTTTCATGATGATTTCTGTTTTATTTAACTTACTGCAAAACTTGGTAAAATTATTGAATAATTGGGTTGTTCATGAATTTGTTGTTTCTAAATCCAGCGCTAAGGCCCACCCTTGGTATTAACTCTTGAGTGCTATGGTGTTGACTACGTTGATGGTATAAAACATGCATGAGTGCCATATCACCTATGTTAACAAGTAGTATTTAATATTGAACTGTTAAATGTACATAAACATGTTTAATGTATATGTACATGTTAAAAAGTGTTTAGTATTCCTATTTCTAACATTCAATATGTTCTATGGAAATGTATTTTTTTCTTTCTCTTTGGTCTATGAATCCATGTGTCATTTTGATGATGTATTCTTCTCACAACTGGCATGGTGATTTAACATAAAATGGCTTACAATGAATTTATATTGTTATATATGTGCTCATAAGATAACTTTCTTCAAGAAAATATATCAAATATATACAAAATTGTAAGAAGTATTAATTTATTTTTTCTGTTTTATTTGGTGGTCCATGTTAGGACATTGTTTATTAAAAGAACATTTTCTTATCCCACTAATTGGTGGTTTTTTTTTCTAAGTCGAACGTTATTATTCTCCAATGTATGATAAGGAAATAACTTTTATTTTGTATATATCAAAATTAATTTAAATTTGACCTATGTCTTTGTAAAATACAGTAAAGCAATCTAAACTACTAAGAAACTTCATTATCAGACAAATAAAAAAAGTTTTGTGTAGATAACCTGTTAGTAATTTTGTAATAGTGTAATAATATAAAAAGAGCATATGCGAATCCATAAATATAATCTCATAGAGGAGAATCAGGACTTTCATTATACACAGCTAAAATACCTAACTGCTCATGTATTTACATTGTATTATATTGTACTAATATTTTCTGTCGACTATTCTGAGTGACATGTATGTATTGTACCTGATGCTGTTGCTGCGACTGAGGCGGTTGCTGGCAGAGGGTGAAGGGGAGGGAGACATGAGGCGAGGGTGAGTGAGACTTGCACGGTGATGAAGCTGGGCAGGCAAAGACTCTATACTGTCCGCCTCTATCAGACCAGCTGTAAATAATACAATACAGACATGAGGCAAGGGTGAGTGAGACTGGCACGGTGATGAAGCTGGGCAGGCAAAGACCCTATACTGTCCGCCTCTATCAGACCAGCTGTAAATAATACAATACAGACATGAGGCAAGGGTGAGTGAGACTGGCACGGTGATGAAGCTGGGCAGGAATAGACTCTATACTGTCCGCCTCTATCAGACCAGCTGTAAATAATACAATACAGACATGAAGCAAGGGTGAGTGAGACTTGCACGGTGATGAAGCTGGGCAGGAAAAGACTCTATACTGTCTGCCTCTATCAGACCAGCTGTAAATAATACAATACAGACATGAAGCGAGGGTGACTGAGACTGGCACGGTGATGAAGCTGGGCAGGAATAGACTCTATACTGTCCGCCTCTATCAGACCAGCTGTAAATAATACAATACAGACATGAGGCAAGGGTGAGTGAGACTTGCACGGTGATGAAGCTGGGCAGGAAAGACTCTATACTGTCTGCCTCTATCAGACCAGCTGTAAATAATACAATACAGACATGAAGCAAGGGTGAGTGAGACTTGCACGGTGATGAAGCTGGGCAGGCAAAGACTCTATACTGTCTGCCTCTATCAGACCAGCTGTAAATAATACAATACAGACATGAAGCGAGGGTGAGTGAGACTTGCACGGTGATGAAGCTGGGCAGGAAAAGACTCTATACTGTCTGCCTCTATCAGACCAGCTGTAAATAATACAATACAGACATGAAGCAAGGGTGAGTGAGACTTGCACGGTGATGAAGCTGGGAAGGAAAAGACTCTATACTGTCCGCCTCTATCAGACCAGCTGTAAATAATACAATACAGACATGAAGCAAGGGTGACTGAGACTGGCACGGTGATGAAGCTAATCTAATATAAATCTTTTATATTAGATTACATTAATTTCATATTCTACTTAATAAAATATGCAGAGTGAAAGGTAATTCATTACAGGCAGGAAAACTAGAAGCATATAATTGTTGTGTTAATCTGCCTTTTCATTTTGTAATTAAAATGTTTAATTTATTTTGTTCTTTTTGAATGTTTAGCTCTACCAGATACATTAAACACCGATAATCTGTCTCCGTCTGCACTGACCTGCAGTAACACGTGCGGGTAGTGAAGCAGTATAGGCGGCAGCAGTGGTGTGTCTGTACATGGCACTGTAGGGACTCAACTCTGTGTAGTTAGAATCTGATAGAGAGCCGGTATCTGTACGGGCCTTGGGCAGACTTTGGGAACCCTGCAACAGTCTCTCTCTCACGCTGGCTGACAACTGGGCTCCTGACGTGCCACCCACACTGTACGCCTTCAGATCTGTCTGTGTGCCCCCAGACACCTTCACCTGTACATTCATGGACTACAATTGAAAAACAGTTTTGGAATCACTTTGTGATGTATATACTTACAGTTATTTCTAAATTAATAAAGAATAGCTTCGTTATCCCTCCATTGCATCTTGAAAATTTTTAATTTGTAATAGCTAAAGGATGATTTTATGTGGACCATGTTGATTTTAACCCATTGAGGAAAACACATTTGCTGGTTATGTGCTGAGCGATCTCAGACTGAATGCTGAGTCACGTGCTGGTTACATTGTGTATGTTTAGCCATTTTCTATTGTTATGAGCCGTCTTAGTTCTGAAAATATTCTACAGATATCGTTGCCTTGGTCTTTACTGGTTCATTTACCAAGAAGATAATACATTTCATTTCGTTTTGTTACTGGCAGCATGGAATTGACCAACTATTTGTTGGAATGTTTTGTCATTGTTTTCGTTTATTAAGTGCTACATGCAAGATTAAATGTTTAGTTGTGCAATTGATCGTAATTGGGTGTAAAACCTACGGGATTATGTTGTTGCTCTGTAATAAGTGATTACTAGAGCAACTCTGTTATCAGTGATAGTGATGGAAGTGTGGAAGATGTAATTATTTCCACGCTCATACAACATTGTCACATCTTAGGTAAAGTATGTTAAAGTTAGGTAGAAAATAACTAAAAAATATTTAAAATGTCTCTTTTTAAAAATATATATAAATATGTACAAAATTAAAAATGTCTTAAAACTAATAATTTGATTACAAATATAGTATTTAGTATATTCAATGAGTATTTTACAATTAATTATGACATTGGTAAAAATGAATACTCTATCTTTTGACTTTTGTTTAGGAAATCTTTAACCAGTGTTGCATTTTTGCCCAATTTAATTGCTGCTACTGTACTACAGAGACGTCAATAAATACTTCCTTAATGAATCATGCCCTCTAGCACGGCACCAAAGCTACTACAATTACTGTTTGCACAAATGAAACTTAGTATGTATAATTACAACCTTATTTCCACTTTTAGAACATTAAAATGTGTTTCCTTTTCTAAAGAAAAGCTTACAAATGTTTATTAAATCCTTGATTTATTCATTTTACTTCAAATTGAATATAATGAAAACATTAAAAAATCTTTTAAAAGCAGACACTACTGGTCCACAAAAATATCCTAAATTATATTAACCTGAAAAATAAAATTAATCTAAAAGCTCTTAACTCAACAAACTGACAATGACTCAAAACCCCCTTCTCGCTCACACCAACAAATGACAACCATTGTTAAAGTGTTTACTAAATTAACAATACTTCAGCCACAGCCTACTGCAATGTGCAGATTGTGCTGTAGTTTCAACACCTTTACTGCGGCTCTACACTCAGTTGTACTGATTCCCCTAGCAGTGTATGTTGCACTAGCACGTCTGCCGAAGTCAACGGAAAATTTGGAATAAATTGTACTTGAAAAAATTTTATTGAAAAGTCAACAATTCAACAAGTTGAAAAGCACTAATTAAAAATATCAAAAGATTGGAGTTTAATTTAGGAATGATATATAATTTCATAATTTTGACATCAGAATTAGATTTAATCTATCAAGATAGGTTACAGTAGAAAACAGCAATACATTGTAAATATTATATTTCAATATTGATATAAACTGTTACATACTTTCTACACTAATATAGAAAATAATTACTTAACAAGGTAAGAATATGCCACACATGTGTGAGGCTTCACTGAGGTTCAATGCCAAATTTCAAGTCTTTAGCTCATTTCATTATTGGCAGATAGAACAACAGACAATCATACAATAAGGAAATTGTTACATCTCCGGCAAACAAAGGGAAATTGTCTCAGCCTTCTGAGTGATAGGCTTCAAAGACGCTCTGACAAATTTCATGGATGGACGTGCAAAATCAAAGAATCCATTTTTGTCTATGTTGAAATGAAGTTTCATGCACAATTTGAATCTATAGATAACATTTTTCTCGAGATATCTTGCCACATGACACATGCAATTTTTTGTGCATTAAATTATTCATATCAATGTTTTAAATAATAAAGAGTAAACATAAAACTATGTTGGATTTTTTTGAATAATCATGCTGCATGTGTTAATATGTTACTTCTTAAAATCTCTTGTGAGTATACTGAGATTGTTTAAAAATTTACTTATTTTACTATTTTCTCGTTGCCATTAAGGTTATCCACAAGACAAGTGTAAAAATATTTGCTAATGCTCAGCCAAATTCAATGGAGTGACATACACTCTAATCTAACTCAGTTTTCCTCATATAGTAGCGAACCTTCATGCACCAAATCTATAGGTCAGGTTGCTTTATAGATGTTCTGCAGACAGACAGTCAAAAAGAAATTTTTCCAGCTGAGTGATAGGCTTCACTAATGCTCAGCCAATTAAAACATTGGTTCCAAGTGTTTACACTCAGATTTTACTTTAATAAGACTGGTATGTACACTGTGCTTCTTAGGAGCCAAAATGTTAACTTGGCTATTATTCATACATTTTAGCCAACACTTTCATTTTAAATTTGTTAACTTTCTAGGTCCTATTTGTTGATGATGAAAACGTATTGCACTTTATTTTTATATTCTGTTATTTATGATAAAGAGTTTTCAATTGTGTACAAGAATCAAAAACTACGACAGAATACCACCTTCCTCTGCTATTCCTAATCTTAAGTATGAATCTACAATAATTCTTTTGCATAATATTCCAGAAGAGGAATACTACCTTACCTTGGTTCTAGGAACAGCAGATACTTGAGCAGTTCGAGGTTCTCCTTTCCCATTTCCATTTATCGATCGTTTTATATAGCCGAAATTGGGAGGAACTCCTCGGACTTTACTTTTACTCTCTCTACCTTTTCGATCACCATTGGTGTACTCTTCTGGTGCTAGCTCTTCTTTTGATCCTAGAAATAACAATTTAAATATTACAACTTTTTCTTTTACACTTTTTACTACAAATATTTTGACTATTACTACATACCAGGTTCAATAACCTATGCTAGTAAACTCTCTAATTAAAGTTTAGGCAAAAAGGTTTCATCGGATTTCATGATACATTTTGCAGAATTAGCTCTTATTAGAACTGACCAACCTATAATATGAAATTAAGAGTTTTCCTTGTATGAAGTATAAGGTAATTTAATTTCTGGAGCCCAGTAACCCATTCTAAAAGTTAACGTGAATAGTGAATTACAAAGAACACTAAGCGACTGAGCTTTGCTTTGGTGTTGTTTTATTTTACTTTGTATGAAGTCTAAATTACAGGTTACAATATGATTTTAACCAAGCCTTTTATTAAATCAACTTATTCCAAAATTAACTTCATCACATGTGTAAACAACATAATATTAAGTTTATACATTAGTCTTTTATCCTAACAAAACAATTTACAACTAAAAGATAACAGTTTACCTAAGTTAAAGAATCTCTCTCACCAATTGGCTAACAAGGCTCAAAAACAAAAATTGTTAAATTGTAAGCTAAATCCTTTGAAAATTTTGATATATCGCCATTATGAAAACATTGCACAGATGTAGATATTATTTTACAGATTTATACTCATAAATTGTACTCACAATTTCAACCACATACACAAATAGTTCTTCACTTGATGTGCTCAATTTATTAAATATAATTTATCATAGTTGTTTTCAAGTCATTAGTACGTTTCATATTTAATATGTAGTGGTTGTGAAGTACATAAAATCAAATTGAAACCAATTGTGAATGGAAATTTTGCAATCCATTTTGTGTGCATAATTGTGTTGTTATAGTTTTAGGTTATGGCAGCAATGTAGGGTGTTTAGTCAGACACTGATGATGATTTTGATGTATCAAACAGTGGTATGGTAGCTGGAGTGAGAGTAATGATGAACCTCAACATGAACCTGTCCAGTCACATCACAGCTGGATTAAAAAGGATATGAATCTGTGGTAACAATTCATTTTTTTAATCCTAAATCTGATGAAAGAAAACAATTCGCATATATTAAAATGTTACACCATGCATTGTGAAATGAAACAATAAAATAGTACTGGTTGACTTATTTTTGCTGCATCACACATTCTAGTTTGCTTATCATAAATCAATACATTTACTCATTAGTATACATTCTCAACACTTTCGTGACTTGTAATGTACACAATAAACTAAAAGAATAAAATATAGATATTACTGTATACTGCACTTTACAGGTTATGTTATGTATAGTGACTGAGTCTGAAGGCCTGTGTTTGCATTTCATTATATATGAAAACATCACTGTCATAGAGTAAAAATGATGTTTTATGGGGTAAGGGCCATGCATTAAAAGTGTAATGCACCCTATATGAGGGGCATGCCCTTTGTAAGGATGATTTTTATAGTAAAACTTTTATATAATATGCCATAGGAACATTACAAACTGGTAATGAAGGTGACAAAGGCAGTCCTCCAGAAACATGAGACCCTAGCCCAGTATTCAGAGGAGCTATATTATTTTAGACCATCTGAACTTGAATTTTAATTGGTAAAGTATTTAAACATAGTATCTGAGCATTTGAATTGTAGTAATGTTTTGATGTTGTATAACTGACACAGGGTTACTATAATTATACAGGGTGACCCATAAGTCAGTTGTCACTTGCAATTTTTTAAGACTATGTTTGTATAGAACAACGTGGAAGCCACTTTGAGCACCTATTGTAGGTTAGATACTCTTTAAATTAATAATTAAGAATAAATAATAATAATTACATTAATAATACAATACTTTGTACAAATAAAGTATTTGTACTTTCTGGTAACTTTGTATTTTCATTTCTGACAACTGACTTTTGGGCCACCCTGTATATCTTCATATATTGAGTTGTTATATTGGTATTTAAGACATTCATTAGACAATTGTATGTAGGACAATGAGGAAAGTAGTACCTAAGACTGGGGGAAACTAAAAGTTATAGGCATATAAAAGTAAATAATATAATGAGGGCACACACCAGAAATCCTCTTTTTGTCAGGTTTGCGCTGAAGACCATTGTAAGGCTGCTGTTTTTGCTTGCGGCCCACATCGTGTCGACTCAGCTCTGGGACACCCTCTACATACTTCTTCCATTGGCTCGAGGACACTTGTCTACAACATCCATCATTTTATTCATCTTAGCTTTAAATGTTATTTATAAAAAAAAAGCATTATATATTTTCTTCAAATAAACTATTTAACTTTATGAAATTTCAAAATTTTCTTTACCTAAAGGCACTATTTTCAGTTTGTTGGCTGCTGTCAGCTTTCTTGATGTGCGACCGGGAACCAACCACTCTGTAGACAACGGGCTGCGGTTCAGGGGGGCTGAGAGGGGGGTCAAACCCCTCCCCCCGCCCGCTCCCCTCAGGGCCCGGGGCACTCCCTCGCTATGTACAATAACACAGTTTCATCAATTTATCCTAATAAGAGGAATATTCCTGTTAAAGGGAACAAAATATTGAATACATTATTTTTCTGAAGCATTACAACTTTTATTTCACTAAACAAATTGTATGACATTTATCTACTTTATGTTTAAGGTAATAATGGCACAATAATGGAAACAGGTAAATACTGATTCCACTAACAATGTGCAGTTGTACATTTAGTAAAAAACTACTTTTTTGTGATAAAATGTAAAATTTTCAGAACTCATAGTTTTCAACAGCATGATGATATTTAGTTAACAATTCGTCTTATAAACAAGGGAATGTTATTCTTGCTCCATGATTCAGGTAATGAATCAGAAAAATCCTTAGTAGTATAAATTTAAATGTGGCCACAACTTTTCCTGTCTATTCAACAACTACTTGCTTTTCTACTGGCTTTTCATCCAAAACTACTTGTAAGTATTGACACTAAACCAAAACTAACTGTAATAGTTTTATTAATTCCAAATCACTGTGATTTAACTTTTATAAAATCCTATGAACACTAAGCTATGTATGTGGTGGCCTTTATTGATATTTATTCCAGTAATTATTGTTCTTTTCAAAATAAGTATTTGATTAACAAAACAATCTGCCCAATAAATATAAGCGCAATAATAATAATACAATGTCTTTGATATTTAATTTACATACGTGATAAAACAAATTATTGTCTTTGATATAAAACGTAATGATGAAGGTTTTCCATTATAACTTTAAAATATATCAAAAAAGAAAGGAGTAAATAATAAATATTTATAATAAATTATTTACGTTTCCCACTTCTTAGAGAGTATTAACTGGATGACTAGGCTGTAGCCTAAACAAGACATTGTACTTAACAAAAAACTGTTAACATTTTTTATATTTAAGTTTAAAATATGTTAACAATTACCTAAAAACTGTTAAAAAAATACTATACCTTATAGTGATGAACTTCGTCTGTCGACAGGATTTTTAATTCATCACTCCTTGCTCCCTCAGTCTTTCCTTCTCTCCTATAATACAAACAGCTACAGCATGAAAAAAGTAATACAGACATTGATAGCTTGTACTACCCATGTAGTATAATAATTGGTACAATAGTATGGAGTCCACAAGGTATTATGACTTAAGGTCATAACAGTGTACTTGATAATGGACTGCAATATTTATTATTTATTATTGTTGGAAGAATAAAGAATATTATTGTAGGAATTAGATAAATATATAATTAAATGAATTAAAGTTACAAATCAGTAGGACTATAATCTAATTTATGATCTAATTTTGATTTATTTAACCTGCTTTCTGTAAATAGTTATCAGTTGTAAGAAAATCATCAAGAAAGAGTACTTTTTATCTTTGTGTACATAAATTTCTAATAACAATTAGATACTTACACTATGAAAAGGTCAGATTATCCATTATTTCCAAAATGCAATTAGGCCAACCACAACCCATCTCAGATTAATTTTTTCTTTTACAAAGTAATAGTATTGTTTCAAAAAAACTTGATTTTGTTTGACAGATACAAAAATATTCATTAGCACTATCTACTTATTCACACAAAACCTATAATGTTTAACACTATGAGCATCAGATTCGAGTAACCAGTAAAAAGTGAATGGTTATAATATGTACAATTTTGTTGAGTATAATAAAGTAATAACGATAACCAAAGATTGTTACCTAAAATGAAAGCTGATTAGTTTTGAGAAGTTGTTATTATTTTTTGTTTCTTTTTAATGTAAAATGAAGTTTATTTTAAGATAATGTGGGTTCATTTACTTTTTCAATTAAAAGTGACTTACTTGAAATTATTGTAAAACAGATAACTTTTTGTGAGAGGATTGCTAAATCACATAAAAATCCATTTCTTCAATGGTATATGGACTTGTTATATAGCACTTCATTGTGAGCCAGAGTTGGGTAAACTTTAGTATTCTTTATATCAATACAATATTATATATTCCTTAACTAACAATTAGCAGTAGAAATTAGTAGCAAACAACTGAATTTCTCTGACCAGCATGGATGACTCTGCTTCTGACTATATATGCCTTAACTTACAATTTAGCAGTAGAAATTAGTAACAAACAACTGAATTTCTCTGACCAGCATGGATGACTAAGTATTTCCTATCCTGCTGATGCACTTAGGTATGTACAAGCAGAACTTTGCTTTCACCACTAACCAGAACTCAAAAACCCAAAAACATACTTAATATTTTTGAAAGAGTAGAAATGTTTCAAAACATGATTGAATAGAACACCAACTTAGAATTTTATCTGGAGTGTCAAGAGCTCTAGAAGATAAGGCGACCATTAGCCCCCATACACACACGTGTAACCCGGCCTACCACTTTTGTTTTCATCCTGCATAAATGCTTTAGTCTGCAAAACTGCACATTTAACTTTTTTAATTTTAGGTTAATATTTTATTAATTTTTTAATTCTGCTTTACATTTAATGAAAATAGAGACCAAAGCCAAAATGACTACACCATTCCTGACGTATCTTAGAAATAAAGAGGTCAATGATCAACTCTTGTTTATTATTCTAACAATTAGTCGACTTATCATTCAATTATTATCTTCTAAGATATTTTGACTTATAGTCTTATTTCCATTAGTGGTAGCTCCCATTTCTAATCCATGTTCTTAACTACACTGATGTTTGAGACTTTATCATAAACTAGTGCCTAGGAGATTCTGAATCTCCAAATGACAGTAATACTGAATACAACATGGGATGTGCAGTATTACACTGTTTTTTCTCCATTATTAACAATACTGCTGTTAAAAGAAATTTTCTGGATTACTTAAATGCTGTTAAATTTTTCCCAATCATAGTTTATATTAATAAACTGCATAGTGAATTATACATGTTATAGTATTAATAAACTATATTATATTAATGTGTATTAGTTGTATTGTAATAATTGTATTAATTGTAATGTGTATACAATTAGATGTAATGTACATGTGTGTATAACAAATAATAATAAAATGTTAATTTTATCATTTTTTGTTAAATACTAAAAAGTAGATTAACCCTCCTGACCATTAAAACGAGAGGTTACTCGATTGAGCTTATCATTTGAAATTTTTTAGTTGCCCCCAAAACCCCCCATTTTGAGTTTGTTAAGGCGTAGCAATTATGCCCAAAAATACTTTATAACATGACATAAAGGTGTGCAGAGTTTAATTTGTCTAGTGTAATCTGTTACAATATTAACAGGGGGTCTCCAGTTTTTTCATTAACCCTGTATATTTTTGTACGCAGGTAAAAATGAAATATTACATGCTGATGTAACTTACTGTAGCCTGGCAAGAGGCTTGGCACTGCGGTTCAGCTCCACGGGTAGAGGTGGGCCTCTATGCAGCCTGAAACACACAAAAATGGTAAAAGCACAGACAATAGTTTTTAATTTGATTTTCAACAACTAAAAAGGCTACAGTTAAAAGTTAAATGGTTTATTCAAACCAGTAATGGGAGTATTAATATCTTGGCTAAAAGATTTAAGAATGTACAGTAAACATACATTAATATGTTTATAATAATTTTTAAATTACGATTAAATTGAATAAGCGAATCATTATATACACCGAACTATAAGTATTAATTACCTTCCTATAAATCCATGCAGTAATTATTTGAAACATTTAATTTCGATCAATCTTAATGTCTATTTTATGCCATTTGAATTTTACTCATTCACTGTTGATATCCAAATAAACACAATGGATACTATTTTTTGCATGCCCATCAGTGAATGAACCAATTCCTGTTGTAAACTTAGTAATAGAAACAATGTTTCTCTTTCTGAACACTGGGTGTTGGGGCTAATAACTGATAACTACTGAAGATCCATGAAGAAGTTCTCGTATTTTGTGAAACCATTGCATTTTTTTCTACAGCAGAGCCATAAAGATACAACTGAATTGAAAGATCAATCCAACTTTTGCTTAATTGTAGTCAATGGCAATTAAGAGCTTTGATATTTGTGGCTCATCAACTTTTTTGTGTCAAGCATGACATACTCTCAGGCCTACAGAATGTGGAGAGCATGTATTTCCAGTATAAAAGATGTCAACAAAGCTTTAGAGCAACAGTACAGTAGCTATGAGGAGTTGTGTATTATTGGGCTGACAGATACATCTTTTAGTAGTATCTTTATTTGTAAATATTGGTGTCCATCCAATGTACAAGATGCTTTACTAACAATAACAACAAATAAACTATCAAATCTTAGTTAGCAGTTCCAGTGAACAGAAAAACCAATAGTTGAGCGCCACCTTAAACAAATTTTGGCACTCAGCTGCTATAACAGAATTTATAGAGTTGGCAATTTACATGTTAATCTGCCAGTAGAGAGTGAAATAATAAAAGTTTTAAAATAAATTTTGGAATAAATAAGACAAAAAGCATAATACTGCAGGACACCGAAATCAAGAAACACTGAGCCATGCCCTAAGGGAGTTCCTCATCAGTTCACCTCTAACATGTCAGTACGTAACAGCTTGAGTAATATCTTGTCATCTAGTAAAATACCCAACTCAACAAGGCAGTATAGATTATCGAAAAAAAAAAAAAAAACCAAATTGAGTCACTGTTGGCACATGCCACTTGCACCTAACAAGCTTGACCAACAATGATGTGGACTTAATGCAATTTTAACAAGTTATGTCACCATTACAATGGGTACCACTACACTCAACTTACTTAATGTTTTCTCTATAATTTGGTTTAACTTCATATGAATTATTAAATTTTCAAAATAATGATTTGCAGAATGTGGTTGTTTAATTTTTTAACAACTGGTAGTTGTAGTTTACTTAAGCAAGTAAATAACATAATTTTGTCTGAATTTTCAGAACTTTTAAAAGGATAGAAGATAGTGATTTTAATGTTGTACCCAGCTTTTGATTGGAGCAAATTTAATTTTTGTAAAAGTCTTTCTAAATACTTTACAGCCTTACTCCAATAGGGTGGAAGCACTCTATTGATTGTAAATGTGAAGGTTTCATTAGAAACATACACCAAACAGTTAATATGAGTAAAATTTTATAAAAACAATCCTAAATTACAGGCGAAAACAAGGCAAATTTTAGTATCTAAATTGCTGGCTAAACAGTGGGACTGTAGTTTATACAACAGAGCCACAGTGCAGAGTTTAACTCCTTCTCTTGGCTCCAGACAAGTGGGATCACTTTGATGAAACAAAGATTACACTCATTTCAATCAATTGGTTATGTTGACAACACTGTCAGAGTCTGTTAGTAAATTTGCATCGTATTTCTCTATATACAAAGATTCTCTAGGGCTGAGGGTTAGAATTGTTGTCAGCTGTAACATTTACACACAATTTTGAAGCTATGTAAAAGATGTTATCTCTTGTACTAAACAATTAGAGGTACAAATCTGGGGTGGTTTCTAATTCAATAAAGATTTATCCTCACTAAAATAAAACCACTCGAAGATACCATAAAATAATATACCTTTACGTGACAATTATATAAAACAGGCTGAAAATTAAATAAGTGTAGTTGTAATTTAAAGAACTTAAACCAGATATCTGATTGTACTTTTAGTTATAACCATTCCTAACACAAAAACATTTATAGTAATTTTTAGAAACCCCTATTTGAAAAATATTATTTTATTTTACTCACACTCTAACTTGATCACACATTTATTTACGCAGTTAATCCATTAGCATGCTATGACAAGTATTAACTATCAGAAATAGCAGCATCACATTAATGATGAGAAGGGACAGTCTCAACATGTAACTTTTGATTAAGCAATAAGTTGTACTGTTTTATACTAGAGTAGCAATAGGATATGAAATATTCTTAATCTAATCCATCATACATTTCAGTTTGGCATAACCACATAAAATATTACTTTTTCTTTTATTGCAGCCAACAGACTGTTGTTGTTTTAAACATCACAAGGAAGATATTCACAATTGTAGTCTGTGTTGGTGTACATTAGTATAAAATGGTATGTTACCATGGGAATGTAGCAGCAAAGTAATTGGCTGAGCATTAGCGAAGCCTATCATCTGTGGGGTTGAAAAGATTTTATTTCTGTCTGTCCACACAATATCTTGAAAAAGAACTGACCTCTAGACTTGAAATTTTACATGAAGCTTCGCTTATATGTTACCAACACTGAGTTCCATGATGGTGCATGTCACCCCATGGGATTTGGCTGAGCATTAGCAACTATTTTTACATTGGTCTTATGGGTAACCATGATGAAAACGAGAAAATAGCTAAATAAATAAATTTGTAAACAAATCTTATGCAGGAATTTTCTGAGGCTGAAATGCTAACCAATGTGTCAGGTGCAATGGTTAAGAAATACTTCTTTGAAAACCCATATACTGTCTCTATCTCTCTGTCTTTTCTTTGATGGAAGGGAGAAATTGATTAAAAAGGAGGCCTACTCTACAAAAGGAGTCCTAAAGTTTTACACAGATGGTTCACGCCTTCACTCTAGGGCAGGATACGGAATATACGGACCAGGAGTTAACATGGCAGTGCTCCTGGGAAAACATGCTACGGTCTTTTAAGCGGAAGTCATGGCAATAGACTCATGCTCCAGAAGACTCATACAAATGAGGACAAAAGGATTAAAATACTTGATACTTTCTGATAGTCAGGCTACACTAAAGGCACTTGATACCTGTTCGTTTGACTCGAAAGCAGTCTGGGAATGTAAGAATGTTCTAGCTGAACTGGCAATGAATAACAGAGTAATACTCGGTTGGGTGCCGGGTCATGAGGGCATTCATGGAAATGAAAAAGCAGGCATCCTCGCCAAAAAGGGAGTGGAGTCCATAATGGTGGGGTCTAAGCCAGGTTGCGGGATAGCTTTCTCCAACAGCAAAGCTCTTGTTAAAGATTGAGAAAAGAGGATAAGAAACATTAATTGGAGTAGAGCCTCAGGATTAAGACTATCCAAAATGTTTATCTCTCCTTACTACACTACTACTCGGACTTTGAGGACACAAATTTAAGTAAGGGAGGCGCAAAGGTCCTTTTAGGACTAAGCGCAGGGACAAACCATCCTTTTCCCTCAGTACAAAAAAAATCTTAATACAGTCATATAATAAAAATTGTACTCATAGAGTAAAGATAAAAAATAACCTAGAAGAAAGTGAATGTTCAAAGTTGGTTTGAAGACTTGATTTCAGAGCACTCTTTATTATTTTAACTCTGCTATGAAACTTATCTTAATGAACAAAAATGTGAATTTATCAAGTGGTAAGATTTTCGAGAAAGATTTCGTCTGTAGACTTTAAATTTTGCATGAAACTTCATTTCTACTTAGACAAGAATGAGATCTACATTGGTCGTCCAACCATGGAATTTGGCTGAGGGTCATTGAAGGTTGACACAATTTCTCTTTTGTCTATCAGAGAGTTGTAAAAATTTCTTTTCTGTAAGATTGTCTGTCAGCAGGACATATTGAGAATGAAATAAGATTTATATTTGAAATTCTGCAAGCAACCTTAGCAAAGCCTGTTACACAACATATGGTGTGGTGTACTCCTACATTGTACTTTAAGAATTGTGTGTTACAACAGGAATGGCATAAAATAACAAGTGTAAATTATGTTACAATATCTTTTAAATTATGATATTCTAAAGTACAATCAATGATCATACATGTAAATTAATTACATTAAGTAAGTCCACCATTTATTATTATGTTTTTAAAGAAAGAGTAGGCCTATGGTATGCTCATGTAAAAGTAAAGAAAAATTCTATATTGTGAAAACAGGTAGTAGGCCTACATGAAGTAGGTTACAAAATGGTAATTGCCAAGCATTTGAGTTTAATTCATTGAAACATAACCTTGTAATAAATATTTTTTTTAATATCTTACAATTTTTAAGTGTCTACAAAACCAAACAGGAGAATAATTTTTAAATGTAGTGACACAATAGGATTAGAGTAACTGTAAACTTATTCATGTCCAATACAGATTTTACTTTACTTGACTAAGCATAACTGTGAAATTATTAAGTTTTCTGACAATTTTAAGAATGTATAAAAGTCCCAGGAAGTAGAATCAATTGACACAAATATGATTTGTAATCTTCTAAACATTTAACTGTTATTATTAACAAAAACACGTCCCTAAAATTAAAAACAAAGAAAGTTATGGGTCCATATGGTACAATTGAAATAGTGTGACAAGGTGTTATTTGGAGATCTAAAGAGTAGCACATATTTTCACAAATATTATTTCTGTTCAATGAAGCACATCCTTGCAATAAATAATTCAAAAATGTCTCCAAAAGTGGGTTTTGTGCAAAACAGGAAAATTTGGAAGACATCATACTTCAGAGGCAAGGCCTAGTAATTACTGTTGCAATGTGGCTTGTATTTAGATAGGCATACTTGTGTTGTAAATCACCTGTAAAAGTAACAGAATATATAAGACGTAATCTCAAAATACCTCAAAAGATTATGTGTCAAATATCATAATGTTCAATCAAATCAAATTGGTTAACCAATTTAGCCTGTGGGTTAAGTTCAACATATCACAATAATATCTGGATACTTGTGATATGTGGAACAGACAACAATTGTATGTTTTACAGATGCTCTCTCAGAATGGACTGAAACAAAACAATTTTGCTGTTTAATGAACCCAACATCAGCTGGTGCAGGTTTACAGTGTTAGCCTACAATAGTGTCTTGTATTATTATATTCGATATGCATCCCTTAGAATGACAATGCATTGGTGTTTATATGTGGCCGAATAAACCTGACATGTGTAGTTTGGATGTGGCTTTATGAGTGTTTTTATTTATTAGTATTCACATTTGAATGTGTGGGTTATACAAGCTCTATTGATATTTGGGCTTACAATTTTAACCAAAAGTATGTTTACTAAAGAATAATAAAAGACTCCCATAGGGTAATACTATAAATATTGAAAATATAAAAGAATAACAGATCTGGGTACAAATCAAATAGTAGTTAATACACTCTCAAAAACCAGGCATACAACGTTTTTAATTGTAACACAATTGATAGTAAGCAGGGGTTAATTCAAAATAAAACTTCATTGTAATCCAGTTTTGAATGATGGACTTGCATGATGGATAGAAAAGTGTAGATATGTCATAAACTGAATACAAATGTGTTTTGTAAGGGAGGAGAAAGCCAGAAATATGTGTCAATCAGTAAAAAAGCAATACACCTTATCACCATAAAGTGTTAAATATTTAAAAATAAAAATAAATTAATTTATGCCAACTAATCTTATAGGATACATACACTGTGTCCGGTTCACTGATATAAATGTATCTCAACACCAATTCATCCAAAAAGCTTGTAAACAGAAACCTATTTTAACTTTTTTGGGAAAAATGTAAGATGAAAAACAATTGGAAGAAATTTTAGATACACACATCGACGCGCATCAATACTGAATACACCAACTATACACCGATGTACACTGTGAGACAACGAACTGGAGATAGAGACTCCAGCGTCTGGTGAAGGGCCGAGTTGGAGAGACGCGTACAGATAAGGATGATGATGACGCGGCGGAGGTGAAGTATGGTGAGGATGTGTGTGAAGGTGACGCTAATACTTACTACAGCTAGTAGTAATGGTGTGGTGTAGTGTACAAGTAGTGCGTGAGTCACACAGGGTAAACAAAGCAGACCGGAGACGGTGACAGTGGTGGTGCGGTGGCGCGGCGGCGGCAAGCAGGGCGCGACTCAATCAATGACGGTCGCCAGGGGTACCAATCGACCACACCCACCCACCCACCCCCTGAAACCTTACTCATCTGTTACCACCTTCATACGCTATATACTTCTTCTAAATTTAGATCGAATATCCCTATCACTATTGCATTAACATTAAATTAGATTTAATGCAATACGTCGATGTTTTTTTTATTTACTATATTTATAAAACATATAAACCAATTTAAATTATATAATCGTAAATGACTCTTCGAAAATCTGTAAATTGAAACTGTTTACACTGTGCTTTGTATTAATTACAGACAGGGTCAAGATATACAGCGCGGCCGGCGTGAGCCAACTGTGCCGAAAAGGTAACCATTTATGTAATGAAATAATTACTCTAATTGCAGAATAATTTACGAAGAGATGTAAAGTATAAATAGGGCAATCTAATAATAAGTTTGACATCTCAGACGAAATTCATAAACGAAGGGAATATAGGTCTTCCTAAATGTAATGAACACAAATGCCGTGCTGTTTGGGACTGTCGCGACCTAATGCAAAGCGAATTGAAATCGAAATGTACATGGAATGGCAAAGCAATGCGCCCAACACAAAATGCAAGTTTTTTAGGCCTGAGAAAACGCTCGAGGTAGCAGCGAGTCTGATGTGCCCTGAAGGCAGATACGATGAGATGAGATATATATATATATATATATATATATATATATATATATATATATATATATATATATAATTTAAACTTTAGAGAATATTAAGTATACAGTTATTGTTCAGTAGTGTAATGAAGACACCAAAACAAAGTTATCCACTTGTATTACAGATTACGCTAATGACGAATTTAAACTTTAGAGAATATTAAGTATACAGTTATTGTTCAGTAGTGTAATGAAGACACCAAAACAAAGTTATCCACTTGTATTACAGATTACGCTAATGACGAATTTAAACTTTAGAGAATATTAAGTATACAGTTATTGTTCAGTAGTGTAATGAAGACATCAAAACAAAGTTATCCACTTGTATTACAGATTACGCTAATGACGAATTTAAACTTTAGAGAATATTAAGTATACAGTTATTGTTCAGTAGTGTAATGAAGACACCAAAACAAAGTTATCCACTTGTATTACAGATTACGCTAATGACGAATTTAAACTTTAGAGAATATTAAGTATACAGTTATTGTTCAGTAGTGTAATGAAGACACCAAAACAAAGTTATCCACTTGTATTACAGATTACGCTAATGACGAATTTAAACTTTAGAGAATATTAAGTATACAGTTATTGTTCAGTAGTGTAATGAAGACACCAAAACAAAGTTATCCACTTGTATTACAGATTACGCTAATGACGAATTTAAACTTTAGAGAATATTAAGTATACAGTTATTGTTCAGTAGTGTAATGAAGACACCAAAACAAAGTTATCCACTTGTATTACAGATTACGCTAATGACGAATTTAAACTTTAGAGAATATTAAGTATACAGTTATTGTTCAGTAGTGTAATGAAGACACCAAAACAAAGTTATCCACTTGTATTACAGATTACGCTAATGACGAATTTAAACTTTAGAGAATATTAAGTATACAGTTATTGTTCAGTAGTGTAATGAAGACACCAAAACAAAGTTATCCACTTGTATTACAGATTACGCTAATGACGAATTTAAACTTTAGAGAATATTAAGTATACAGTTATTGTTCAGTAGTGTAAGGAAGACATCAAAACAAAGTTATCCACTTGTATTACAGATTACGCTAATGACGAATTTAAACTTTAGAGAATATTAAGTATACAGTTATTGTTCAGTAGTGTAAGGAAGACACCAAAACAAAGTTATCCACTTGTATTACAGATTACGCTAATGACGAATTTAAACTTTAGAGAATATTAAGTATACAGTTATTGTTCAGTAGTGTAATGAAGACACCAAAACAAAGTTATCCACTTGTATTACAGATTACGCTAATGACGAATTTAAACCATTTAAATTATTCAAAATAATTTTTAAAACACTGTTATAAAACACACCTTAATAAACAAACCTATAAATGTTTGCACATAAAGTGCTGGAAACTGTGATTTGGCATTTTTACAATACCTCAAAGAAAACTATAGGGATGAACACTACCATACCTTAACGAGCAGTTTTTTACCAGACTACAGTCCGAAAATAAGACTCCTATCAGTAAAACCTATTATAAACGATTATTTCTAATAATGTTACATGAATAACATTCATTGAGGAGATTTCCCCTTATAGCCTACCCAAAGTAGGCCCTCTTTGACCGTAATAGGCTTCTCAGTCTCACGTATGTATTAATATATACAGAGTGTTCACAAGAAGGTGTCAAACTTCTGTGGGTGGTAGTATTTATCATTTCAAGCAAATAATGACCTATAAATATAATTCGAAAAATGTTACTTTTATAAAAAAATTAATATCTGTAGAACTAGTTAAGCTAAATAATAAACCAAATTTGGCGCATAAGTTTGAATATATAAGTGGAAAATAAAACACATAATTGTCTTATTTTCTGTAATATTATTAAAATGGCGTATATTGAATTTTAAAGTCAAGTAACAAAAAACCATAATATTTATAAAAACTTGACATAACTGACACCTACTATTTGAGCAATTTGATTACAATTCCAACGGTACTTGTTTCAACGAAACCCGTCAATGCATAAGCGAGCACGATCACTTTAAATATACGCTTGCACAATAAGCCAGGAGCAACTGATACCTCTCAACTGTGACACGTTTGGCGCTCCCGGTTTGTGCAAGCGTACCTTTAAAAAGTGGTCATGCTTGCTTATATGTTGACTGATTTTGTTGGTAAAAGTACCGTTGGAATCGGTACAAAAATTGAAAAATATTTAGTATCTTAAAATTTGTATAACCTATGTACAACAGCTGATGTCTGCAAAAGGCAAAATGTTTGCTGCTCCCGGCTTATGGTCTTATGCAATGTTTGTGATTCAATGTTTATTGAGAATAAATTCGGCTATTGTCATTTATACAAATTTCATGAATGTAAATAAAAGTAGTTTGACAGGTATTTGGTCTTCCGATCATATGTTAGTTTGGTTATTTAATTTAAACACATATGTGACAGATACGGCCAAGTACAAAATAATTGAATCGTAAAAAGTAAGGGCTCTGTGGTGTACAGTAATGGTAGCACATTCACCCGGCAAGTGAGAGATCCGGGTTCGAGTCCCGGCGGAGTAAGTACTTTTTGTGATTCAATGTTCATTGAAATAAAATTCGGCTATTGCCATTTATACACATTTAATATATATATATATATATATATATATATATATATATAAAATTTAATTACGACCGATTAAAACACAATATGTTTCATTACATCATAACCTGAACAGCATCCCATAAAGCCAAAAAAACGGAGAAACCCAAACAAGCACCACTGTTCGTGACCAGGCCATTAATTAAAAGTAAAGGGAAATCAATAAAACGCCAAACAAACATCAACTCCCAGCCGTGACTGGTCACACACAGCTTGTAAACTCTCCGATTCTGCTCTGTCGTTAACTCTTCACTCTGCACTATTATTGTACCTGAAAATTTGTATATTTCTTAAAATGTTACATTTAAATACTAAAATAAACTTAAATAGATTATTTGTATCCTCTGTGCGTTTTACGAGTAAATTTAAAATCAAATATTCAAGCCG
Source organism: Homalodisca vitripennis (assembly GCF_021130785.1). Taxonomy (NCBI): domain Eukaryota; kingdom Metazoa; phylum Arthropoda; class Insecta; order Hemiptera; family Cicadellidae; genus Homalodisca; species Homalodisca vitripennis. The sequence goes on along the minus strand of NC_060210.1, from coordinate 157,184,998 downwards.
TTACATGAATTGAAAATCTAAAAATATCGTCTTTGGCCGTTACACCTTCACTGTTACAGGCCCATCATCTGAGTTCCCCTATATCCTATACAATGCGCAGCCTACATGTACAATAAAGAAATAATGTAATTTTGATATTTATTTAAAATCTGTGCTCAATGTCAAACACTAATAGAATTCCAAATTGGAAACCAATTGACCCTTCATAGCGTTAATACTATAAAACCTTTTTCGTAATGTACGTGTGGTCTGCTCATACAATAAATAGTTTTTGACATGGCAGTCACGAAATTTAAGTACGAGTTAAGTTGCATTGCTTAATTTAAGTTATATGGACTTTACTTCAGAATAACGGTTATATTTCAATTGATGATGGCCTTCAGAGAAGTCTTTATTACCCCGCGTATTAATAAACAATCCGATAATTATTTTTTATACTAAATTAACAAGTTTTTCAGACACTTTCAATTTTACAAAACATTTACTTTGGTATAACGTGTATTTTCATTCCGAACTTGAGACGGTTCCATTCTCGATAGCAACACTGATTTTTGACAAATGACTTGGTACCCATTGGAAAATCGATGTTTTTGATTATCGCTAATTTATACGATAAGAACGAGTGTAGTTAACAAACAGCACGTAACACGTTAACAAATCATTTGTATAGGCCTACTGCTCATCTTGGTTGGCCAGTAACGAAATATACCAATGTGTACGTCATCACTTCACCAGGAATTCCGTTTTCAATTTTAAAATTTAGCCAACATCAATGTTTTTGCAGCCAGTATAGCACGTTCGGTCAATCAATCATGAATTTGGAAAATCTTGACCGTAGTTTGGGAATACTTATATGACTGTTCGGTCTTTGGGTCGATAAAGTGGTAACGATCTGCGAGGACTGTAATGATACCAGTCAAAATGTCAACTTGGATTTTGAAATTACCGATATCCAGTAACTGATGTGAAAATATATATCCAGATCGGTCGTTCTGCAACTCGATACGCATGGCTCAACTTAATCTGAATGTCTTAATGTGTTTCCACGAAACAGATGACATAAAACATGCATTCGGTTGGTCGGCTGCTGTTGACCGTGGAATCACTGACAGTGTTTGGCGAAATCACCTGCCAACAGAACCACTGCACCAGTCCACCGAACCGGTTGTAATTGTTTCGTATATCGTTCAGTCTAACATTCCAAAGTTCTTTTACCCGCCTTCGTATATTCATCCCAAACTATCAATTTCACAATTTGCAGAAAAACTTTGGCAGTCGTACTTTTGTTTGAACGAAACTTTCCGTGTCGGAGTTTCATTGATTTGCATATTCATCAGCAAATTTGAGTGCTGACCACTTCCGTCCGCGCTGGAATTACTCAAGACTGCTGCTTTACAATCTGCAGTTAATAGTCTGATCGGTAATCATAATGTTGAGAAATATCAAAAGACTATGACTTTGTAACGGCACACGTCTTGCTAAATAAAGTAAAGGAACAATGCCAACTAAGGGACATTTCTTAGAGAAAAGTAAGCAGGAAAACACGTTCTAATACCAATTCATTACAATAAATCCGTTTCCATTCATATATTTGACTTGATATTAAATTTTCCTGCCAGCTAGCATATACAATGACTATAAACATCCATTACATGTTTGCGACATTAATAACAGAAATGCACGTTTCTAGCGTGGTCGGCGTATGTCGCCTGTTCCCGTGTCGGCGAACTATTCAGTGGCGTTTGTTATTCACTAAACAGTAAAACAAACTAAAATCGTGTACCATAAATATCGCGATGAAGGAAAGAGTAAGTTACAGGAAACAACTCAAAATAAAGTATTTCTTTTTTAACTATTTCAATCTAAATTCTGATTTAATTCAATTAATTGTGACTTACATTTTGAATCAAAAACCGAGGTTCCAAGTCTATTACTGATTGCATTCCAGGCATAGTACACATTTCGAGCATTTCCGCGTTCTATTGCCGATGGAATGTACATCAAATAAAAATTTAATTTTCAATCGTCGTTATTCTGAATTTACTACTCAAATTTTATATCAAAGTCCAAATCGTTAATAAATACATACCACGATCATCTAGAAATACGTATTTTTATCATTTTCTAAATTGTTCGAACAAATTTCCATAAAAGCATAAGCCAATCACACATTTTTGAAATTTGGACAGACATCTGTCAGGTCAGTTAGTTTCTTAAGTCGAATTGCAACGCTTCTTCATTTGAGTAAAATATTCGTATATTGTGTTACAAAATCCATATAGTTTGTGACAAATTTGTATAACATTTTTATACATAACGACGATTGTTTTAGGACGATTATTGAAACACACATATAACGAAATATTTCTATGTTTGAATTACAACTCTCTATAAATTAAATAGATCCGTCATGTTGTTATATTCTATTGATCTTTTTATTCTGTTGATACTATTACTGGATGTAGAAACAATTTATTACATAAATCAATTACCACTATACAATTGTGATATTTAAATATTATAAAATAATGATAAGATTAGTGCTTAAATATGACATATTATTTGGTAAAAATGCATCCGGCCTTCACACTGAAGTGTATGACTGATATTATTTCGATTAACCAGCCCGTCAATGTAGGCGCGGTCGTGACGATGTAGGAGAGTGGCTAAAACGATCTCGGTGATTTTCGGTCTGACCGCGATGTAAGTCTCCAAGTGACGACTAGACACTGCGCTGATTGCCTCCGCCAGATAATTGGTACCAGCTATCAGCACCGCACAGCGGATTCCGGCTGAGGTGATATTTGGCTCGGGTTCAAGACAGCAAGCAGTCCGGCGCCAACTAGGATCGCAGAGCCGGTCAGTTTCCTTCCAAACGTGGCTATCCCCTCTTATAATATGTCTAAAATAGGGAACAGGCATATAGCAAGTTGCTTCTTTTTGTTTTATTTAGTTATTTATTTTGGGCTATATATTTTATATTTCGTTTATAGGTAGTTATAATGAGCATTTTGCTTTCAGCTGATGGACCATGTTTTTATTTTGTACAGAGACTAAAAACGACTGTTTACAATTTTAATTTTATTTTACTTTAGGGTCAATGCTGATTAGAATTTAACCTCGTGCTATCACAATAGTTTTGCTGTTGCTTAAAACTCTAGATTTTTCCTCCAGTATAGATTTCTATTCGTTCAGACAGTTAAAAAGATCAGCGTTTTCAGCACAACTCTCACACACAGCAAAATATCACACTGGACATAGTGGATATTTTGCACCATGTCCTCTTAAAAAACATCACACTCTACTATAGTGGACATGGAATATACTAAAGGCCTCTTCCTGAACACAGCAGTGCACTGTCTGATCCATAAACTCTGGTAAGGGGGCGGCGTAACAAAGGTTTTCTTGGAGGGCGAGAAACATAGCGGCGGATCCGGTTCCTCCCAAAATTTTTAAAGTCTGATGGGTTAAAACACCTTTTAGTGGTAATAACGCCTTGTTTTAATAGTTTGAAATAAGGGTGAATATCACCCACAAAATTTGTACAAGATTTGGAATTTTAAGAAGTTTATTTTTTCAAATCCAAACATATTAAATAATACAGCAACTTACAGCTGACTATGAAAAAAACCAAAATCGATAACAAAAACATGTTGCCTTGTAGAGGAAGGCATGTAAGACACAAAACAATATTAATTCTTTGTAGGTACCAAAAACTAGTTACGAGTTTCAACACTAGTGACAAACTCTGTTGCAATTGACTGATCATATATACTTTTGGGAATGTCTTTATGTATGGGACAAGATAATTCAATCTCCTCTTAGTCGTTGTTGTCTGCAACCATGTCTTAAAGCAACAAAGACAAGAAAAACATCTTTCAGCTGTTGCTGGCGATGCTGGTACGACCAAAAGTAACTTGCATACTTTTATGGGTTTATGACTGCAGTCAGGCCACAGAACTTCCAACATTCTTGTCTTTTGCTAGCTCTGGTTATAGAGATAGTTGGCTTAAGATCACACAATATCACATGTTACATCACATGTATGCAGGTTGATATCGATAATTAATGTCTGACACGATAATAACAGAGTAATATTTTCTCTGATATGGTTCTAGCCCGGGGAATGTTAAAGGTGGGGATGGCAACATTTTTTGTTCTAACTGCTTAGCAGGTACTCATACATGGGGAAGGGTTCCAGGAAGTAAATCCAAATCTTCTGTTAATTTATTCACTTTGCTTCTAAGTTTGTGAAACTTTTCATCTGTTAAATGAGATATCACACAATTAACTTTGGCCAAGTAATAAGATATGCTGACAAAACTTATCTGCAGATTCTTAGCAAAGCTTGTCATTTATTCTGAAAATCAAGACTGCGAGTTTCAAGTGAAACAGTATGCTAGTTAAAAAATTGATAGCAAGCCACATGCAAAAGAATCTTTAGTGCTGAGATCTTCAAGGGCACTGAAAATAGTGTCATATTGTAAATTGAATCCTTGTAAGGATTTTAATCTTACTGCTACCTCACTCTGTGGGGGCATAAAGGTTTTAGTCAGAGCAGGATTGTCATTCTCATTTGATTTATAATGAAGTGTAAAATCATTTGTCTTGGCAGAGTTTTTGAAAAGCTTGCCAAGTTCGAAGACAACTGATGGAGTTGGAAGAGCTTCCTAAGTGTCAAAGGTTCTTGCTAGGCTAGACACAAGGGTGTGCCACCCCCTGCCTGCTTTGACTGGAGAGGTTGATTCGGAAAGTAGCTTCCCCTTCTTCCAAGGAGACATGACTGAGATTAATACCCTAAATTCTTTCTCATGGATCTTGGCAGGAAGCAGCCCCTACCCCCAAACCATACCCCACAATATCCTGTCACTCCAGAAGCAGTGCAATGGTCATTTTAGGACTATGTGCAATATCTAAGCTTCTTGTTCTAAGAGAACAAAAGAAATGGTCTTTGGTGAAATAAAGACCCAAGTTTTTTAACACCAAAAGAAAAACTTTAGTTCAGTTCCTACTAAATGTTTAATACAATGCTCAGTTACAATAGTACTTTATTAACAGCTGATGTGATTCTAGTTGATAAAAATGAACCAGGAAGTAGGGGAAGAGGAGTGACCAAACCTTTAACCTCTTGTGCTGCTAACTGCCCAGTTCGGATCCGTGATTGTGTAGGTGGAGTAGACCTACCATGTATGTGTACTGTAAATTATTTATCATGTCTGTCTTCATCTGTCACATCTCATAGAAACCTTATTTAGCTTGGCTAAATGTAAACTTAAAATGCCATCACAGAAATGGGTTGCTGTAGAAGCTTCTCTTAACTAGAAAAGACACCCCCAGATCTGACACAGGCAAAAGCTGTGATAGATCCCTTATCGATCTACAGCGAACTATTGGACTTAGAAAACAGGACATTAGATTATTTTCTAATCTGTTGACTGGTCACTGTCTATTTAACTCTTTAACCGCCACACTCTGGACATATTTTGCAATGTTAGTAATACTACCAATCACCACGCACCGCACTATATCCAATCGCACAATACTAGATTGCAGCAGAACTGTCACACCCATGGTACTTCATTTATATTACAACAATTCACATTTGGTCATATCTTGCTCGGACACTATACCAAAACAGTTTTGTTTTTAATTAGCTATGTTTCTTTCATAATGACAGCTGTATTATTAATTTGGGTGTTATAATCTGGAAATGTTTAAGATATTACTGTCAGGCTGTGCTGAAATATTTTGGATTTTTATCTAATTAGGAGCCATGTGCTTCATATTTGTATGTGAATTGAAGAAATTTGCATTCAGTGTGTATGTTATTTTATAAATCGTTTTATGATGTTACCTCATTGATATAATTTTATCATGATTTTACATACAAATAAAAATAAATGAAGAGGATTTACTACAGATTTTGAAATTTCCCAGTTCACAATTGGGTCCTGAGAATAAAGGACTGTTATATTTCAACTCTCTACCATTGCTTTCCCATTAAAGAGCAATGTGAGATAAAAAGCTTTATTAAAAAATGTAATTAAAATTTATCGTAAAAAAATTGTATATATTTATTTTTGTTCATTTATTGTTTAGTTAAAAATTAATAAATAGTTATATGTTAATAAATTACAGATAGAACACAACATTTTAACATGACAAACTTTTCTTAAACTTTTATTTGACTTTTTTGTCTCGTATTTATAAATATTTGAGTAATCTAATATACTATACAGCCTGCGTGTGTAACTGACTGAGGTAAATGTACAAATTATAACATATTTCTAGAAGTGCTAAAAACTTGAAAATTGGCATGCTGTGAGTTTTGCCATGTAACCACCAGTAAAAGTCTGAACATGAATGTAAAAAAATGTTTAACCCCTCAAAAAGTTTCAAAAATCTTTAAATTTTAACAGTGCAGAATAATGAAATTACATCAAAATACTTGGATATTGTAAATTTTGTACTCGATGGATACCAAAACTCTTCACTGAACTCAAAACAAAGAGAACTGGATCAGCTCTAAAATTTCTTATTGTTACATAAATATGACAAATTTAAACCACATAGTCAATGTTTAGCAAAAAAACCAATCAATGGTTTACTCGGCCGCAATAATCACTTCAATGGGTTTTGTTGTAAAATTTTATTCATAGGTATTAAAAAGCCTATAAAAGTATTTAAACATAAATGTTACCTATGTTAAAAAATAGTTTAACCTTCACTGTGGCTCTATACTGAGTGTTCTTGTCTTGTGTCAAGAGGCTACTTCGCATTAGTGCGTCTGCTGCAGTCAACATGTTTTTCTTTCAAACATATACAGGGTGAGGCAGACCACCCGTACAGTACGTATAGCGGCCAAACCAAACGAGGTAGATTATTCGTAACAACTTAAACCCCCCTATTTCCACCCCAAAGAATTTGGAGAAATTATTTTGAAATCTTTAAAACTCCCCAAAAGGGTAGTTTTTAGGGGGTGGGGGTGGTTTTGGAAAATTTTCAAACGTAAAGGTATGTTGAGTTATATCTCATTTTAAAGGTATTCCTTCACTGATTATTTTGATGCAAAAAGTTTGAACCTATCTTGCCGCTTATGTACAGGGTATACCAAAACGTTAAAAAATCAGGGGTTTGTGGGTAAATTTATTGCAACTACCTGCACAAATGTAGAGAGACGATATTTTTATTCAAAACTAATGATGAGACGGCTTATTAAAATATATCATCAAAAGCCACCCTACCTCAAAATTTACACATTTTAAAAATACATAGAATTTTGAAATACTTAACAGCCCCAATCTAAAAAAAATCAAATAGCAACCTAGGTTTTGTTGTACATAATTAGAAAGGTCTTTAAAAAATAAACATTTTCTACATTTAAGGTTTGTCTCTATCTCCAATGGTTTCAAAACTGTAGTACAAAAATAGATTTTTTAATAATATCGTCTCTCAACATTTGTGCAGGTAGTTGCAATAAATTTACCCACAAACCCCTGATTTTTTAACGTTTTGGTGTACCCTGTACATAAGCGGCAAGATAGATTCTAAATTTTTGCATCAAAATAATCAGTGAAGAAATACCTTTAAAATGAGGTATAACTCAACATACCTTTACATTTGAAAATTTTCCAAAACCCACCCCAACCCCCCAAAAACTACCCTTTTGGGGAGTTTTAAAGATTTCAAAATATAATTTCTCCAAATTCTTTGGGGTGGAAATAGGGGGGTTTAAGTTGTTACGAATAATCTACCTTGTTTGGTTTGGCCGCTATACGTACTGTACGGGTGGTCTGCCTCACCCTGTATAATAAAGAACTTGTAACAGTTTTGTGTAATTTTATTATATACTAAAGTAACTTAATTTCTGAACAGGCCTTGAATATATTATATAGCTATACCCAATATACACAACGACTCAAATTATTATATTGTTAGATAAAAACTGGCAATCATACGTTTTGTTTAACGCTGAGGAGAGCTAAAGTCCATGCATAGACACAGAGAACACGTGCGATGCACAAACATAGGCAAGCAGTATTAACTGGAAGGTAAATATATCTACTTTGAAGGCTACAATATTGTTGCTGTGGTTATCGATATACAATTTTTTATATGTTAAGAATGGCAAAAATTGTTTTAACAATTTTATTGATTTAACTCCAATCATTTTTGTTCCACGTAAAGTCGTAAGAGATGCATGAATAGAGATAAGAAATACAAAGTGAAAGCTAACTATTGTTTACAAGACCATTATATTCAATAACTGTTGTTATATACATAAATTATATTTATGATACAACAAAACGAGTTATAGTGATTGTCTTTCGTTCAACTCTGAGCAGTTGACATCAGTGCATTACATATTACATTAAACGCAATTCACCAACACAGATATTGGAGAACCAACTGTAGAATATATATATATATATATATTTTTTAAAACCACAATAATTTGATTATCTATCTACAATTTTTACGAAATTTTAATTACATTTTTAATTTAATACACATTTGGAAGTTGGGTTTGCTAAAAGTTTTTTAACAAAGAATTGAAGAAATTGTGAATAATTTCTTATAATTTGGCAATAACCATTTTAGCATTGCAGTCTCTGGTTTACTGTCATATCAAAGAGCCTCAGCCAATTTCACTCAAAATGTAATAGTTAAGGGAAAATATCATAAAATATTTGTTTGAAGAGATACATTTTTAGTTTTTGTTTCTCTACATTGTATATTGTACCCTCATTGTAGGAGTTCCTTGTCAGCATACATGATTACTTCTTTACTTTATAAGCCAACTATTGTTAGAATTGTCAGGCTTGGAAAAATCTCTGCAGCTCTCTCTAGGGTTTAGGATTGACATTATTCTGATGGTTATTTTTTAAAGCAGCAGCATTTGGTTGAGGTCTCCAACCGTAGTCCCCCCTCCCCTAAAGTATGAGGCCATACCTTAGGTTTGACTCAAATAGTGTATTGTAGGCTAATTTTGTTGTGTCTTCATTACTGATATGCTTGATTCTTTTTAAAACATACAAGCATGAATTCAGTTTCCTAGAGAGTATCAATGTGATAATTCCATTGTAGATTGTTGTCTATTGTTATCGAAAGAAACTTGGTACGACTTTCTAGTTGTACATCTGGGTGTTGGAGCTTTATTTTTTCTTTTTTCCAAAAACAAGTTCCTTGGTTTTTCTAGGGTTTAATACTAAATTATTTTCATAACAGTATATGTAAGCTATGACATAGCTATGTGTAATGCGATGCAAGAGTTTATGGCTAGGGTTTTAGAGGATGATTCAGACACTAAAAGTGTTGTATCCATTGTTTGAAGTTTGTTTTTGACATTATAAGGATAGTGAAGGAAACAGGATATTTCTGGACATTTGCCATTGTTCAGATTGCAGATCACGAAACATAGTGTTACTGATTGTATTGCATCAATGAACAATGGCAAATGTCCTGAAAAATCTTAGTTTTCTTTGGTGTTGTATTGTCAGAATAAATCAATAGGAAGCAGTGAGTGCCTAAATATTGTGGTATGGCATTTGTCAGCAGCATGAAAAGGACTGGTTCCAGTACTCCCAGTAGTACTCCTCTGTTGATCGGAAGAGGCTTTGTTCTTTTGTTTTTGGAGTTATGTCCTTTTGCGTGTATTGCATTTCAACAACTTTGCTGAAATTCATTAAAATACCAGGAACCATATTTGCATTCTACTAGACATTGATGATGAAATTAGTGAGTTTGATCATGGCCAATGTTTTGATCTTCGTTTGATATAGCCATGTAGATATACTGATTGTGAAATTCACAATGGTCCTCAATTACCTTGGAGAATGTTAGAATTATATATAGGCCTAAAAGTACTTGTTAGTATATGGTTTTCATCCTTCAGTTTGAGGCATAATTTGCTGAGTTTTAAGTCTGACGGGAAATGTCCTCGGGTGAGGGATAAATTTGTTATAATGACGAAGTGGAATTTGGGCTTTGCTACAGAAGTTTAGCATTTTTGCTGAAATCTCATCGAGCCCGGTTGAGGTTTTTGGTTTCAATTATTATGGCTTTAATGTCTTGTTTATTAGTGAAAGATAGCTGAATTACTATATGGTTTGAAGCAGGTAAAAGAAATATAGTTTACTTTGGGTTCTTGGTTGTGAGTTGGGAGTATTTTCTGCTATGGTGGTAAAAATGTGGTTAAAATAATTGGAAATTTGATCTGGTTTGTGATTATCTGTCTCCCAACTTGAGTTGGTTCTGAAGTCTTGCTTTGTTTCTCAATGTTTATAACTTGCCACAAGGCTTTGATTTGTTTCAGCATTTGCTGTACAGTCTGCAGATAATTGATGCCTGAGATTTTTTCTTATTTGTCTGTAATAGGTAAATAATTATTGGCTTTGACACTTATTTTATTGTCCTCGATCCATGAGACTCTTTGCAATACATTGCCAGCCCACTACTTACGGATGTATTCCTTGTCTTCTCAATGACGCCAACGAGCAGTGCTCACATTTTCGGCACGTAGATGGGAGCCTACACAGGAGTGTCTCAGACGCCACCTGAAGCCTTAACTTTCTTTTTTCTCTTTCCTTCGTTTAGTTGCAAATTATTCTCTCTTCTGTTAGAGTGAGAAACATATTCAATACTGACTTTTTACCTGTTTTTGTCTATTTTGTTGTTGTTATTACCCGATTTATATTTATTTTTTCCCATTTTTGTTATTATTTTTCGTTCTTAGAATACTTTTGCTGTTCTTTAATTAATTTATTACACTCATTTTAATCTTTTTTTTCCATCAGGTAGTTTTAACTAAATTAAGCCTACACGTTTTGTTATATTTAAACTTTTGTATTGTCGTTAACTACTATATTACGTTTATTTACCTCAAATATTGTATCTAGTCTGTGTAACGAGAAACTGTTGAAATAAACAAACAAATATCCCTCAGTCCTTGTGTAGTCATAGGATGTGGTTTTTGAAATTCTGTGCATTTAGTAATTTGAAATGAAACACTGTGTTGCACTTTTTGTTCTTCTTTCCCCTCTTTGATGGTGTTTTATTGGGTTTATGGTACTATGGATTAAATTATATTATTTTAGATATGGTTTAAAGTTCTGAGTATTCTGTTTTTGTGATGGGGTTAGGCATTCTTTTCCAATATATATTTTGAACTTCAGCTGTCAAGTCCTTAACTATATGTATATACATTTACTCACCACCTACGACAAGGTGTAATAACATACATGTCCAAACTCTGTAAAGGGTGAGGCAGAAAGGATGGATGTATTTGTGTCGGGATTTTACAGATAGTATTCTGTGTTTGCTGGGTAGTGGGAGTGGGGGCCTTGTACTGAACACAGTTGCCATGTGTGTCGGGAACATCACCATTTGTGTTAGCTAGTCATTGTTGAGTCGTCATCATGGAGTCGGAGAGTGTGTCGGAGTTAGGCACCTCTCGCAATCTGCGTGTGTTTTTACTTACAATTTTCAGTTTTGTTCGTAATAATGAGTATTGTTGCAGTTTCAGCGCGAGTTTCGTCGTCATTTCAATCTTGTCTGAGAAAATAACAGTGTACCCACTCGTAACACCATTTTACGTTGGGTTCAAGTCATTTCGTTCCAGTAGGAACAGTGATGAATAAACGACCGCCAGGGGCTCATCGCACTGTACAGTGCTGACTCCAGAAAATGTGGAGCCTAAGGGAGTGTCGGCAAAGCCATACTCCGTAGTCCTGGTCGATCTGCTAGGAGACATTCTTCTGTTAGACTGAACATCAGTAATCGGTCAGTTTTTAAGGCGTATTTGTTACATAACGATCTAGGATTTCATCCCTAATTTATATTTATTGCCATGGTTCAACAATTGAATCCTGGCGATTATGTAAAGCGGCTTTAATTAATTTTGCTCGAGAAATGAAAGCCATCAAGTACTTGACCAAAATGAAAAGCCTACATCATTTGTTATATTTAAACTTTTAGATGAAGCACATTATTCATTTGAATGGTACCGTTAATCAGCAGATTTTTCGTTATCTGGTCAGATGAAAATCCAAAATTAATCCATGAGACACCATTACACAGTCCCATAGGTGACAGTTTGGTGAAATTCTGTGCATTTAGTTATTTGAAATGCAAACACTGTGTTGCACTTGGTCCATACTTTTTTGAAGACGACAACGGGACCACTGTAACTGTAACCTCGGTTAACGTTATAGACAGATGTTCACTGAATTCTTCCTACTTGAACTAAGAAGAAAACGTATTCCTATCCGGCAAGTATGGTTTCAGCAGGACGGGGGACAGCTCACACAGCAAGAAACAAAATGGAAGCAATTCGGAAGCTGTTTACTCCTCGTGGTCGCATCATTCTCGGTTTGGTGACATTGATTGGCCTCCTGGTTCCCCAGGAAATACTGACTTTGATTTACCATGTGCGACTACTTCTTGTGTGCTCTTGACTTTCATCAAGTCACGTCTGGGTTTACCAGCATATGGACTTCACGTACACTTCAAGAATAAAGGAAGCAATTCGTGTGGAAGTCGAACAAATTGGCAGGGCAATGTTAGAAAGAGTAGGTTTAAGCCAACTTCTAAAGAACGGCTTGTAAAGTGCAATCGCTCGAAAACGGTATTGTCACCTGTCAGGATGTTGTTTTCAAACATTAATTTTCTAAAGTATGGTAAGATCATGTGAATATTATTCTGTAAATAAATGTTTTTTTTTATGCACAGGTAACGACATATTGCTTTTTTGAAAGATTACGTATGGGTTGGATCCTTTCATGCCTCACCCTTTATAAAACAATGAACTATAATTTTCTTTTATTCTAGTAGGCCTATACTCCTGAAGTTTTGTAACATATGTGTTTTTCATTAACGCCTAGGTGTTGGTGGTATTTGACTAATACCCCCGTAAGTAGCAGTACTATACAGACCCAGCTGCTCTGGCTAGAACGTGTCTAGCAAACTTATTACTATGTTGATTATTTTTAATTTAAGTTTTCTTGTAGGCAACTAAATATTACCAAAAAAAGATACCATTTTTTAGTGGTTTTTTTTTGTGGTTGATTGACCCAGTCAATCATACAGTTTGTCCAGTTAAATATTTCTATAGCCTTGGATCAATTTGATTTAAAATATCATAATTAAGATAAGATAAAATACATTTTCAAACTTCCTTTATAAAGGGAATATATTAAGTACATATCAATTAAAGCAGCAAAGTAATTACTGATGGAATTTATTTATACACCAAACCAAAAAGCATTGCAACAAGAAATGTTTATATAAACCAAAAAATCAGAAGTTTGTATGTATAATTTATAAAATATTTAACTAATATCAACCGAAAGATGAAAATTTAACCAAAAAAGTGAACACATATTTAGCTTCTGAGTAAATAAATAAAGAACAAAGTATTACAGTATGGGACGGCAAGTGTTCCACACACAAACGGCTACTCTAGTATGGCAAAAAATGTTTAATAAAATGTGTTATTTGTATTTCCATTCACAAAATAATGTTAAAATAATAACTATGTGAATATATGCTAATATTCCCATTAAGAAATGGTGGGCGATATATATATATATATATATATATATATATATATATATATATATATTAGCACAATTTTGTATGTTAGTTACAAAGAAGTGTTAAATTTAGACATTTATTTGAACCTCTGCAATCTATAAGGTGATATTCTTGGATTAATTCTTGTGTTATTAGGTTTAAGAATGGTGGTAGAAATTGGTTAGTTCGTCAAATTAAACTTCTGGCCTAATAAAAGCTATTAGCACCCAAAATTTAAGATTTGACCATTACTCTTCTCTATTCAATAAAGCTTTATTCTGAATTTGTTGTATAAAGTTAGTTTTCAAGTTCATAGTACTGAATTACTAGAAAGTTTCCAAATTGGATATATTTTGTAGACTTACTACAGTTTCTTTATTTTTAGTAAAGATACAATGAAATCCAATAAATTTAAAATAATTTGTCAAATTACAATCAAATTTTTTAAATTTGTTCTCTTGTAGTTATGACATTGAATTTTTAAAATATTATCCTCGAACATCAAGTCTCAGGACTTTATTAGGACACAATTGGTATTATGGACCTATAAATAGATATTGAATGAACATCTTACTTGATACTGAAATGAATCATTTCACCAATTTAAACAAAACAATATTTTATTTATAATAATAGAAGGAATAATATAATTTAAAACATGATAAACTCACCGTTCTTGAGCTCTATGGGCACCACCTTCTGATATATATCCATCATTGACTTCAATTGCTGATGTTCTATTCAGGATATCACCATCAGACATGTAGCCTGGAACAAGCATTTGAAAATAACAAACTGACATTGAGTTTTTCTAGGTGTACTGAGTCCCTGATAAACACTTATTAACTTGATTGCTGATGTTAAGTTCTATTCAGGATATCACCATCAGGTTTGTAACCTGTAGTAACACGCTTAAATCAGACAATGCAGTGAAAAAATAAGCACTAATGCAGTGAATTTTCTAATGACTTCTGATTGGATTCCTAGTTTCTTTCCAAGTATATTTATACCTAAAATATAAGAGACAGATTTATATTATTATAAAAAATAGTTTAACTCTGTCACATGCTTTCAGAATCAAGTTATTGAGTACACACACCTTGTACTTTTTATCTGAGGAATGGTTTAAGAACTCTGCACATGGTTCTAAAATGTCTTGTGCATTTTCTTTAATTTTTTATTTATCAAGTCTGCTTAAACCTATTACAGGGGCTAACCAAAAAGTAAAAAATTTTAAAATCTAAAATGAACAAAATAATAAAAATATTTTATTATAAATAAACATTTGAAAATTACATTTAGGCTATTATTTAACGTAATCACTATTCAAGTTGAGGCACTTATAAATAGCATGACACAAGTTTTACAATTCCAACTTTGAAAAGATTCGCCCCCTGAGATCGTAACCACTAATTAATGCCGATGTGAAGTTTGTGTCACTATCGAAGCGCTGTGTTACAAGCCAGGTCTTCATTACTGGAAAGAGGTGGTAGTCACTTGTTGCTAGATCTGGGTTTTGTATGGAGGATGGTCAAATATTTCCAATTCAAAATTATAAAAGAGCTGTCAGGTACGATTGGTAGTGTGTAAACTTGCATTATAATTTAAAAAAAAAACTATATTTCTGTGCTGTGTTCCATGCCACTTGTTTTGTATTGTAGCACCCACTGTAATTTCTGCAGTATTTCACAATACCTTTCTGCAGCAACTGTTAACCTTTTTTTAAGGAAATGAACCAGAATCACACCCTTATTGTCCCAGAAACAGACACAATGATATTTCTGGCTGACAGAGTTTGGAAACATTTTCTTGGTTTATTGAGAGGATACAATGTTCCCATTCCATAGACTTCCTTTTCGTCTCACAATTAACGTTCTTAACATGTTTCATCAATAGTTACGATATGATTGAGAAGTTCATTAAGATGTATCATAGTCTTCAAGAAAATTCAGCGATGCAGAAAGCCTTAGATTTTTGTGGTCTTTGTAAGGATTTTTGAACCCATTTAGCACAAAATTTGTAATATCTAAGCTCAATTTCAAAAATTAAACTTTATGAAATTTAAAAGATATGTTTTGAAAGTTTTGTGATAAAGAAAGAGCAGTTTAACCCATTGAGGTAGACACACACGCTGGTTACGTGGTGCTCGGCCGGGACCAATTGCCGAGTCACGCGCTGGTTACGTGGTCGGCATTTGACACTACACTGTTCACGTAGTTCACCGTATTTCCACTTACTAAATGTTAGATACCACAAACAAATAAATAATTTTGTTTTCATACTGTGGATAACCTGATTTTTAAAATATTTTGTGTCTGTTTCGCTGCTGATCAGCTGATAGTTCATCTTGTAAATTGTGTTCTCTGACTGTTTGTTTATATTATGTTTAATGATGGAGTGTGAAAACTTGTGTGATTCTGAAGTTGATAGTGTTGTACAGTGATTGTGAGTATAATTCAAATGACAGTGATAGTGATGAAAGCTTTGAAGATTGCATTATATCCCGATCTAGAACCATTTCACTAATTTAGTTGTAGATGACTCCAGACCCTGAGGATGGAGTTTATCTAACATTGCTAATATCTAATATAAAAATGAATTGTCTGCATTCAGTGTACCAGATAACTGGTGGTTCAAATGATTGGAGTTCAGATAATTGGCGTTATACTGTACGTGTTGTATATTCTTGTTATTTAGCATCTATGATTCAAAAATATGGCCTCTAGTACTTTTGATAAAATCTTTTGATTGTTAAAGATGCTTTGTTGAATTTGTATGCTGTTACAAATTTATATCTGATGTACAGCCATACAAACATAAGCCATAAGAAATGTGTGATTCTATAAAAATATAATAAATTAATGTGTATAACATTATTGCAACCAATTTTGTATTTCTTGTCCATATTTCTTAGAGCATAAAGGCCAGAGCAAATTTTACTTAAGATGACTTTGACATGACTATCACAATTTAAATATTCATCATTACGTCATAAAAATGTTGTCTGCTCTAATGCGTGCTCATCCATAAAACACTATTAATTTCTGAAGGAAACAGGATTTTTTTGGACATTTGTCATCGTTCACTAATACACAAAATCAGTAACACTACGTTTCGAGATATGCAATCTGATCTCTTCTTCAGGTAAATAACTAACCTAACACATAATTAAAAACTAGGTTAAAATCCTAGGTCCTACACAATTCTTCCATCGTCAAAAATAAACTTCAAACTAATAATTTCTGTATTGTACTCATTGATGATAAAAAGTGAGTATAATTTGTTTTTATGGGATTAGAACATATGAGCAACATTATTAATGGTGATACAAAATAAAATGTCTAAACTATTTATCACACTTTCAAGTATTTAATTTTCAGATTTCCATCAGCACTCGTAAACATTGTATTTGGTTGCTTGATAATTGATAGCAAGGCTGGAAGATAAACTAATAACATAAGGTGGCTTAAAATAGATCCGTCTGGTGCTCGATTTTATAATTGTTGTATTTGAATTTACTGTTGCCATTTGATTAAAATTGTTTGAGGTGGCTGATTTTAACATACCGTTTTCATCATAAAGATAGGAATAGAACCTACTAAAATATTAATTGCCACATAAACCATCAACGCCACTTCTACAAAGAAATCCTTGTGCACATGAACAGATTTGCCTTAACCCTCCGAGTGCCACATACCCACTCCCTTAGTGCCACAGCTTTTTTGGCGCTTTTACAGTTCTCTTTTTAAAAAACCATATAAAATACAATTTTGTAATTAAATTGTTCATGTTATATATTATCAATGTATTCACAAAACAAAAAGGAATAAAAGAAGTATAAGAGTATTGTATTTGCCCTTTGTCTGCTCAGGTATGTAGCCCTCCGAAGTAAAAAAAAGTTTCAAAATTTTGTCATGTCCTAACATCCACTACTTAAGATTTCACATGTACACAAAAACACAGTTTCAAAATATCCATATTATTCCAAATTTAATAAGTTTTACAAATATAGACACTTTGTTTATATTTAAATTAAAAACCAAACTATAACATTGAAAAAATCACAAGTATATACACAATGTTTTCCCCGTGTTTACTCTGAGTCACTGCTTTGCGATGCCTTTCTTTTTCTTTCAGGCCTAAGGGGTCTCCAGAAATGTTCTAATAAGTGGAAACATTTCCTGTGCACACTTGTATTACAGCCAGCAGGGCACCAAACTCTGCTTCGATCTTTTTTTTTGCTTTAGCAAACTGTGCACCGGAGTAATTTGACCCTAGCTTGAAAGTTCATTAGGGTCCGGTTCGTACTCTTCACCACTGCCACTTGAAAAATCAAGAAGTGAAATGTCTGAAGGTATATCAGGAGCTTCAATGTCACTTGCATCGTTTTCACTAGATATATATATTCATCTAAAACATCCCGAATTTCACTAGAATGTTCCAAAGTATCACGATCCATGTTTGTAAAATCACGCAACACCGCAGTCAGCTGTCAGCGGTATGCAGTTGTAACGTATCGTCAAAACAAAGTATGACGTAATGCACTGCCTCCACAATTATGCATTGTTGCGATTATATGTACTATAACATCTTTCAAATGATACCAAATTTGACTATTTTCCTGTCATTTTAATATGAATATAATACAAAGCGCTGTTATATAGTCGCGGGCACGACTTTGGCCGTCATAATAGGCATTAATTAGTCGCGGCCACGACAAAAAGCGCACGGAGGGTTAAGGAGACAACTAGAGATGGCATGAAGCTCCACCATAACAATGCTTCAGTCCCACCACTTTCGTTGTGACCGCTGACCTAGTCGGTATAGGGGTTGGTACTAGTAGTAACCACTGTAGAACTATGAGTATGGCTGACTTTTCCTGTTCCCACATCTCAAAATACGTCTAAAGGATACAGTTTCAAAGATAATACCACCATACAATGGGATGTCACAAATCTCTGAAAAAGGTTATTGCAGTTGACTTCCAGGAAAACTTTCCCTTGTGGGAATCACGTACGCAGTAGTAAATTGAAGCCCAAGGAGATAATTTTGAAGATATTACAACATTGGACCGATTGGATCAATAACCTCTTTTTACAGAT
Source organism: Homalodisca vitripennis (assembly GCF_021130785.1). Taxonomy (NCBI): domain Eukaryota; kingdom Metazoa; phylum Arthropoda; class Insecta; order Hemiptera; family Cicadellidae; genus Homalodisca; species Homalodisca vitripennis. Next base: position 157,166,324 of record NC_060210.1, on the reverse strand, counting down.
CCAGTCTCGTTATTTTAATCCTGGAACTGGCAATCAACATTATAATGTCGATCTTACGCGCACCTGTTTTGACAGTCTATATAGTACATAGGACAAGACTACCAACACTACTTTATATACTATTTTATACAGAAAGAATTGCTTATTTAAATGGTGAAATTTATTTTGCCATTTTGGTAACAGTGATGTCAACATCTTGACAGTGACACCTACGGTTCCCTTTATGTATTCTGGAACCCCAAACTAAACCAATATTTCAACAAAAGTTCAACATTAGTATTTATTTATTTAATTACTGTAAAATTAATATAATAAATTAATATTTCCAAATAAAAATGTACTATTTCTATTTTATTTTGAAAACAATTTGCCTATAGTAAGAAATTTAGGTACGTTTCAACAATTTTAAAAAGAAAACGCATTTGGAAATTGGTTATTAATTTATAATTTATTGTTTTGTAGTACATATAAATCTCTATACTTTGGAATCATTTAGTATAAGAATTATATTACTTGTAAACTTTATTTTATTTTATTTATTATATTATCTATATTATATTATAACTTTGCCAGGTGCAATCACACCACTAAAAAAAATGTTTTCATTACAGTCATATTATTTAAATGGATTATGCATATTGTTTTTATACCATAATTATCTCCACATTCTCATGAAAAAATTATGTATTAAATATCATATTATCATATAGGTTTATAATAAAAATTTATATTTTTACAAAATGTTTAAAGTACAGGTAAAAAAACACAAAAATGGCCTGTCATATGAGGAAAACATGATTGCCAGTTCCAGGGTTAAAGACAAAGTGTGTAGAGTAAAAATTAAAAACTCTTAGCTGTTACAAAAGTATTTTACTGTTCACAAGTCTATCATATTGAATGGTAAATACTCACCAGATGAACTATATGTTGTGACATAGTCGCCATCTCCAGGTCCTCGGTCTGCTGGCGACTGTGTAACAGTCCTCCACCCTGCAGGATAAAACTACTATCAAACACGTATATTCTATACTCAGAAGTAATACAATAGATGTTTAAAATGAAAACAATTTCAAACCAAAATGTTTTAAATAAAACCAAGTTCACGCTAATAAACATATTTAGTAAATAAACCTAATAAACATAGTTTTAATAATAAACTGAATTACAACGAAATGTGAAATAACTTCTGCATGTTATCACTACCATATCATTTACAGGAATGGTCCGAGAACACCTGATCTCTGGGATGTATAGCATACAAGTGAAGAAAGGCTGTGTAAAATATTTTGTTAATATTTGTCAGTGCACTGTATTAAGGTACAAGATTGAATCAAAAGCTTTTGAAGATTTGGATGTGAATATAATCTAAATCAGCATGTAAAATGGGTTTTAGTTTTATTATTTCATTGATACATCTTTAAGAATAAAGATCTATAACCAAACAAGTGCAATAAAATAAATTGCTAATATAAAAAACTGACTGACCTGAATGATCAACAGGTAGAGGCCTGGGTGTTAGTGCAATGTTACTCTTGTAGCCACGAAGGAGAGGTTGCATAGGCTTCACTGTTTCTGTGTTCTCCTCCTCCTCTCCTACAGACTGCTGCTTCACATGGTTCACCTCTGGATTCTCCTGATCACACAATTCACTAAATGTGATCAGATCTATATAAGTGAATCAAAAGGAATTTGCTCCTTTCTGCCCCTTAATCCTGAGTTTCCCGCTAGTACTAATGTGGCTGAATGTTGTCCTTCACATTGTCCTAATCAGTTATTGACAGAAGGTAAAATAATAACATTGTAAAATTACTAATAAAATCATTGTTAGCTACCATTACATTCACGATGTTCGTGAGAGCTTCATTTTCATTTTCATAGCTGATATCTGCTATGATTTTTATTTTATTTTGTGATATTTTTACTTTATGGTTTTTGTAGAATGTACATACAGATCTGAGTGACATCATCGATTCAATTTTTCATCTAAGATTTCAGATCACAGATAATGGAACATCACATATGTACTTTTTGTATAACTGAACGATAGAAAACATCCATAATAGCCTGCACTTCATTTAAATCCAACATTTTTTCAACCATTATAAAATAACAGCATACTTAAATTCTGTATAAGGTCGCTTAAAATCAATTCCAAATATTGATACAATTTTCCAGAAATGTCTCAAAATTTCATATTTCAACTGCCTTCATAAAAACATTATTTTGATAACTAGTGATTTTTGAACTGTCGAATTTTTTTATAAAAAATACCCTAATAACATTGTACCTTTTCTTTCAAGGAAATATTCTTTTCAATTTCAGAAGTCAGGGTTTTTTTATATAATCCATAGTCAGATTAGCTGACACAGGTTATTGCATTTTGTTGCCTGAATCAGATCGGAGCACTTTTAAAACCTACTCTCTCATTCATTATTTTAATAATGTAAAATAAATTGACAATAATTTTAAGTTAATAATGGAAAAAGGTATTTTAGTAAGTGACAGAAGAAATGTTAAAGTAACATTCTGACCTTATCAGCAGTGATTTGAGGCATGGGAGCCACACTGTGGGTGGGCTTGGCTGTGCCCTTGACTGCTGCCATTGGCTTTGGTATCCCGCTACCACCAGTAGGGCTGGATTTAGGTGGCTCAGGGGCCTTCATCTTGTCCTCTGCTTCCTGCCCCAAACAACACTACATTAGACTCTCACAGAGGTTCCTCAAATAATCGATCGAGAGCAGCAAAGTTCACTGAGTAAGCTTGCCTCAAAGATGAATAATAAAATAACGTTGTTCGTTATAAAGTTTCATTTCATTCTTGCTGATGTTTGTATTACATCTGGCATTTCTAGCTAAGTACAATTGATCTTGACTTTTTATATTGATTTATTCAATTGTTCTCCATATCCTATATGTCCATCTTTTTCAAGATAAGAGATAAAGTATTAGATGTAAAAACTCTTTTTAGTAGAATAACACATAAATCAGATATTTTACACTGCTATGTATTAACCTGTGTGTGTATTTTTTTTAAATTGTAAAATAATTTGTAAATGCTTATGCCAACATTACTACATACAGTACATGAAAGTCACCATTTCACTGTATTATTTACCCTTTCATGTTTTAGTCCTTCAGGTTTTGAGATAAAAACTCAACTTAAAGCTTTCAACTTTATGTTCATATCTCATTAAAATATTTTCTTTGTTGCATAACTCCCTGATAAAGTATTTTTATACGATTCAATCATTTTTATTACTGAAGAATGTGATGATACAGAGGATAGCAGAATAGACATTGATCCGTCTCATTTTATAATTTAATAATCTTACTTGAATTTACTCATTTACTCTATTTTTTCTTCCTCAATTGATGTAAAAACTCTTATTCTGTTAATCATGTAAATGTGATTTTTTTCCTCAAATAGGTATTTATTGTGAAAAAAGTAATGTTTATTGTGGTCCGGTATAATGTGTATCCAGAGCTGTCCATACAAACATTTTTTGACATGATTAGTCTCTGGAGAATTAATACGTAGTATCAGGAGATTTATGTATGTGGTGTTTACACATTTTAGACATAGCAATTTTTAATTTTAACGCAATATTTTAACTGGAAGGAGTCTCTCAATATTCCTTTAAAATTTCTTAAAAACTGAAACAAGGTATCCTGAAGACATTTATTGTTAAAAGTAAAATTTAATATATAAAAAATGTTTATTATGAACTTACACTAAATACGTAAATGCTAAGAAATAAATACACAGTACGTTTATTTTTTTTTCATCATTAAGTACTAAAATCTTTTATTTTATTCTAGTAATTTTTTAACAAAGAAATAGATTTAAAAAAAGAGAATTATATTATTATAATATTATCAATACAATTGTTTAAAAAATCGGGACAAAATTTTCACACAACATAATAATTAATATAGGCCAGAGAAAATAAATTTTATAATTGAAACGATTTCAGCCATTAGAACGGTATACAGACATAATGTTCTTATTCATGATTTTATCTTTTATTGATTGTTATAACGCCATTTCAATTCTTGACAATTTCGAAATAAAGACCTCTCCCTCTCCCCTTCTTTTAGGTTTCCCTGATTGTTTTTCTTGATTGAAGCATTGAGACAGGCAAATTCGACTGTGGCATCAGAATTACAATTGATTAGAACCAGGGATGTATGTTATTTTTACATTTAAATCTCTTATCCCCGGGCACTGAAATAAGTACCAGATATATGCATACTTCTGTTAGAAAACTATCATAGAGCTCCATCATAAAAGCTTTCACTAAAAATGTGACGTCCTTTGGTTTTGAAAATAGCGTGCGAAGGCATAAAAAAAGAAGGAGAATAATATAACGAAGAAATATCGAAATATGTTTTCTGAATTACTTTTTTACTGATATTTACTAGGGAATTTTTTTATTTAATTGTGAAATTGTCAAAGTGTATTTTAATTAAAATTATCCTAATTTGAAGATAGAGAATTTTAAGGTCTCCTCAATATTCAATTTTCACCACAGATTTTAGTTTGAGAAATGGATTTTAAAGAGGTATATCTGTCTCTGCGGCACTTGCACCTTATTAAAGTGAGCTTTCGTACTCAAACACTTAATTTAATGGGAAATTAAAACATTTAGGACAGTGACCAAAGTTTAAAACTGTTAACCCAGCAGTTAGTTTAACCAGCCCTGGTGAGTTAAGGAAACAGAAACAGGAAAGAGAAAACATAGGAAACACTCAAGAATGTCTTTAATTTATGAGGTTTCCTTTGGTGTTTAGTTACACATAACGCATCTATATGGAATAAAAAAATAAAAAATATTAAATTTGTTTTAGAACAACTTTTATAGATTTTAGGAGAGAAGAATCAAGAATATTAAACATGTCTAATGGTTTATGTGGTTTTGATAATTATAAATAAGGAAATGATATAATAAATGAGTATTTGATTAAAAGAAAATGAACAATATAGTGGTTGTACTGTCAAAGTACGAAAATTACTATGTATAATTTACATTAGATCTATAATAAATTAAATATTTATGATATGTAATGTCATAGAATCCTCTTAAAATTTTATTTGATTGTTGATGTTTTTTATATCTACAGACCAAAATGTGTTCTTTTGTCCTCACATTCTGAGGAACAAGAAAACAAAATTTGTTATTTTTCTGTCTAAGATTATTTGTATGGTATTTGGTGACTTCATTGGGTGTAGTTCATATCATTTTCCCTTCACTCCTAAAACCTTTTTATTTCAAAAATTCTTAGGTTTCTGATATTTAAATCTTTAAATATGTTAAAAATACTCAACTAAAGAACAAATTCATTTTAAAATGAAAAATTCTTTCCTGTTTTAATGGCCATAACTCTATTAGAACTTACACACATTCCAGCTATTAATACTCATATCATATCTTTGATCCTGTCCTGTAAAGTATAAAGTATAATGAGTGGTCTGTACTTGTTACGATACATAGTACAGTTGGTCACATTTGCCACTAACAACATTTTTACTGAAATACTTTAATATAAATTACCTGAGAGTTGTCATCTTGGGTCTCTGGGATGGCAGGTTGAATTTCACTAACAGTTCTCACTACTGGTTGTACTAACTTTGTCATTGAAGGTTTGTTTGGAACTCGGGTCACTTTACTATCACCACTGACTTTTATTACTTTCTTTCTTAATCCAGGCTTTAAACTCAAATCATTCTGACCTAGATCCTTTTTCTCTGGAACACTAAGAAATTACAAATAGATTAATAAATTACAAAATAAAACTATTAGTACTACAATTTACAAATCTTCAATCTAATGTAGACACTCTAACGTATTTTTAGCTGAACTTTACTGAAACCTCTCCCGCCAGTAGATGGTGAATGAAATGTGAATTATGTCATTCAGTACACACAATAACTGTCATATGGTTGAATATGCTGTGAAACTTTATGGCGGTACTGAAAATTTGAACGTTCAATTGGGAGACTCAATTTTTGTCTGCCAAAAAGTTTCATTGGTTAACCCTTTCAGGGCCAGGAGCAAATATGAGATGTTGCAACATTTGTCACATCTCATATCCCCTTGTGACTAGTCAAAAGTGCCAGGCTAAAATTGGCGATTTTGCAGTCTCTTAGATTAAAATTTATAAGTTTTCATAAAAATTGGAGAATGACCTAAAAGTTGCACCAAATTACTCGTATAGATATATACTATCAACAAAAAATATATAGATGTAGTTTCAAGTAATTTAAAATTAAAACAAACAAAAAATGTTTTAATAGATTACATAAAAACATTACGTTTTTATTTATTTTTGCAAATAACTAAAAAAGGAAAAATAATTTTAACGTGGGAAATTACTTTATTATATTATACATTTAAAAAGGAACAACCATATACAATTTTGTGTTATTTCTATCATAAATAAATTTTTTATGACACATTTTGTATAAATACGCATAATTGTACTTCGCAACATTTTATAAGTGTTAAAGCAACTGACTCCTACATTGCAAGAAACTTAAAATAAATATTCACATTAGAGATGTACCGGTAAACAGATGATTGTAGAATCGACAAACAGTTTCAATACAGTTAAAAAACACTATTTACCAAGAAATATTTACACAATTTTATTTGAAATTTATTTACACTTTTTCTATTTACAAATGTGCTATTTACAATTTCAATCCTGTGAGATCGCAAATTGTCAGTCATTGTAACTACTACACACAATAGCAAAGCACGTAACAACTAAAACTACTAATATTTACAACCACAAAATAAAATAATTAAGAAGAATCTAGCATACAATAATACGATTACACTAAAGCATAAAGAATTAACAACGAAAGATCGAGTCAGCTGATGTCACGTGACAAATACGAAATACAAATGCATAGACCTTCAAAATAAAAATGATATTCATATTAATTACGTACAAATATACTAGGGAATAAAAAAACATAAAACTTTAATCATTTGACGTCGTATTTATTTAAGAAAACAACGAATATCAAGGAGACAATATTTTGCCGCCTGGCGCTTTACAAACACAATCTATGGCGGCAATATATTGCCGCCTGGCCCGGAAAGGGTTAAATTGGTCTCAGGTAACCATGTTGCCAATGAGAAAAACACTAAATAAACAAATTAGTAAAACGGTTTTGTTGACATTGTGATAATCATATGAATTTTCTAGTAACTTACCATCACGTATGATGAAGTTACTTTATTGGATCGGTTGGTTTCATGCAAAGCTTTACCTTAAATTGTATTTTCATAACAAGCTAAACAGTTTGAAGGGTTTTTTTAGGTGCTATGTTGATTGGAGTTACTGATAAAAAACGTGATGGAATGAGGATGAATCTCATGTATGGTAGTTTAACTAACCTCTGGTGTTTAACTAAACTCCAGGGATTTACAGCATCAGCTAAACTCTAGAGTCCACCATTTTGCTTTGCGAGTCAGAGGGTGTCGTTACATGTGCAGGGATTAGGCAGTCACAGATTTATGAAACTCTCGGTTGGTCTAAGGTTTAATTTTTACCTTTTATGGGCTGTTTTAAGTATCTTAGAAAGAGCAGAGACTAATATGAAATTCTGAGGTTTAGCGTAGTTTTCAGTCATGGTGTCGGTGAAAAAAGTAAGGTGGATCATTTAAAGTATGTGGGTGTTAATATTCATATAATATCCTATGCAAAACAATTCCCGTTTGAGATCTGAGCGACATGCAATTTCAGTTTATAAAAAACTGGCCAAAAGTTGTTTGAGTTTAAAAAATTTGTTAAAATATTTACATATATAAACAATTTATTCCAAAAATGTGTAGTATGGTTGAACATATAAAACACAACTTTTTACTTATTTCATTTATACTTTTTACAAAATTCATGATTAAAATTGTTTATTGCAATACTCAAGTTTTTCCTGATTTCTTGTCCTTGACGGTAAAAAGGTACTTGTCATTATCATTAATTTCTAGATTTTCCTTATCTTCTGGCGCATCTACAGTTGGTTCTAAATCAGGATCACCCATAGTTTTTGCAACGTTAAGGAGCACAACGTAGGCAACAATTATTTTTGGTACATTTTCCAATTTTCCATGACAAACGTTTTATAAAATAGGGAACTGGTATTTCAGTTGGCCAAAACATTGTTCAATTACTACTCTTTTTTTCCAAAGCTCGTTATAATTTAACTCTGCATCAGCAGTAGGATTTCTAAACGGAGTCATGAGGTATGGTTCTTAATCCATATCTGTCATCACCAAGTAGCACAAGATTGCTTCTATTTCTCAGTTGTAATGAAACTTGTTAATTTTTCCATATCCTGGAGCAGGCCAGCTAATGTAGGCACTAGTGAACATTTCTCTCACAACACAAGTGGCTTGAACATTCAAAGAAGGTTTACCTTTTTGGTTAATGAATTCATCTCTGTGGAGTTTTGGTTTTAGTATCTCTATATGGGTACAATCAACCATACCAATACCTGTTGGAAACTTGTATTTACATTGCCATAACTGTTTTGATTCTGTTACTTAAGGGTTGGTAGTTTGAAACTTTATCCATTGATTTTATTGCACAATTATATTGTCAACTACTGCAATGACAGTTTGAGACACCCTATCTTGGTTTACACCAAGTTCTTGACCGATGCCTTTTTAGTCAGGATCGCTAAGATAACGATAAGCACACCTTCATTTTATGAACAGAGGACAACGCACCACCCCGAGTTTCATTTATACCTAAAAATATGTCTGCATGTTCTTCTTCAATACGGAATAACATGTTGAAATCTCGATCAAGTGTACTTAAACAGAGCTTGTAATGTTTCACATCCCACACATTCACAACATCTTCCATCGGTCTAAAAATCACTGACCAACCTCAGTTTTTCTGAGGGATATGCTTTTTAGTTGAAGTAAAAGGGAAAGTTCATGAATACCCAATTACTTTTTTCAACAGTAAAAGGATATGCTTCTACTCTACTACAAGTATAAGGTTCTGATTTAAATTATTATGACTAAAAACTAAAGGATATTCATGAGATTATGCAAGTATAAGCATATGATTTTCTTTATGAATACAATCCAATCACAATGTATGTCAACTAAGAATTAAGAGAAAAAATTTAAGTTTTTTTTGTATCCATGAGTATTTTTAAGGCATTAAATTTGATATTATATAAAGAAGTTATTAATACCTTGTATGTATTAATATTAATGGAATTCATAGTATTTTCTGTATACTGGGTGTTAGAGAAGTAGAAGATGACTGAAAACTTGATGGTTTAGGGAGTTAGTTTATTTTTAAACTAAATCAGAATGAGGAAAAGTAATCACTGTTAAATATAACTTGTAATATATTCAATGTACTATATTATATTAATAAATGAAACAACAAAATTTGTCTGTAAGTTATACTGACCTAGACTTGATGTCATTGTACAGACTGGTAGAAGAATCACTTCGCTCTGAACGAGCTGAACTAAATCCACTAGAGCTAGAAGTTCGCTTTGTGTTTCCCAGTGCTGAAAGTAAAACATTTTAATTTCAAAATGTGATGTATAAGTATTCAACTAAACATAAAAAAAGCAGTTGAGTACAAATTCAAATTATTGTTTATATCTGGATTAGGTATTGATAATTTAATTTTAAGCTTGCTGTAATGATTCAAATTTTTTGTTATAGCAGTGATATATTTTGTTGTAAAAACAACTAAAGTGGACTATGTAATTTTTGACTATGAGAGAAAGTATGTGTAATAAATGTGACTGCGTATTTATTTGCAAGTATTTATATATTAGCTTTTCATGACAACTCTATTAATATGATCAGTGATTGAACAGTATATTGATGAATAATATGCCAAGAAAAATTACAATTTAATATGCCTTACAGGGTGAAATTGATTGCTCCAGTAAAAAAAAATTTGGACTGGTAAGGCCACTATATACATAAGGCAATTAATATTAATGAAAAACCCAAATTGGCTTACTGATAAAAACAATTGAATGCTAAGAGAATAGTTTTAAATAAATAAAATATTAATATAACTGTAATGTTTTAAAAACTAAATAAAAATTTATCTAAAAAAAGCATTTTAAATAAATTTGAAAACTCCATTATAAATTACTGATAATATATTTATAAAAACTAGTGAGCCAAACAGCGTAAAAGGTATGTATAGAGCTAGATTTTTTCTGTCAAAGAAGTAAACTAAAATGGTTAAGGAAATGTGTTGACACATTTCATATGGTACAATATCTACAAGATTTATTGCAGACAAACTACTAGGACTAGGAAATGAAGAACGCTCATCGGCTGACTGTGTGACACATTTACTGTGTGTTGACACAACAAACATAACCTCGGCTAATATTCAAATAGGATATTGTACTACTGGTCTTATAAAAACATCTTAATTTTATTTTGAGTGAAAATATTCCACTACAACAAATGTCGTCTCAATAGGCAAGACAAGTGCCTTGCCCTTCCACACACAAAGGATAATGATAACATTCCCCATTTGAGAACCCGTGAAACACAGAATCTCATATCTCAGAGATTGCACACTTGTAGAAGATGCAGTGATATTGGGATTCTCAGCATACATTAATCTAAAAACCTTAAAATCTCAGACACACAGGGGAGCAAGTGCTTTATACGCAATATTTGTATACACATCATTTCATATTAACTTTTATTTTGAACTTTTTGTGAGTGTCTAATCCTCTATCGTAATCAAAATGTTAATTGAATTTCAAGTGTTCCAACTACTGTAATCGTAATAAAAAAACCAGGAACTTAAAAGACCTTTGTCAATAATAAGAAAAACAATTGTTCCTTACCCAATTGGAAAAGCTTAAATATATGGAAAAACCAGTTAGCAGAGAATCATACAAACAAGTACATATATAGATTAACTGTGACTGAACAACTGTGACTAGAACTACCACAACTAGCTAGCCTTTATATGTTATTTGTTACTTCGCTGATCTGTGCCAGTTCTCCCACACATTGCCCTTGACTATATCAGCAGGTGAATGTCAAGACTTGCTGACCAAACCTGTTTTTGGATCTTTGCCAAATCTTAATAAAAATTATAATTATTGAAGTATATTTTAGTTTCAAAAGGTTACTATAAAATCCTCTTTCCTACCTATCAAAAGTAATACTAATAAATCTTTCACATCTAAATCTGATTTAATACAAATTTGTGAATGATTATCTTTTACTTTTTCTAACAAGGTAACACTCACCTGGCTTGATTTTATCACTTGGATTGTAAAGCTTTATTTTATCTAGATTAGAATTCTTGTTGGATGAGGATGCATATGGACTCCCAACAGAACCTGATACACGAACCACTGCAGTGTGGCCACCACTAGAAACAAATTTTATTTTGGTTAGAACCCTTGATAAGTGACATACACCACAAACAAGAGAACCTCACTTTACACACTATAAAACAATATTACTAATTTATAATTAACAAGAATTAGAAATTTATTTCAGTCATTTCGTGCAAATTTATTAAAACTACAACCTTAACCAACATTTGCACAGTCTCAAAATAAATTAAAATGTTGAACTGATATAATATGTGCCTGCTACACATTTTGTAATTTATGTTATTGGTTAAAAAAATTTCATTCATTAAATGAATACTTATAAATGAGAACATTTTATCACTTTAAATAATGTTTGAGTAAGAACTACATGAAAAAAGTCAAAGTTCTTAATTATTAACAATGTAAGCCTAAAAATAATTTCAACATATTAAATGGGCTCTGGTTCCGTTAATTTTATATCCACCTTTGAAGTATACCTCTCAAAATTATTACATCTACATATAATAATTGATAACACTTTAATGATAGTATTATTTGAGATAGCTAAAAGTTATTGGAATTCACACTGTTTTTGTGTGAGAGATATATTTTTACTTGGTCCATTATTTTGTAAACTTACCTTGTATGCTGCTTATCATTAAGAGAAGACCGAGATCGAGGAGTTGGAATGAATGAATGGGATGGACTTGTTGACCGTGAACTGCTAGCTGAAGTACACTTCAAGGGACTTCCTCCAACTGCAAACAAATCAACCATCTTAAAACTAATTAAACTTTAAAAAATGTTATATAGAATTAATGTTAATAGTTTTAGATCATGTTTGGAACTGTTTGTAAAAGCGGTAGCCTACTGTAAGTGCCTACAAAGATTAAAAGAAACAAATCATATTTTACATAATAAGAACAGTTAATACTAACTTACTTAATATGCAACTATACAATCTTCTAATTTGTTCTCTCCTGTATCAACACATTAAGTATAAGAGCATTAAGTAAAGAAATAGTGTCAATCAAGGAACAACAATTTATTGTAGCACACACTGTGCCGTATGTTTAATATAGCCAAATAGATGCTGGTATCTATGGTAGCAGATTTACAAGGCAGAAATTTTGGATTTAGCAACAACTGACACTACAATAGTATGTAGCAAGCCACTGATCATTACTGCTAAAATATTACAGCATGTAGCGGAACCTGTGCGCAACATGTAGTATACGGGGATGGCATAGGTGACTTGTACCTATATTTCACATGTTGTAAGTTATGATATAAACTTCTAGGAGGTTTGATAGTGTCAACAAACACTCAAACTTTGCGCGTTGTATTACCCGTGTACAAAACCATTAAAACCTGCCACATTCTGCGACTCAGAACTCATACAGTGATGTGAAGCTGGTGGCAGCCCTTTCAAAATATACTTAAACATATTCTAATCATTTGCTTTGCTAAATATATGGCATTTATTTTATGTTTGTATTTTATGTTATGTTCTATCCCTAAAACAAAGAGTGTGTTCTGCTAATTTCACACCAGAACCACCTAAAGACTAAAATAAGCCAAAATCGTTTCATTAGGTTTGTTTAGCTATTTTTTAGGATTTGATTGGCATTCATGTGCAAGATTTTAAAAAAAGGTACCTGTAACATCATGCCAAAAAAACTAATGGACTCGTTTGTTTGAATTGTCATAAGTTATTTTAGGGTGGGAATGTTTTCACTCTCTACTGCTCCCCCACCCCTCCACTCTACAGTGAGGATTCACGCTTGGAGAAGGGTCTTGTTACTTGAGTTTAACTGTAACTAGTGTATGTGCTGGAGATGGGAAGGAGGGCAGCCAATTCTAGAATGGCATGAAGTCCTGAATATACAACAGACACGATTATCTAGAATTCGGTTATCAAAGTACATAAAAAATAATTTGTTTGCCGTTATTGGTATAGATCTATTTTAAAACAAAAAGATATTTAATCAAAAATTTAACTTTTCCAATGTCAAATCACTTGATCTGAGGTTGGGAAAGTACTGATCACAAATGCCCCTGACCATAGGTGTGGACTTTAGTGGTGCTTTCGGAGCCACCCTTCATTTCTTTAGAAAAAAGAATAACATCCTTCGACATCTATATATATATATAAAAATGAATGTTTGTGTGTTTGTCCTTTATAGACTCAGAAACTATTTGACGGATCATTATGAAAATTTGTATGTATATGTATTTTTCCACATAGAAGGTTTATATGCTATGCCCATTGATGTAACTCACCACCAGGAAGCGCTGCAAAATATATAAGTTATCAAAGCGCCTGGACATTGTAAACTACAATTGCGAGATAGTTGTGTATAATAACCACACACTATGTGAAGGTGCTAAGTTTTTATGGATATTTGTCTTTCAAATGAATTTCTGTTTGGCCTTATAGCTTGAATGTTAGACCACTTTATTATTAAGTACATGTACATGTACAATGGCTATAAACATACACTTTTGGCAGATTTTCTTGATAGTGTCAACAAGGTAAACTCTACATCGGCGTTGACAATATAATTCACTTGAACCAGAATTGCTCATACACCAGCAAAGCTTACAAAAAGCGTGCGAAGCCGCGGGGAACAGCTAGTAATATCTAAATTCCAGCTCAGAAAACGTGAGCGCCCGTTAACTTTTTATATTTTATTTACCTACTTAGGCTATATAGGCTAATAACAAACAGTAGAATAGGAACAGAATGGCCTCCTTATCACTGACATCGGCTTCCTTTTGAAAGGAAGAAAAACAAAAACTGGTCATCATAATAACATGTAATTTTCAAAGAAAGTAAAATAAAGTTGTTCTTTATAATAATGTAGTTTTTCATGTCCCCGGTATAAAATACTTCCAAAAATAATGGCCTCTGTATAATAACAAAGTACCTCTAATTTTGCAGAAATGATTCACTGGGCAGAATACAATAAGCGGAACCAGTTTTTATATCAGCTTAGTATTATCATTGATACTTCATATATCAAGTAATAGAACTGACTGTAAATTGACATCAACGTATCTAAAAACTCACAGTCATACACAGTTTGAAATGAAACTGGATTAATTTAATATGTAAAAGAACAAATCATCATACATAATAAAGGGACCATAACCATCAAACAAACAATTAAAATACGTACAGTAATAGTAATGATCTCATTCAAAATAATAAGGAAATCATAACAAAACGATAATATACAAACCGAGAAAAACACAGGTCTTTCAATACTATTTGAATTGGTTTTCTAATGTTAACTACATTTTTATTTAAATGAAGTCACTTATCAAATATTGTGTTTACAATCTAAAAATGTATTTAATTTGTTACAGATTACCAAAGTTAAGTTAAGTATTCAATTAATTAATTAGTATAGATTTATTATGTTGATGGATTTAATTATGCAATATTAATATTAAAAACTGGATCTGCTTATCATACTCTCCCTAGATAGGCTACTGACCTAAACCTAACATCAGAAAAAACCAAGCAATAATAATGATAATAAATAGTCTAAACAAACAGAACAAGTTCAATATCCTAAGCCCTACACTTAACCGTTTCCTTGATAAATCCAGATTTTAAATTTCGGTTATTGTGATTTAAATAGACTTCTAATTGTGTGTGTGAGGCAGGCATATTCGTAAATACTGTATCTAATAAATAAATATATGTAGGTTAATATTTCAAATGATAAAATTTTATTATATACTGCATTAAAACTTCGTCTATTTTATTTTTGTATTTCCCACAGCCTAATTAAAATTACAAGACCCAAATATGACCGGGTAGACTTTAATAAGCTGCCTACATTCATTATTCAGTTGTTTTCATTGAATGGTTCGATTGTTTTTATCCAAAGGAATAATTCAATAATACAATTGATTTAACTTAGCATATGATTTCAACTTATTAGTTATAGTAATTTTAATGTAAAGAAACAATAAACAGCAAGAAGTAACTAAAATTTTGATGCTTTAGAAATGGCGACAAATATGAGGAAAATATAGCCTATAAGATATTTCTCACAAATGCCGAGATTTGTTTAAGTGGCTTCAACATGTGGGTTTGGTTCCTGGTAAACCATAGGAAGAATTCTTTCCTCCAGTTCACAAAAGCGGTTACTGGGCAAGATGTAATATTGTAAGGTTTCTTTGATATCTAAGGCTAGGCCACAGTTGGTTTTGTTGTTTTGTAATGTTATTGTAAATTGATGTTTTTAAATTGTAATGTACGGGATTCTTCTTGTTACGGTTATTTATAACGCTTATTGTATGTGATTTTTACATATCGAAGTGGGATAGTATATTGAACTGTTCGATAATAGCAATCGAATAACACCTACTCGTTATTTGATTGCTGTTATACAACAATTCGATATACTATCCCACTTAGATATGTAAAAATCACATAAGTTACAATAAGTTATAAAAAACCGTAACAAGAAGAATCTTGTACATTGCAATTTTAAAAACATAAATTTAACAATTAATTTTAACAATAAAACAACAAAACTAGCTATGGCCTAGACTTAGATATCAAAGAAATCTTACAGTATTACAACTTACCCTGCTTGATATCAACGAGTAACCGCTTTTGTGAAATGGAGGAAAAAATTCTCCCCATGGGTACCAGGAGTCAAATCCAGATGTTGAAGCCACTTAACAGTCACTTGTAAGACATATCTCACATAATTTCTTCATATTCATAGCTATTTTCAAAGTTTACAAATTTTAGTTACAGTACTTCTTGCTGTTTATTGTTTAAATTATAATTACTTTAACTAATAAGTTCAAATCATATGCTAAGTTAAATCGATTCTAATATCGAATTATTCCTACGGATAAGAACAATCGAACCATTCGATAATAGCAATTGAATAATGAGTGTAGGCCGCTTATTAAAGTCTCCCCATAAGACTTCAAAACAAATGTATGACGAATGTAATTAAATTTGTATTAGCCTACACTAATTCAAGTTGAAAAATGAACAAATCATACAAAGTGAGACTTTTAAACATTTATCTAATCTGGTTCCAGTCCATCAGTTAGGCACATTTAACTTAACATACCAGCAACTACAATTGAATTATTTACATGGGCTACTAGTAAAGAATAATAAACAAGTACAAGCAAAGTTAAACCTAATGCAGTTCTACAAATAATACCAAGAATTATCTTTTGTTCAATTCGGCTAGTAAGTAAATTTAAAATATAGACTATATTTAAAAAGTGTTCAGTTAAAGAAATAAATTGAATAAGCAACAATATACTAGAACTAGGCTGTTAAACTAACCTATCTACTTGTTGACTGTTAAAATAGTCCTTCAATTTATATTTTATCCAGATTTTAGAATTCTTGAACCACGATTACTAATGTATTAAATAATTGAGAAATATCTTGTCGACGTTGTACTAGTCTTTTATGAATTAAGGCTTCAAGACCAATGACCAAAACATGAACAAACAAAACATAAACAAAAACAATCAACACAAACTTCTATTCTACCACCACACGAGTTCTAACTGCCAAATTTCGATTTCGTTCAATCGTTCGACTATTGGCTTACTTGTGCCTTGTAAATAATTAATGTTCGTAATTTAAGACAAGATTTGTTTACGTTTAATAAGATTAGTTTTTTCTATCAATACTTGTTCTGCTGGGCGTCCCTCTCCTGTTTCTCCAAGAAAAGCAAATGTATGCAATATAAAAATAATAAAGGATTAAAGTGGGTTCGTTGATCAAGTCACATAAAATAAGCTTTGCATAATAGTCACAGCAACTTATTGTTAATTAAAACACAAGGTTAACATTCCTTGTATTCCATCAAACAGTACCTAAAAAGGTGTCTAGACATCGAAACCGTGGTAACACCTACTTAAACTTTATGGAATATCAAGTAAAACGATATTGGTAATGGGTTTATAATAACAGACTATTGGGCGAGACACTATTGTAAAGGTACCGTAAACGTTTGGTTCATTATTCCTCTGTCAATCTCGGATGCTTAAAAATGAATAAATTGTAGTTATACTTTAGGGTATAACACAAAAACCCTGTAAACTATGAAACCTCCCCACGGGCTTGTTATTTGCCCTAAAAATACTAATTTATTATAGTTGTATTTTATGTCTATAAATAATTTAACTATCGTTATAGGCGGTATAGCCTATAACGTCCACGCCTTTGAAGCATGAGCGAAATACAAAACACAGTTACCGGTACTATGTATTTTATTCTGCCCACGTATCATTATTTAGAGAAGTAAATAATAATAACTGGTCAATGTTTTTACAATAAGATTCTCAAACCTAGATACGTAAATCGCTCAGAATTTGCTACTAAAGCCTATTTTGTTTCAAAAATACTAAAAAGAGGTGATTTTTATGGTGTAAACCGTATTACATTAATTGTTTTTAACCTTTTACGCTTTACACTATAGCTGTCAATCTAATCACATAACTAACAACAAAATAAAAGGAAAGTAAGGTAGTTGAATAACATAAGTATATAAACATTTCCATTTGTATAAAAATATAATACACCCGCATTGCATATAATATTTGTATACAAATATATAATGTATAAGAAATATTTGTTTATTGTAATACATACGCATCTAATGGTTACTTTAAAAAAAACTAGTGATCGAATTAAGGCCAATTTTATATACGAGATAGCTATGAATGTAATGTTTAGGAGTGTAAAACTTTAGAATTGTGGAAGTATACGACCAAAGTTCTTAATAAATTAACATCTGAACTTTTATTCTTATCCGGGCGATCCATAAATTTCGGCAGTGGTCTCGTTATGGCGCATTTAAAGTAATCTTAGTCGTATAATCTGTTAAACCACTACTTAAAACATTTAATTTTGTACTGAA
Organism: Homalodisca vitripennis; assembly: GCF_021130785.1. Lineage (NCBI taxonomy): Eukaryota > Metazoa > Arthropoda > Insecta > Hemiptera > Cicadellidae > Homalodisca > Homalodisca vitripennis. Next base: position 157,148,055 of record NC_060210.1, on the reverse strand, counting down.
GTTTAATTACGCAGGTTTGTTAGTTTACCGCGGCCGGCGCCTTCTTGTTTGAGCGTAAACCGGCTGACTCTGGAGGGCATTGCCACGTTATAGAGCTCTTAAAGTTTAAGTCATTATATTGATTTGGCTATTTAAAACAAATTCAATTTGGCCACAAGTTTCTAAGTGAGTTCTTCAGCAGCAGTTTTTAGAGCTTATATTAATAAACATATTATTTAACCACATTCCAATATCATTAAGAATTATTATTAGAATAAATTCAGACTCTACAACTGACAAGTATTTTTTTATAATTCTGACACTCACTGAGTAATAGTAAAGTATGCGTCAACTATTTAATTTTTGTTTTATTTTGATATAATACGAATTAATATTCAGAGTGGACTAATTATGGAAGAGGTGCGGCTAATCAAGAACTCCAGAGACAGAAGCGTTATATTTTAGCTTTAAATATAGGGACTAAGTATGATCTCTCCAGTACTTACCTGGGACAGCAGCAGGAGGCCGAAGCACTGGTGTAGGGATGCTGGTGGGCGTTCCTCCCGCCCCCGACCCTGCACCCCCGTGGAACGGTGATGGTAACCTAAAAAAGGACAAATGAAAAAAAGTCTACATCTACCTTACCTAACTTAGTCTTTGTACAAAGCACACATCAGTGATTTATGTTTAATATAATATACCAGTTTTAGAGCTTTTTCATTTATTCCTCTGAGTTTATAAACCAGATTTGGTATCCAGCCTACCGTTCTTTTTGAAGGAAACAGAGAGTATAAACTGTATCTAAATTTTGAAAACCCTAGCAATCCATCAATAACCTACTCACTCACTGAATATACGGTACATAAACAGAACAGATATGATATTTTAGCATTTTAGGTCTAACGTAGCTACCTGTATTGTGGGAAGGTTTGGTTCAATGTGAATGTTGTTTGTTCCAGTTCAACTTCCTCTTAGTGCAACATTTAAAATCTCATCGTCAAAAGTCTGAACAGCGCCAGATTTCAAATGCTGCACTAATAGGAAGGTGGGCCGGAGCAAACTTAACATACACATTTTGAAGTATCTTTATTCACTAAATCTACGATACACCACAATCCAAAAAGCATTTTTTGTTGTAAAAAGTATCAATTTTTACTCATACAATATAAACAATAATAGACCTTCCATCATATGTTTGAGACAGAAAACACTATTAACGTGTAATAGTTGCTACACACATACTTGATCTTGATTGCCTCCTGAAGAAAAGAACAAGAAACGTATTTTATGTTGTTTTAACACACAACTATGATAACAACCATTTATTCAAATTGAAGGACTTTAATGAACAATACATTATAAACTAAGCACATTTTAATAAATTCAGTAGATTAAAATATTAATAAGAACACAATAAACTTTTTAAAACCTAAAACCTTTTCCAAAGTGGCCTAAGGTTTAGGCTTGGTCTATAATTGAGCTCTCCAATAGGCCTACTGAATTATACAGTGCAATAACAATCTCATTACTCTTCGATAGCTTACCTTGTGTACCTTACACGTGATATTTGTAATCAACAGAGATCTAGCCACGTGGTTTCATGACGCGTATAATATATCTACATGCCAAAACTATAAATCAATGTTTTCAACATTAACAATATGTATTCCGTAAATGTGTTCAGTGGCTTTAATATTTTTGGGAAGAGGCGGATTGCTGATATGTTCTTTGACTCCTTCGGGCCCACGACTGATTCCGAACTTATACCACACTCCAGTTTACATTTTCGCATCTTACAATGGTACACCTCTTTAGCATGCATATAATGATACGAGATATCATAAAACACACGTCCAAAGAAATATTTTACGAATAAACTTCAGGAAGAGGCTCTGGCAATTTTGGATGACACCTCCGGGAATATTACACTCAATACACTGAGGATTGCACATCAGAATTCTCAAGGCATCTTAGCTAAGCTCAGTATTTTTGAAGTATTTATTGAGCTTATTTCACCTGACATTCCCTGTCCGAGCATTTCTTTTGTGAAGCCGAAATAAAACTGTATTGTCTCTGTCTCCCTGGATTAACAACAGCTTCTAGGTTATGTCGCACTTCTTTCTCTAAAGGAGGTGTACGTATTGAAGATGGCTAAGCGTTCAAGATTATTGATTTAGGAAACTTGTTCTGAGAGCGTTTGTGACAATAACAATATGACTATAACAATAATCTTCCAAGCTATTAGTTATAGTTTGGTACATTATTGCATATTTTCTAATTATCGTCTAAAAGACCTCCATGTAACTCTGTTGATAGTGTGGATATATGTATTGAATCTGTTAAAGATTGTCTCGGGTCATTTGCGAAACCCAACCAAAGAAGTACTGTAATTGGGGAATTTAATATTCACAGTTCCTCACAAATTGATATGTCTGTTCAGAGCCTTTCCATATAAGAAATGTAATATTCGTCAGAAAATTACTTCGCCCGGATAAAGTTCGAACATTCCTTATCTAAGCTTTGTGATGATCTAATTGATATGTATTTTGCTACAAAAGATCTGGCCCTCATCCTGCGAGACAACTTCCATCTATAAGTTTTGGAAAGCAGTCAGAGCTAGGAACATCCCCTCTCACATTGAAGACTCAAATAACAATCAAAAAGCTGTTTGGGATGTAATTAAAGAAACAATTCCCAAGAAAAGCTCACATCAGATGAAGAACTGGATGTTGAAAGAAGATGACAGATTATGTTTGTTTGCTGACGACACTTGATTGTTAAATGTTAGCAATCATTCTCGTCATGGTCGAGGGTAGAGTAGTGCAGTCATTGAAGCATTGTTGGTCCGAATTTTTTTTACTGTGAACCGAATTGCATAAAATTTTGGAATTAGGTTCATCTTACCCTTAAATTCAAAAGTGAAAATGATTTGAACTCCGCAACCACCCTGGGGGTGGTTGCCACCCCTTCTCGGGAGTGAATTTATTTTTTTTTTTTTTCAAAATAACCTCTCAGATATCGATAGAAGGCCTACTTTTAAGCAAAAAATCATCTATAACGTTTTTCGAAAAAATCCAATATTTTTCAAGTTATTGGCAATTGAAAATTCGCAATTTTTTCACGTTTTTCATCGGTTTTTTGCAAATATCTCAAAAAATATACGTTTTATCGAAAATTTTATAAAGGAACACAATTGTAGCAGGTAAAACAATGAACAATTTTGTTTTTTATAAAGTATTCTAAGTGCAATATTAAGCTAGATATTAAAAATCAAAGCCGTTTTTTTATTTTGTCTGAAATTTTAATCGAATGTGGTCAATGCCATCTAGCGGCGAGCAGATGCATTTTAGGCATTCTAATAAAAAAGAGTTGTATAGTGCTTGAAATAAGATTTAAAATGAGCACTATTAAAAGTCTATTGCACGTAAAATGAGTGAGCTGTATTGCAAATAAGAGGAGCATCTAATGTTTTTTCTTTTAAATCAATGGGTTTCATAAGTGCCATTTCCACCAAAATTAAAATTAATCGTATTCCGCCTAGAATCAACTTTATTATGAAGAGTTTAATAGATTGTATCAGTTTGGCTGCTTCAGGGCACATATTTTTCAAAAAAGTCACGATTAAAAAAAAAATTCAAACTTTTTAAAAACTACCTTTTTTCATAATATCTCAAAAATGACGACATATACGAATAAAAGTGTAGGTATGAAAAATGTGGGTATATTTCTGACAAACAATTTGGATTTTTTGATTTTTCTGTAAAACAAAAATTTACGGAAATATGATTGTTTAAAGAGCGCGTGGCAGTGCAATCACAGCCTCTCTTAAGCGCTTTAAAACCCTTCACCAATTGAAGAAAAAGGTTTTTTTACTATATATTGCAATGAAGGATGTTGTAGCTCTCTTAATTATCTTTACAATGGTTTTTTTATAAATTGTGATAGCATGAAAATTGAAGTAGTTTATGGTCAAAAAACTTATTATATGTTTTTCTACTTAGCAACTGAAAATTTCGGACTGTGAATATTTGGAGCAATGTGAAAGTACGCAGTATAATAGAGACCCAAAACTATTGTAATGTGTATATATATACATAATATGGCTCATGTATTTTGGAAACGTAGGCATGAATACATACCAACTTTCTTATATGTATATATAAACACATTTGAGTGATTTTTGTACAATTTGTAAATATTTTATCCAATAAATGGCAATTTTTTACTCTAAATTAAATTATTTTTAAATAATATGTAATCATATATATTTACTGTTTTAATTTAGGGGTAGTTTTAAGGGTAGAAAAGCTTAAGAATATCATAATCCATTTTCGAGAGTGTAGAATAATATTTAAATTCTTTTCATTTTATATAAAAAAAAATGTTAACAATTTTTTTATCAAGGGGTAGTTTTCAAGGGTTGAAAGGGGGTTAAAAATGTCATAATTATTATAGAAAATATAAAATATTACTAACTCTATACTTACATCTTTTTATATCATACCAAAGTATTTTTTGTGATTTGTTTCAATTTAGGGGTTGTTTGCAAGTGTTTTAAGATGTTCAAGGGGTTGAAAATGATTTTAATATGAGGTAATTGTGTTAGAAAACACTTTAAAATTTCACCACTTACTATTAAACATGTTTTTCTAGCGATAAAATGGCTCAATGTCGATTTTTTCCATTAAGGGGTTGTTTACACCCCTTAAAAATTAATAGGCGGAGTTCAGATCATTTCACTTTTGAAGTTAAGGGTAAGATGAGCCTAATTCCAAAATTTCATGCAAATCGGTTCACAGTAAAAAAATTCGGAGGTAAGACCGTATTTTTCGCTTCAATGACTGCACTAGAGGGGTTTTTTCTACTCATAGTATTTTGACATTTTTTGGTATGTACATTCTTAACACCCTAACTCTTTACTTGAAACATAAGAACATATTTCAACCTACACTATCAGATACAATGTTCGAAACTCTAAATCTTTAGTATGTTATAGTAAAGCACAACGCTACATTTTTGTGGAAAATATACGTATTACTCTGCAATTAAATTGTTTAATGCCTTTCCTCCACAGCCTTGGTCGGAGTACAATGTGGTTTTGTTTCGGAGGAGGCTTAGGGCATTTTTAGTCCGATCGGAATGTTACATTGTGCGAGAGTATTATGGTTTTTTTGTCATGGAAACAAAACTATAATTTACCGTTTTATTTGATTTTTACTACATAATAACTGAACATAATAATACTATACTAAAACGTTTACTACCTAAACAGCTGTTTTGAGCGTTTAATTCTACTGAAACAATAACAGCTGAGTTTGGGGTTACCGCACTGCATTGAAACTGATTTTGCAGATTTCTTGGACCAACTTAAGTATAAAAAAACAGCTGTTATATTTGCAGTATGATAAAAAAGTATTTTATGTCGTAAATATTCGTTTTTTCTTGTACGATTATATTGATTCATTGTAGGAAATTCATAACAATAATAGCAATGTTTACAATAAGGGCATAATAATGACTTGCGGATTGGTGAAGAAGAGAGTATTGTGACTACATTCTCCAGCAGTTATTGAGAAGGATGACGTCATGGATCGGGTCATTATTCTCTCAGAACTGTTTATATCTCCCCTCCCCACCCTTCCCTTACTCTGGGATATCCCCCACTCGACCGTGAGCTTGCATAATCCACCGATCCCAATATCGTCTGCTACTGATGATACGAATATGTATATTTATACAATATGTATAGAGACCTAATTAAAAACAAACACCATGTATTGCGCTTTTTTTAGCTTTCACAGATGTGTTCCGATGTAGCGTTTCAAACGATTTAATAATTATTAATTTAACGTTTTATCTTAAACAGACATAAAAGTCACTCGAATATTCACTTTGATTATGAATTAAGATGAAGTTTACACGTCTGAAATTTTAAAGGGAGAACTTATTTTATCCCTGTAAACGCGACTATGAAAGACACAGTTATAAAGCTGATATTACTGGTATCAGGGACGGCTTTAGAAATTTGCAAATACTGTCTAACAACTTAAAATAATTCTACACACTTAGTTAATGGTAGTAGGTTTTTAAACTTAAACTTGATTTATACCATTAGTACACTTAAAAAATTATACTCTTGGTGATTATTAGTTTCAAAGTTATATTGACAATTACAACAACTCGCATTAATTATATTGGCACAGCACACAGGTAGCGCTGTAATGTAAAACTGGAGTTCAACCAAATCTGTGGTAATATAAATAATCGTAAACAAACTGAGAACATTCAACAGGAAAGTTTATCACATATTTTACTAATTGAACTACTGTACGTTTGTATGGTACTGTTATTGAAGTAACTACAAGTGAAGGATAGACAGCGAGTGTTATTTTCACATAGAAACGACAAAACAAAGTTACGGTACAGTCGTGTTGTAGCCTACCTCTTGCTGTGCGGGGTGGCAGGGAGGCTGCGGGCTCGGCGACGGCTCGACGCGTTGCCCATGACTGAGGCAAGACCTCCCCTACCCTCACATCACCATCCCCCGCCCAGTCATACGACACCTGGTGTTTTATTAATCCATTCTATAGCAGTCCGAACAATGAATCAAAAGTCGACTGTGCGTGTAACACATAGAGAACGACACAACTAATTCTGATGGAACTGAGTGATGCAGCCTCATGTCCGTGTTGTCTGCCGATCGATCACTGGGGTAGTCAGTCGGTTATCGATTATTTCGTCCCCAAACTGTACATCCATAATTATACATAGTCTAAATGAAAGCGTTTTACCAGCAGTAATGTTTCATTTATAGACGGATTCAAATAATTAATACCATCGAATTTTCATAAATATTATATTTAACATTAGTTAAACAATTTGTTGATTCAACTGTATTGTTAAATATTCGAATATGTTGCATTCTAAGTTATGTTTGACATTCAAATCAAAGTTCAATTCTAAAATAAAATAATGTAAATCGCTACGCTTCTCATTTACAAAATATAATAATGCTGTAAATTAAAGATTAAACTAATCACACACAACTTTCTTTTCTTTCTAAAGTACAAAAAGATTAACCTAAAAATAACCTTCTCAGATTTGCATATTTATTAGGATTAAGTTACTTAGTAAACGGAACATAAAAATTTACGCTAAAGCTTTTACGCCTTTATCAATATAAGTAAATTAATAAACAATAGTTTTTATGGATTTAGTAACATTTACTATACTATTACTATCCAATCTTGTTTATCCGATGTGTCATATGTTCAAACATTTATACATAATGCGATAATATTAATGTTATAACCTACCTATTTTCGATCGTAAAATAAGTATATTGCAAACATGAATACATTATTACGAAGGAATTATTACTTCAGCCTGTCTTACACCATTTAATATTTTTTTATGAAATGTCAAAAAAACGATGAATACGATAGTATTATAAACAAACCGAATCTTCAACTTTATGGAGTCATCGTTAGCTCCTGCATATAGAGGCCGATGCAATTTTGTTGCTGCGCAGTGCACAACGAACGTGCAAGAAAAAGCAGGCGCTCCGTATAAATGCATAGAGTATATTATATCTGTATATACATTTTCATACATAAATTCTGTCAAGTATCACCTAACTACTAAGTTATCTTTGCTATTGTTGTCTTACCTACGAATTATTACCTACTAATTGGTGTACCGTGTAGTGACATACAAAGTTGCGGATTTGATGTTAGGAAATCGTTTGTGTTATAAATAAGTATTCTAAAAACCGTTATTTATACAAGTGTCATTTGTTTGAAGTATTTTCCCGATGAAAGGATTGCGCAGAAAACAGGATTTTTACGAAGATTTCTCACGGTTCAGTGATATAAAACATCTACACTGTGCTCCGAGATCCGCAATGTAATGTCAGGTGAATAACGAACCTAACACATAATTATAATCTAGGTTAAAATAAAAAAAAGTCATGCTAGAGCATTGTGACACGCATAAGTCAGAATCAGAACTATGTTGTGTGTTAACTCAATATAGACGAACCCTAAAAAATGCACTTTATTTAGAACATTTTTTATCGTTATATATCGTCACAAACTTTAAACAAAGTGTGGAATTAATAATAACAAAACACTAGTTATTATAATTAAACTAAAGAATACAAGTCACAATAGGTTTGCACTCACCGACCTCTCACAAAGAACTGACCAGAGGTCAATGGTAAATGGCGATCGCCATAATATATATACAAGTGACTTACTGCTTCAATGTAAGTAAATTTCATGTGCAATTGTCATGTTTGCAAAATGTGTCTAGTATTCACTTGTTTACGTAAAGTTTACATAACAATGGAATAGTGGCTCTACAATACAATAAACTTGCGAAATAATATTTAACTTATGAAATATTTAAAGCTTAGACGAAAAGAGTTTTTCTGCAAGCAAATTCATTATGTGATTTCGAACGTAGTTCTGGACTATTGTGGTAGACAATGGAATCAATTTAAAAAAGTGTTCTACTAGAACAAGAAAGGGAGATAGATTTCGTAGCAACAAGAAGGAAAGAGGAAAGAGAATTACTTGTTGCACAATCTTCAAACAAAGCTTTATAAGCCTGAAAAAACAATGATGAAGCTTGTTGCTTTACTAAATAACCTAGCCATTGTCAGTATTAGTTGAAGTTAGCGTCACCATAGAGATTACAAATAAAAGTCTATCGCCATCTTTGAAAGCTTACTTTTTTAATATCATTAGAGGAAGTGTGTACACATGTTTAATTGATTTTATTTAATGTGTATACAAGAAAAGGCTGAATTAATTCGCTGTGAAGAAATGAAATGAAAATAACGACTAAGTAACTTATCTTATATAAGATATTTTGTATATTCAAATGATGCGTTAATTGAATTTTCTACAAATTTTTCTGTGCTATATTTGTAATTCAAACGGCTAAAAAAATTGACTAATCGCAGAACTTTTTCAATTACTTAAATTTAACATTAAATTGCAACTTTAATTTTAACTGAAATTATGAAAATGTATTAACACTTATATAATTTAATAAAGGATGCTATTTAGAAATTAACTACGTAACTTTCTATGTTTATTTCTGGTAATAAGAGTTATACAAGATTTTGATTGTGTTTCTATGTTTCTGTTTTGATAAAGAGTTATTAAAACTGCTCATGTTTTTTTGACAAATTAGTACTACTATTTTCATTCACATATAGGAACCAAATATACAGTAAAATTATATTACTTAATATTTCAGCCGATTTAAATTTAATGATAATGTTAATAAATGAGCACACAAAACTGTTGTATTTACTATTTACATTTACTATAAATACGTTGTTATACACTGTAATGAAACAAAGTTAAGAATTATTGAGCTTCGGAAAAAAGGCGCTATTTAATTAAACCTAAATGGAGGCAAATAAATGAAGCTGGTATTGCTTACGATTTTCTATTTTCAAAGTTATAATATTATATTTTAGGTTAACTGTATGTTTTATATTTTAATGAATCTTTTATGGAGGTATATAGTTACGTAATTTGTGTTTATATATATATTTTGATACCAAAACCTTATTTGCAAATATCTTATAATAGTTTATTTATCGTGTTTATATGTTACTTTTTAAACATATTTTAGGATATCACCTATTCTGGTGATTCCCAGACTCTGGATATTAACAAAATCCCAAAATCCAATTATTTTGGTATTTACAGATGTATTACTATAGTAAATCAAATAAATACTATAGTAATAGCAAATATATCGTGTACATTTTACAACCCCCCTCTCCAAACTACCTTTCCTTACGGTAGATGGTACAATACCCCCATCCCCGATGAAAATGGCTTGATTTTGACAATTTTTTCATAAACGTTTTGGTGTCTATTTTATAGAAAATCAATCAATAATTTTTACACACCAACAAATACTTGTACTAGCTCCACAAAAACAAACCTGTACAAATGTGTACGCATGGAAGACGTCATTAAAAGTTCATGATGACTACATCCAAAAAACCCCTTTTGGGAGGTTACCACGACCAGTGTTTATAAAAGTTGTGTGAATGTGACAATATTTTTTCTAAAACATGTCTTTCAATGTCTAATTTCTGTGAAACCAACCAAACAAATTTAACCTCCCATTTATCCCTGGAGAGGTTAAAAACCCATACAAAAGCTTGACAAGGACGTGGTAATTGTTCTGGTTGCACAACAACAAAAACTACCAAAATAAAAAAGGACTGCCATTTTTTTTAACAAACAATGTAATTAAAGTCGTAATAATTGGAAATGATTTATTAGCAAAAATCTTTCAGTCAAGTATAAAAGACGAAATGATAACATGTGTTTGCAGTGGTAAGTGACAGTACAAATATTAGGCCGAATACAAGATGCATACTTCAAGTATATACATATGTGGACAATGGTCAAGTTCATCACAAAATAGGAGTAACTCCAAATGTTGACGATGTATTACAACATTTACTGCTGTCATCTAATTAACGCTTATAACAGAACATGCAACAAAGCATTGTTTGTAAAAAATAATAAAAATTTCTTGAAAGTGAATGTCAGAATTATACATTCTGACATTATATATTAGATATTATTCTGACATTATATATTCCATATTTTACATATATTAGAGTAGACAGATTCATGCGCTCATGTGAGACAGGTTCTAAGGAAAACTTCACTTAAATATTATCAGAGTGTCTGTCTTCATGGTTATTTATTGTGACAGAAGCAAAGACGTTCACCAACAACTGATAACGTTGTATTTAAAGCTGAGAAATGCTGTCCTCGCATAATCTAAAAGTTACAATTTATCCTAAAATTGAAGTACTGGAACGAAATAGCACATCATTGTTTATGTTTGGATCCAATAACATATACTCTGTTTTCTCATCAGGATTAGGATTGGTTTTTATGGATAACTCAAGATAAAAGTCAAACAACTACGTACCGAAAGTGTGTTAATTCATTCCAGTTTGCATTTGTAAGACAAGAATTTTCAACTATTTTTACAGTCGGATTTTTTTTTATTACACAGTGGAAAGTACAATATTATGTATTTGTTTGATAAAAGAAAAGTTATAAAGAGTTAAGAGTATGAATTAAATAGTTTTAATTCAAAACCAAGTTCAAGTGCTCAATTTTGAGCACCGGATAACCAGTTTAACTAATAGACAATTATAATTAGTATTGTTGGCCTTGTTAGTGTTTCAACTGTGTAATTGTTGTTACATAAAGCAATTATTCACTCACCATTGATTAATTAAAGAATCACTAACGAATGACTTACATAATACTGCCATACAAACTGACATTTCTAAATACGTATTTTTAAATATTATCGCAGAATAGCAAATGTTAATAATTGTATAACAGCATTAATAGCGATCAAACGATTACTATACAGATTTGTATGGAGCTAGAAATAGGGGATTGACTAAGTTTTAAATGTATTTACATTAACATATTTGAAAGACGCCACGAATGCTTTATGTAGTGGAGTGTCCGGTTGAGTTAATTTAAAACATGTAAACCAATGTATTAGCTATAGTACTTTGATTACCTCTCCTTTTAACCTCTTTGTTTGAAAACAGAAACACAATTCTTTCATTCGTTCCACGTGTGTAATATATGTATAATAAATAAGGCTTACTAAAAAAACTCCTGAAGATTAGGATAATTACATTTTTACAATACTATTTTTTCTATAAAGAAGACAGCTTAATATTTTTTTATTTATAAAAAATGTAATTTCCAATACAATAGTACTAAAAACTGTATTATTTACACATTTTTGTAAAATAAAGTCTTCTTTCAAATACTTATGTTTAATACAATCGATATAAATACAACTTAAATACCTTTATTACATCTGAAGAACACAACCAACTTTTAATAATTTTATTAAATAAACCATTTACCTAAACCATACTCTATAATCTAAAGTCAAGAAACGATGTCTTAAAATAACAGGGATTTACAAACACCCTGCGTGTGGATTGTTTACACTATAATTCTAATATCGTAACTATAACCACAGAAATAAGAACTAATCTAGGAATTATATAAAATGTACTATTATACAGATTTTATATCAGCTTTATCATATCAGCATGCTATATTGTACATTGCCAGACTTCCACCGCTGTGCGGTAAATAATAGTCCATTATCAATAATATCCACTGCTGTGCGGTAAATTGTGCATTATCAGATACCCACTGCTTTGTGGTAAATAATCCATTATCAGATATCCACTGCTGTGCGGTAAATAGTCCACTATCATATACCCACTGCTGTGCGGTAAATAATTCATTATCAGATATCCACTGCTGTGCGGTAAATAATTCATTATCAGACATCCACTGCTGTGCGGTAAATAATTCATTATCAGATATCCACTGCTGTGCGGTAAATAGTCCATTATCAGACATCCACTGCTGTACGGTAAATAATTCATTATCAGATATCCACTGCTGTGCGGTAAATATTCCATTATCAGATATCCACTGCTGTGCGGTAAATAATTCATTATCAGATATCCACTGCTGTGCGGTAAATAATTCCACTATCAGATATCCACTGCTGTGCGGTAAATAATTCATTATCAGATATCCACTGCTGTGCGGTAAATAATTCCATTATCAGATATCCACTGCTGTGCGGTAAATAATTCATTATCAGATATCCACTGCTGTGCGTAAATAATTCCACTATCAGATATCCACTGCTGTGCGGTAAATAATTCATTATCAGACATCCACTGCTGTGCGGTAAATAATTCATTATCAGATATCCACTGCTGTGCGGTAAATAATTCATTATCAGACATCCACTGCTGTGCGGTAAATAATTCATTATCAGATATCCACTGCTGTGCGGTAAATAATCACTATCAGATATCCACTGCTGTGCGGTAAATAATTCATTATCAGATATCCACTGCTGTGCGGTAAATAATCCACTAATCAGATATCCACTGCTGTGCGGTAAATAATTCATTATCAGATATCCACTGCTGTGCGGTAAATAATTCCACTATCAGATATCCACTGCTGTACGGTAAATAATCCATTATCAGATATCCACTGCTGTGCGGTAAATAATTAATTAATTATCAGATATCCTATGCTGTGCAAAAATAGTCCATGATCAGATATCCACTATTGCTCGTTATATGGTACACTAACATGATATGTACACTGCTGTTCGATACCAAAACCCGGTTAGCAGATATCCGCTGGTGAGCGCAATGTTTTAAAACAAAGTAAAAGTAAAATCTACAGAGCGCCTGCTTTAGAGGAGCGAGAACTGTTATTACTGTTCTGCAACTAGATTGCATCGTTCTCAATTTTGCAGGCGTCAATGAAGTATTTAGAAAAGAAAGATTCTGTGTTTATAAAATTGTAATCTCTATTAGGAATTAACGGTGTTCGAGTTGATGCTTGAATGAATAGTGACATTTTGTTGACATTTCACGGCACGGCACGGCTGCTGACATGTTCTATCACATTGTACACTTGTATCAAATGTCGAGTCACTATACTTATTGTTGTGTGTTCTACTTTAACATCCCCCGTTGATGTAGACAAAGGCTTTGTTGTATGTCTCGTAGAAGTCATCAATCTGGACATGGATAGCAATTAATTATAGAATTTCGCTATGTTTGAGTTGAAGCCTGTAGCAATTGTGACATTTTGTTGACATTTCACGGCACGGCACGGCTGCTGACATGTTCTATCACATTGTACACTTGTATCAAATGTCGAGTCACTATACTTATTGTTGTGTGTTCTACTTTAACATCCCCCGTTGATGTAGACAAAGGCTTTGTTGTATGCCTCGTAGAAGTCATCAATCTGGACATGGATCGCAATTAATTATAGAATTTCGCTACGTTTGAGTTGAAGCCTGTAGCAATTGTGACATTTTGTTGACATTTCACGGCACGGCACGGCTCCTGACATGTTCTATCACATTGTACACTTGTATCAAATGTCGAGTCACTATACTTATTGTTGTGTGTTCTACTTTAACATCCCCTGTTGATGTAGACAAAGGCTTTGTTGTATGCCTCGTAGAAGTCATCAATCTGGACATGGATAGCAATTAATTATAGAATTTCGCTACGTTTGAGTTGAAGCCTGTAGCAATTGTGACATTTTGTTGACATTTCACGGCACGGCACGGCTCCTGACATGTTCTATCACATTGTACACTTGTATCAAATGTCGAGTCACTATACTTATTGTTGTGTGTTCTACTTTAACATCCCCCGTTGATGTAGACAAAGGCTTTGTTGTATGTCTCGTAGAAGTCATCAATCTGGACATGGATAGCAATTAATTATAGAATTTCGCTATGTTTGAGTTGAAGCCTGTAGCAATTGTGACATTTTGTTGACATTTCACGGCACGGCACGGCTCCTGACATGTTCTATCACATTGTACACTTGTATCAAATGTCGAGTCACTATACTGATTGTTGTGTGTTCTACTTTAACATCCCCCGTTGATGTAGACAAAGGCTTTGTTGTATGTCTCGTAGAAGTCATCAATCTGAACATGGATAGCAATTAATTATAGAATTTCGCTATGTTTGAGTTGAAGCCTGTAGCAATTGTGACATTTTGTTGACATTTCACGGCACGGCACGGCTCCTGACATGTTCTATCACATTGTACACTTGTATCAAATGTCGAGTCACTATACTTATTGTTGTGTGTTCTATTTTAACATCCCCTGTTGATGTAGACAAAGGCTTTGTTGTATGCCTCGTAGAAGTCATCAATCTGAACATGGATCGCAATTAATTATAGAATTTCGCTATGTTTGAGTTGAAGCCTGTAGCAATTGTGACATTTTGTTGACATTTCACGGCACGGCACAGCTCCTGACATGTTCTATCACATTGTACACTTGTATCAAATGTCGAGTCACTATACTTATTGTTGTGTGTTCTACTATAATATCCCCCGTTGATGTAGACAAAGGCTTTGTTGTATGCCTCGTAGAAGTCATCAATCAGAACATGGATCACAATTAATATAAAGTTTCGCTATGTTTGAGTTGAAGCCTGAAGCTAAATTGATATTTTGTGGACATTACCACACGGCTGCTGAAATGTTCCATCACATTGTACACTTGTATAAAATGTTGAGTCGCTGTTCTAATTGATGTGTTGATTGTTCCGTGCGAAATTTATCAATACACAAAGCATTGCGAATAGTCTTACCGCAAGCACCTGCTTGATATCGTACAATTAATTTTTAACAGGTTAGATTTTAATAATCTAGCACAACTCTTTCACTAGTTTATAAGACTATATTTGTTATACAAAAGTCCCCGATCCTAGTTAGGGACCATATGAGAGTTTAATTATTCAGCGATGGTGGTTTACTGCTTGGCTTATATTAATCTAGAAGACGAAAGTTTACGAGTTCAGTATTTACATTGGATAAGAACACAACCTAGTTTGTCTTGATATTGATTGGGAAATTTTCTCCAAGTAAGAAATAAATCGTATAGTCACGCTGATTTTCGTTCTACAAGGTTATAAAACAGGGTCAGATAAGTTCTTTAGCCTGCTAGCTGCATTCAGTAATAATTTTGAAAATCGGTGATGTTTTGCAATTGTGAAAAATGTATATCTCGGCTAGTGCCCAATTTATGCCAAAAGTAAATCATCTATAAGAAACTATTTATGTACATTTTTACCTTGATATTTGATAGGATTTCGAGATGACAGTCGGTCAGAGATATGAAAAGTATACAAACTATGAATAGCAGCAATACAAATGAGCGAACATTCTAATAACACATGATTGTACTCATTATGTGCTTAGTGGTATTATAAGATCTATTTATGCAATTTGGTTTCAGTATGGCGGTTCCTCACACTAGTCGTTTGTGAATTATTTATTCGGTTGTTTAAAAATATGGATTATCCAATAGGACATTTTCTTTAATGGTGGATTTCACGACCATGCAACAATTTTATATAGGTGCGTTATTCTTATACTACAATAGGATTTAAGATCCTTAGATTTGAAGATACTCGATACAAATTTGTGGCTATGACTGGTCCACCACAATACTGAACTACGTTATGGATTTGGAATTTCTAGGTCTCGATCGACTAGGACTGCAAACATTTTAAAATATTATGTCACGAGGAAGACTGCACTGTGCAAACGAGTTATTTCCATAAAATCTAGATAATGCGAGTAGAGTCATAGATAGTTGCCACAAACGTAGCGTTTGTAGTAAATATTTAAAAAAAGTCGTCCTAGATTGGTTCTGTCCTGGAATCCTAATAAAATTTACTCTTTGAACATAAATAAGTACCGAACATAATAACTTTAATAATAAACAATAGAAGTTTGACAGAAGTAACGTATGAACTGTGCGGAATAGTTAGTGGAACGCAGGATGTGCCGCCAAGTGTTCAAGGCTGACTTGATTTGTGCTGTATTAACGATCCGGACGATGTACACACAATTGCAGTCATCACACCATCAGCGCGAGCTTAAAATAGCAGATTACCTCAATCTAGCGTACAATGGAATTACTGGTTGTGGGCCTGCCAATTTATTAGCATAGCCAGTGACCCCATACTGTGTCCGCTCGTGCATTGTTGGTCCATAGAGTCATCGTGCACTGAGCTCACTTCCTCTTACACTTTCCCTAATTTTACGAGTAAGAGGACTAACATTTTCAAAACGATAAGTTAATTGGTAATAATAATGCGATTGGTATTGTAAAACAGTGAAATCCGATGAGACATTTCAATGTGGGGACCGTTAATAATTTAATTAGTTTAAAACAAATTAACACGAATTAGAACAAACATTTTTGTTCTAACTCGGACAGCTATGTACCAATATAAAACAAACCTACTTTTCCCGGACACAGGAATTTAAGTGGCCCCCTTTAGGGTCTGTTGTACTGGCGGCTATTTTCGTTTTAGCCACAATCTTACACTTCAATCACGTTAACATTCTTATTTTAGATCGGATAATAAATACGGTTCATTTTAAAGTATGAATAACGCACATCCACCTTTTAGTTTTTCTTGTAAGGCGTTCCACCTTTAAAATATTTAAATGATGGAATGCGTAAACTGAGATTGTTAACTGAGTAAACAATAATAGTACCAGAAAAACTTTGGATGCGTATACAACATGAATTTATTATTTTAGATAATAATCATATCTATAAAATGGAACATCTCCCATAATTTCACTATTAAAATATTAGCGTAAAAGTGTTCTACCGTTCTTATAGGGATAAAATCAAGACGAGCGTAAGTACAGCTCTTATGGAAGAAAGCGATGGTCAGTAAAGCTAGCATTGGTGGGAATCGAGATGGAAACCTTCCCCAGAGAAAGGGAATACTACATGGTAATGTACACATTTTAAGTTTTTTGTTATTGTTGGTTTTATTTACTTGATACGCTTCAAACACATTGCAATATATGCAAATAAAAGGTAAATGAGCGTCAGCAAACGAGATAGAGATACTGAAGTGACCTGAGTCACCCATGTCTTGGTCACCGTTTTCAGTCCAGTGAGAAGGAGACGATGGCACAGCGCGGCACGTGTACATGTGTTCGATGTTCGACCTCAGTTTATCGTCAACGATGAAAGTACACTAAAAACAGAATCGGGCAGGAGAGACGGTGAGGGTGTTGACTGTCAAGCACACGATCCACATTGCCACTGACATGGGTCGCCTACTGCGTACACACACACACGCGCGCGCGCGCGCGCACGCACACGCACTGCTACTAGCATCGTATTTGCTGCAGTGAAACATTTTATGTTACATTTAAAGTTATTGTAAGGCAGATAAAACATTCATTAGCTAGTTATTTTGAGAACTTGAGACACAAATTCATAAAATAACTTAACAAGTTATTACAAGAATCAACAAACATCAACAACCATGGCTGTGGGGGTTTAAAAAAAAATTCAAACTTTTATTGACCACCAAATTTTATAAAATAGATTAGAGACCTCTAGTTTGCATCATTATTCTTCTATTTATAATACCTTTAAAATAAGGTGTCACTTGCTAGGTGTTCCTATTTTAAAATTTTGCCTTAACCCAAAAATAATCCATTTTGGGTAGAGTCAAACATTTTCATACGTCAAAAAACTCTTCAGTTGGTCATATAAACAACCCCTAAGGTAAATCACTCCATCTTTATTCATAAAAAAGTTAGTATGGCGCGGGGGGGACTTTTAAGACACCCGGTATAGTTGATTATTGCAACAATGGAAAGGAAGGGCATATTTATAAATTTGTGACTTTTAATTTGGTTGTTTGATTGACTGACTGATGCTAAACCGTTTTTAAATATTACATTGCTAGGCCCTTTGAATTGGCCACTCTGGAAATACGATCAGACCTCTGTTGCGCTGGCCGCCACGATCGTCTGACGTAACTCCTTGCATTTTTTTCTTGTCAATACAAGGAAACGTTGAACATATTCAAGCATAGAAGGCGCATAGCTGTATGAAAAATCACTACCCGCAAGACTTCAAAATACAGTTGCACTACAAAAAAAAACATACACACGAACCAATGTTCGTCAAAGACAAAGTGTATCGTCCTTGTCTCAAAACCTGCAAGGCTCAAGACAGCGCAAAACGGAAAAAGCCCTCTTTAACACAGAACATGTTGTAGCGTTTGGGGCAGAGGTGGAATATCGTCTGGATAGTTGCAGGGCCACTAACTTCCCTCTGTAGCGCGTATTAAAATTGTTGTAATGTACATTAATTTGGTTATGGAGTTTTCACGATTAAATAAATCGTCTGTAAACACATTAACCTTATGTATGCACCATTATTTTGAATAGCGCTCTATAATAAAAATCAATTTTAACCAAATAGAACTAATGTAGATAATAGATTTGTAGTCTGCTTTACAAAAAGAAACTTTCAACACGCCAAATACTACATTGCTTTTATACTACTTATAAACTCAATTCAGTGTTATTCAAACCTCTAAACGATAGGACAAGAGAGTGGGTGAACAAAGAAACTGCATTTCTGGAACGTTCAGGCCGATGTTAAGGTTTACGTGGTTTTCTTTTCGTGATGTGTATAACTTATGTACAAATAATTATGATTTGATTAGAGACACATGTGAGGTAATTCTACTAGGTGAGAAAAACGGATTGTGAACGCAGCAAATATCTGTTGTGTTTAAGCTAGATAACCTGAGTCAAATTCGTACAAAATGAACTCTAATAATACAGGTAAAAGACAGTACGCATGTCTCCTATGTGTGATAAGGATAGAAAATTCTGACCTGATATTAATTTGAGGTGAATTAACAAGTGGAAACCTTGCCGCCCGTATTGTTAATTCAAGTATGGTAAAGTTGTTTGAAAACATTATTTTATAGTGTTGGTAGCGTTGTAATACTTTGTACATTCTTTTATAAGGCATATACAACACCATGTCATGCTATACAATGGCAATACACAGGCTACACAATACCATGTGTACACGAAAAAGTGGATGTACCAGTAATTATGGTGCACAACAATCAATACAGTGACTCTACAATTAGTATTAACCACGGCTGTCGGCAAATGTCAACAGAATGTTACTATTGCTTCAGGCGTCAACCGTAACACGTTGACAGCATAGCAGTGTAATTATTGTGATTGGGGTCTGATTAAGTGCACATTCTGAACGTAGCTTGTTTCTATTCGTGCAGTATATTCAATATTTAGGACGTTGACAGCATAGCAGTGTAATTATTGTGATTGGGGTCTGATTAAGTGCACATTCTGAACGTAGCTTGTTTCTATTCGTGCAGTATATTCAATATTTAGGACGTTGACAGCATAGCAGTGTAATTATTGTGATTGGGGTCTGATTAAGTGCACATTCTGAACGTAGCTTGTTTCTATTCGTGCAGTATATTCAATATTTAGGACGTTGACAGCATAGCAGTGTAATTATTGTGATTGGGGTCTGATTAAGTGCACATTCTGAACGTAGCTTGTTTCTATTCGTGCAGTATATTCAATATTTAGGACGTTGACAGCATAGCAGTGTAATTATTGTGATTGGGGTCTGATTAAGTGCACATTCTGAACGTAGCTTGTTTCTATTCGTGCAGTATATTCAATATTTAGGACGTTGACAGCGTAGCAGTGTAATTATTGTGATTGGGGTCTGATTAAGTGCACATTTTGAACGTAGCTTGTTTCTATTCGTGCAGTATATTCAATATTTAGGACGTTTGACAGCATAGCAGTGTAATTATTGTGATTGGGGTCTGATTAAGTGCACATTCTGAACGTAGCTTGTTTCTATTCGTGCAGTATATTCAATATTTAGGACGTTGACGACAGCGTAACAGTGTAATTATTGTGATTGGAGTCTGATTAAGTGCACATTCTGAACGTAGCTTGTTTCTATTCGTGCAGTATATTCAATATTTAGGACGTTGACAGCGTAGCAGTGTAATTATTGTGATTGGGGTCTGATTAAGTGCACATTCTGAACGTAGCTTGTTTCTATTCGTGCAGTATATTCAATATTTAGGACGTTGACAGCGTAGCAGTGTAATTATTGTGATTGGGGTCTGATTAAGTGCACATTCTGAACGTA
The DNA here is from genome assembly GCF_021130785.1 of Homalodisca vitripennis. Classification (NCBI taxonomy): domain Eukaryota; kingdom Metazoa; phylum Arthropoda; class Insecta; order Hemiptera; family Cicadellidae; genus Homalodisca; species Homalodisca vitripennis. The sequence goes on along the minus strand of NC_060210.1, from coordinate 157,127,416 downwards.
GCTTGTTTCTATTCGTGCAGTATATTCAATATTTAGGACGTTGACAGCGTAGCAGTGTAATTATTGTGATTGGGGTCTGATTAAGTGCACATTTTGAACGTAGCTTGTTTCTATTCGTGCAGTATATTTCAATATTTAGGACGTTGACAGCGTAGCAGTGTAATTATTGTGATTGGGGTCTGATTAAGTGCACATTCTGAACGTAGCTTGTTTCTATTCGTGCAGTATATTCAATATTTAGGACGTTGACAGCATAGCAGTGTAATTATTGTGATTGGGGTCTGATTAAGTGCACATTCTGAACGTAGCTTGTTTCTATTCGTGCAGTATATTCAATATTTACATTTAAAAAACTGTGTATATAATTGATAATAATGTGCTTTCTGTAGAATTCGATGTTGTTTCTAGTTTAACATTTTTCCTGCATGATTATCCTTCATTATAAACATTTTTCTATCAAAACGTAAACCTGATGATAAAAAGCGGACGTTAAATTAAATAATCAGTTAATTAATAACTCAAATAATAATTTTACATTTCAATTATTCAACAATTTTATTTTGAAAAGATTCCAGACATTTCCGATCTTTAAGTGTTACAAAACAGAATATAGAGAATTGGAATCTATCCTCTTTTTTAGGTATCAAAAACAAAAACTGAATACATATGAAAGCAAAAACAAACCATATAACGATGGACTCGCAAAGTCAAAACCTTGGCAACAGAAGTAGTTGAACGTTGAACATATTCAGGCATAGCTTTAGGCGCATAGCTGTATGAAAAATCACTAACCGCAAGACTTCAAAATACAGTTGCATTACACAAAAACATACACACCACAGTGTACGAGTATATTGAGTTTTTGACACCTGAAAAAGGAATGATTCCGTCCTAGAGACGTAGTGCTCTAACATTTATTGAAAGTAAATGTCTGAAATCTTGTTATTATTTCATATAAAGCATAATCATTAATACATTTTAAACAAGGGACAGTATCCTCTAAATACCTGTGTGGTATATATTAAGAATTATTTTAGTCTAATATATAGTGTGAGTTAAAAGTCTGGATATACTCTGTTTAGTTTTTGATGGATAAAGATGGAGGGAAGGAACTTGGAACAGCTTTATAGGGAATAGAAGTGAATATTTTAGTCACTGTTACAACTTTTCCATTTCAAGGAGGACGACTCAACATTTTTAAATGTGAAGTGACCCATTAAGTGATATATATGAAAACACATTTAAAATTAACAATAATTGTGTGAACGCTGTACGTGGTGTAGTGGTGGTACGGTACGAGTGGCCGTGACGTGTAGGCAGGAGGTGAAGTGGTTGACGGGTGGAGGGGGGGTTGTTATGTCTCCCCACGGTACCAGTTATCCGCACAACTGATGTAATGTAACACCCCCCGGATCTCGTGCTACTTCCTGTCAGTGTTCTGGCCTTGTAAATTATAATGAAGCGGCATTATTTTACGGATCAGATTTGTATCTGCACATTGATCCGTATACAGATATCAATACTGTATCAATATAGTATTTGTAGTTTTTTTTATAGTTCCCGCATTAAGGTTAAAACGGGGTTGATTGGCATCATTCACTGAACACTGCTTACACTTCAATCCCTCTAAAAAGAGACCTACTAACTAACCATGATCAAGGAGGCGAGACCTACTCGCCGATAAGGTTGGTCAGTTTGGTACTGTACTGTGAAATACATACAGCGTTACAATTATACTGGCAGTCTTAAATATGAAAAGGAGAATGAAAAATAAGCATAAAGATAATTGCGGAAATGAACGTTTCGTGCAAATTCTTCGTTCTCTCACAGGAAACGATTACATCTGCGTGACCAAACGACTCAATGTCAAATGCTTATCCGTTGTTCCCTAATACCCATAGCTAAAATATTTGTTTACCTTTTGTAAATCGATAATGTTTGTAGCTGTCATAGCAAATATAAAAACATGCCTTGTTTTCATTTTGAAAACCTCTTATCGTTTCAAACCACCTATCATCAATTATTATAAACATTAAACAAATAATTATTCTATTAAATTTTAGTATTTTTCAAACGTCTTTGATTTAAAAACAAAGAGGATAGAGTCTTGAAGTGCAGATTACTCTCTCTAAGGCTTCCGCTGTGAGAGAGAAAGGTGATTGTTGTACAACTGGACAGTTCTACGACAGAATTCATAGTAATTCAGAAATTCATGATCAAGTTCGTTAAACGACGTGATAGAGATAATCAAGATGATCAAAGATAGGATGATCAAGATAGAGGATTGGTATAGATTGTATAGAACTAGCTGTTACCCGCGGCTTCTCACGGGGTTTAAACAAAATCAGAATCCTTAGCCTACTGTGTCAAAGCACTTGACGTAATGATGTAATATGATGGTTCTCTATGATATGTTTCAAACGTAAGTAGGCATATGATCAGGTTCATATTATTTCAGTGTTCATGGTTAGGCGATCAGATATCGAGGAACTAACTCTTATATAAAGTTTGGCGTGTATATGAGCAATTCTGGTTCAAGTTACTTATATTTCCTATATCACAACTAAATTTGCCTCGTTGCCCCCATCACGAAATCTGAAAAAAATACTTCAGATAAAAAAACCCCTTATTTCCAGCTATTGTGATCTTCTTCCGGTCTCATACGAGACCATAATATTTTCAGCGCCATAGATGAGTTCAGCCTCATTGTCCCGACGAAGAAAATATATTTACCTATTTAGGACTAAGAAGCCTACTTCGCTAATAAAGTGTCTGTTTCCGATTGTTTTGATTCACTACTAGTCTAATGTATTTACATAGCGCGCGCGCGCGCGCGCACACACACACACACACACACACACACACACACACACACACACACACACACACACACACACACACACACACACACACACACACACACACACACACACACACACACACACACTTCCAGTGCCATATAAGAATAATCATTTCAACTGTATAAATCTCAAAAGTATTAAGAAAAATGTCAAAAGCACTTTGGTATGTATCCAATAAAACGTTACATCAAGTTTTGAACAACCCAAGAGTCAAAGAAAAAATTATCAAATTCAGGCGCAATTATCTTTCAAGATTAGATCACCCAAAACACCTTGCGGTACACCTACTTGATAATTCTAAAGACGTATCTGGAACTACCCTATAGGTCCTTACGGTAGTGTTAACAATGGTTAACATCTAATTCAATTATAATTGTTAATGTTGTTTCTGTATATAATATTTACTTATTGTTCTTCTCTAATTGCTCAGATTGTAAATAAATAAATTTATGCCAAGGAAATTGGAATTCCCCATGTTGTTCTGATAAATATATGTAAACACGTAGAACTAAGAAGCCTACTTCGGCCTAAAACCAAAAAGCGTCTACTCCAGGCTATTTTCATTAACGGTCTAATGTATTTATGTTGTGACATTTGAGTTTACTTTATTGTCCCGACAATATTAGCCCAGAGGGATTTTCTAAATAAGAACAGGCCTATGTTCATCCCAGGAACCCTAAGAATGTTTACGTAAAATTTAAGTATAATCAGTTGGGTAGTTTACGCGTGAAAACAAAATAAACAAATAAAGGCACTTTCGCGTTTATGATATTATCAGGATGTCTTATTCAAAAATTCATGATCAAGTTCGTTAAATGAAACCGATATTGATATAGAAAATTTAGCCTTTAAATTAATTACACTTCATGGCTGGTTTTAAATCGCGAAGACTATTTATATCATTATTGTAAAACCATTTTTCTCATTCCACATTGCAGCTAGTACAGAATAAACTTTGTAAGACAATATATTTTTGATATACTGTAAACACGTGATAGAGATATTAGTTAACATCAGTGAGAAATGGGGATAAATGTAAAGTTTAAGGAAATAAGAGAAGGTTCGTATTGATAGTGCCTACATGAATTCTTCTCTGGAATTGCTTTCTCTTTAGACAAAACTAGTCTTCATACTATCTTATTCACACTTACATTTTGTCTAATTTTCTTTTCAGATTGGTCGATGATTTAATGTACTGAGTGTTCACTCACCACCTAGTTATTCATAGCTTTATCCTACTATTAAACTTAATGTTTCAATGAGTAATGAATGAATGAATATTTATTTCCTCGTAGAAATACAGATCACACACATATATACGAAGACAGGAAATGATCTCCACATGGCCGTAGACTGCGTGTTGATATCGAGACGCAATTAGCAGCATGAATATATATACTAATTAAAAGAATTTGTACTGTAAAATTGTGTGTAATTTTGGAATTTGTAAGTTACTTTGCACTTACTAATATGGGTATCATTATACTCGTAATACTAAATTACTTCGTCTTTACTAAAGCCGTGAGTCACAAACGTAGTTTAGGGAGTCGACACCAGCTCAAAGACTCGTTTGCATTTTGTGAATCAATCTCTTCAAACACTTTTCAAATCCAGAGTGAAATAGGCTATGCTCGATAAAATAGGTTTAATTTCGAACTTAGAAATGTCTGGTAAGTGAAACTGATCTGTGTGAGTGTACTGCATTAATTGATTTATTATAAATGCTTAAAGAATCGTTGCTACTGGAACAGAACAAAACCAAATCGAAATAAAATCAGAACCGAATTTAGATGTTAGATTTATTTAAATGTGGGTTTTATTTGGAGGAAGTTATAATGACGTGTTGAATACAAAATAATAGGAAAACGTATGTCATTGCCTTTAAAGCTTGTAAATGTGTTTGTTAGTTTTCGTTGGTACTATTTGAAGTTATTGTTTGAAGAAATAATGGTAATTTTAAAGTCATGGTGGAGAAAATTTAAGAACACTATAAAATTGTAGGACTAGGACAATGAGTACGCTGTATTACAGTATATTTGAACGTTGATTTTTCGTTATTATTAACACAAATTAAAATATCCCAAATAGTAAACCAGTTAAGTAGAACAGTATTACACTAATAATAACTGACCATATTAGAATCTGTAGAAGTAACTACAACAAATGTATTTAACGAGCCCATTTAAATTTATCTTCAATGCATCAAATTGAAGCATTTTCTGATATCAAATGAACAATAATTATTTTCTAGCGTAATAATAATAGTATTACAATGTCATACTGTAGTGATACGTGTAATCCGACCTCACAATAAAACCGGATCTTGATCAGCTGAAGCCTACAGAATGAGCCCACACAAAGAAAGATGCACCTGCGCTATAGCGAGGTTTCCGAAAATCTACCCTCTACCCCTAACTACATTCCTAATAATCTGAGAAAATCCCACCTGAGATGTAGCTGAATAAATACCACAATACCTCAAAGTGTACATGGTGATGATACTTTATCTACAGTAGTCGATGCTTCAAGCAAAACACTTTTCAAAAGTTCTCAGTATCCCTGTACACTTTCCCGATAAGAGCACTCATGTCAGCATTGAAAATACTCAAGCAATAAGCAAAGTTTAAAAACAATAACAAAATTGATCCATCTTCAAATAATTATAGAAAATAAAATCATTGAATAGATAAATTATGTTTAAAATTTTGATAATGTGTACACTGAAACTTATATTTGTGATTGTGACTTACGAGTGATTATGATTAATTTATTGTCAATGAGAAGAAAGTGCAATTCCTGAAATACAGTCGGCAGTTCCACCTCCTGTTCCAAAATGTAACCATGCTGAGAGAAAATTTATAAATGTAACAGGCATATTAATGTTTATGACTTAAATAGATTAAACATAAGACACCATAGGCGAATCCTCATGTAACACTTAAAAACCTCACATCTTATAATACAAGTAGTTTCATGACTTCCCGTTTCGCTTTCATTTGCATGATACAAAATAATATTATTTGCAGAAAGCAAACTTTTAATTATTCGTTTCCATGTCCAAGATGCTCTAAGAGAATCCCGAAGATTACATCAAGTCTATGATAGTATTATCTCTTAGTCGAAATAAGTTAGCCTTTACTTTATTTACATAGAAGTGGTACCAGCTGAACCATAATATTCAAGGAAAAGAATAGATGGAAACAAAGATACAATCTGGAAGGCATTACAATTGCACTGAATAATTACAATTAAAAAGAAATCAATCAAGAAACGTACTCAATTATGCTTTATATACAAAAAAGGCACACAAAGGTATATTTGAACATTATTGCGTAATCGGAATTCTTCGAATATATTTACTATGAAATCTGGAACAACACTTCAGTCAATAGATATGACCACGTCTTACCTGGAGTTCATGTTTTGACCGATCAGCTTCTGTTGCTTGTCACGCTCAACTAGCTGCTGCTGAGTCTGCTGCTTCTGCTGCTGCTTGTGCTTGGAGAGAGCGAAGAAAAGGCCCAGGATCGCTTTCAGGTTGCCATCGCGAACGTCCTTGGCGGTGATGCCGTCCAGCGCCACCCCCAGGCGACTGAGCAGCGTCAGGCAAGCCTTCACGTTCTCCGTCTGCAACAAGGATACGAGTTGATTAAGAAACTGGGAAAGCAATCACCACTGAAGCGCAGCCACAGCATTCTCATCATAGCATACACAGTCATCATTTTCGAAAGTTTTTATAAAAAAATTCTTAGTTTAGTACGTTTAGTAATTCAATCACGAACTTCATGTCGGATACTTTCGTCGAGCTTCTGTAATATACAAAAAAACAAATCAGTAAAAAGTTAAAAAGGCACCGCTTATAATAAAATATTTTTGCTCTGAATCCTGATAGTTAACACAGTTAATATTTGTACTCTATAAGGTAACAGTTCTAACTTAAATTACGTCTAAATTTTCTTGACATTATAATGTTCTTGAGGTAGTATGTTCCATAAACACATTATTTCTACATCTGTTAATGTTTGGGTGGGGAAATTAATGAAACGAAGAGGGGCACGTTTATTCAACTTGAATTAGAAGAAACGCACAAACAATTCATAATCTATTACATTTATGATTCACTAAATATATTGGCGTAATATTCAGAGCATCTACAATAAGACACTACTTTAAACTATCCTTGATATACGAGTAAATTACTTCTAGCATCTAACTATTATTGGATGACAGGAACAACATTTTGAAAGAACATTTTTAAGATTTTACTATAGTGACTGAGGTAAGGTTTGCAAGTAGAGGTAACTTAAAGCATGGATATAAACGTGAATCACTCTAACTGCCATGTGTATTAACATGTACACACAACGCTTTCTTCTCAGGCAATGTGTAATAGTCTGATAAAAAAATTTCCTTCCAGCAATGTTAACTGCTGTGTACATCACACCAGGCTATTATTGTTCTTATGAATAACACTTTTGAAAATCCCTTCTAGTTTATTACATAGCTGAAAAGTTGGCTCAACCTGTATAAATAGGTTAATTATACAATGTGTATAAATGTGATACACATTAAAGATTACAGTACAAGATTAAAAATTGTAAGGAAATGGAAGGAACAAAAAGAAGTGCTAATTATTAGTTTGGATAATAAAATAATTATATTATCAGGTTGTAAAAATTATAATGTGTAATAACTAGTAATGTTAAAATAACATTTTGTATAAAAAGTTCTGTAGGAAATACTTGTTAGGAACTAAATAATAAGTTTCAAAAAGTAATATTGAGAATGTCACTCTGAAGTATCCTGATAATTATGTTGTACACTTGTCACGTGTTTTCAATGGATCATAGATTTTCAGATACGATGTATATTTATCACAGAAACATGCAAAACACATAAAGTTAATGCCAGGACAATCAATCACCACACTTAGTATACACTTGTTTAGTTTGTTTATCTGCAGTTGCTCTGCAATAACATTCCATCAGTTTAGTGTAACACAAAGTACCCGGACCTGTTTTATATCCTTCAAGTTCCATTAACCCATGCTTACGAACATTGCTATTTCTTGGAGTATTATTACTTACTTTGTAGTGACTCTCCGAAAAACCATCGATGTTGCTAACTTCACGCGAAGTTCGGTGGTTTGAAATTTAGATTTGTTAGTTATTGTTTTATAAAACACATAAGTATTTACTACTGTTTATTAGTAAGCAGCTTCATTGCCGCTTTTCGATACCACTTCACACCTTGCGAACTGTTGTGGCATAGCACGCTAATTGATCTGATAAATCCATGCAAGACTTGACAGTGTTGTACTCCGACATTGTTGATGGTTTCTTGATGGTTCCCCGTTGAGATGGTACTTCAATCAAGACAGGGACAGCCTTTGTTGAAGGAAATAGCACATCTCTTATCTTTCCATTTGCCTACAATACATTTCTTATCACGCTGCAGTGTAACCATTTCTTCTCTCGAGAGCTTAGCGAACACAATCGGTTGAGGGTTGTATTCCTTTTTTGTTCAAAGTACCTGTAAGGTGAGTTTCTTTTTAATTTAGCTGGTGAGTCAATTCTACACTTGTATAAAAGTTATAAGTTACAAGAGTTCTTCCCGAGATAAGCAATGGTACTATTAGTTTCATGAAAACATTAGTACACAGTTTCTCTGAAGTAGTTTTCTAGCCAGCATACAGTTTCACATTCCACATACACACTTTGTAAGGAAGGCGTGAACAATTTTAAACCAAATTTATGTTTTTTGCCAGGAATATGTTGTCTAAGCCCCAATCTACCTCGGTATGTTATCATTGCTTCATGGATACAAACACTCTCATGGGGAATGTATGCATTTTGAAATGTATTGTTCAAAAAGAACCTGAATTTTGTACAACTTCAGCAAACGTAGCAGCAGCTCAAAAGGATTTCGGGGCATAGCTTTACTAATTTTATTCTCATACAACGGGTTTCTCGACCATTTCTTTTGAAATGATGTTTTTTCCTATCCAAACCACACGATTAAACCCTGGAAATTTACATATTTTCTCCATATATGTGTTTTTCCAAGCTTCCAGTCTTGATGTCGACTAACGAATTCCTCTAAAGTAACCTTTACAATTCATTGATCAGCAAATAGGTTTGTCTCTAAAACTATAAGTTCAATAACTGAATCAGCTACAAAAACATATTGTAGCAGTCGAGCTCACTTGGGGTTCCCTGCAGCTGTTCGAAAATGTGAACGTTTACGCCACCAGAAATAGTATAAGGAAATTTGATTATATTACCTGATACACCATTCCACAAAACATTCAACTGATCTGGTAATCTTCTACGAGCTCCAACATGAAGGGTTGTGGGAGCTGAGTCGCGTGTATCATCAAGCACATGCACTTCGGTAGCCTTTGGTGGCACAGGTTGGGTTGTGGTAGGTTGTTGATCAAAATTATGACGTCTTGCTTGGTTATGATAACACTTATACGTTTCCTCTTCGCAGAACTACGATCCAATTCACTATCACTACTCTCACTGGAAATGACATATTCAGGATCATCTGGATCACTAATATCCCGAAACAAACTAAGTTCACTGCTTTATCACTTTCACTGACATTTTGAAACAATTAGGATTTGGATTTAGCTTGTGGAGAGATTGTGGCGCAAACTCTCAGACAATTGAGCACATTGTAAACGACTGCCCTTTGCGATTGTTTTCTGGTGGTCTGGCTGGTCTGAGTGGTTTAGAGGATGGGTCTCTAAACTGGCTCAGTAATTTGGATTTAGCTTTGTGACGGGAGATTTTAATATTATTTTTAATTTATGACTCAAGAACTTTGTTCTTACGTACTTTTTAATAATTGTAATTTTTAATTTATTTATTTATGGATAGCTGCCTTTGTCCCCCATACGATATATATATATATATATATATATATATATATATATATATATATATATATATATATATATATTTTGAAACAATTTGAATTTGATGACACAATTCCCTGATCTGGTCCGAGCCAAGGAAGTAAAGACAATATGGACTAATATAACCTAAACTTGAATGTCTTGCTTCCAAATCAAAATACAAACAATAATTTATAACAGTTGACAGGAAGAAAAATTTGCTGTCATATTACATATTATATTGTTTATGACTATTCTACCCAGACCTAGTGAATTTAGTTATATGTGGTTTGTATGGTAAATGTGCAATAGTCTATGAAAAACTAATAGTGAAATAGTTAATTAAAACATGATGGCTTGGTATGGAAGTATGTAAGAAAGTGGTTGTCGGCTAAAAGTATTAATCTATGTCTGATATAATTTAACTTCTAGTAGCTAATTAATATTAGATGACAGGAACAACATTGTGAAAGGAAGGAGCTACCTTAATAATTTATAGTGACTGAGGTATTCAGTGCAAGTAGAGGTAACTTAATGCACGGAGATAAACGTGAATCAGATAGAAGTGAAAAGAGGCATAAGAACAATGAGCTCGAAAGGTATTTAGTGGGATGAAGTATTCCAGCCAGATACGTGAAGATCGGACGAGCGATAGGACTAGGTGGAGTTGAACTTGGACAGGGTCAATGATTCCTGACAGTGTGTTGAGAACGGTTCAGAGTGGGGAGTATTGAGACGCGTACGTAACGATTATAACAATTAGGAGAGCACAATGATGAAATTGTGAAACGTGAATAAACTAAGAAATTAGCAAGACCTACACTCAAGTGGTTTCCAGCTTAATTTGGGTGGGTAAATCATACAGTTCCTACACGCTGGAACATATGGAAACATGCTCCAGCGTGTTTCCTTACGTTCCTTGTGTTGTATTCCTAAGGAGGATAAGGAGGCATAAATCTGGTTGATAATTTTTGCTTTCAAACAAAATTACTGAAGTTTTTAAATTATCAGGAGAGCAGTGTAGGGTGATATGGATGTTATGATGGATGGGATTGATTACGAGATTGTTAGTGTGCTGATGGAATACACAGCTAATAAAACGTTGCGCTTTTATTTATATCTGATGTTAATAAAATCATATTCATTTTCAGTGAGAAATAATACTCATTTCCTGTTTCTGGCAAATGAAAGAAACCTTTTTAATGTAAGCGAAAGTAACACAAAAGTCAAATCTGACAAGAATTTGCCAACATTCATAAGTTCAGACGAATTTAGACTAGTTTGTAAATTGTTTTATAATAAAGGTTACATTTTTGAAAATTTTAAACGAGAAATAGTCAGTACATATCAGAATATTGTCCAATTTCGGAATGACAAAAGGCCGTGTCGTTCATTTTATTAATTTCATGTTTTAATTTATAAAAAACATCACAGTGCGTAATGAAACTAAGAAAACCTTTTTACAAACTAAGGCTTTAATCAACAAAATTCAACTAGATAACCTTAAATATTCAATCAGAATGTATAAACAATTACTTAATATCTTCTTTAAAAATAACAGATGATCTAGTTATGTTTACATGGAGTAAATTATATAACATTCTCCCCCACTAAATTTAGGAGGTAGTCATTGAAACGTTCAGGGATCCTTCTTATTCTTGATCCTCTTCGAGGAGAAACTATTTTATTTTCTTGATTGAACTGTTCAGATTCAACATCAGTGTCTCTTGAAGAATCTTCCTTATTTCCTTGTGATGCATCTTCATGTTCATCCTCCACCTCCTGTTCTTCCGACCAATTGGATAAGTCTGTCACCATTAGACTTTTATCACCTCGGGGAGCTAAGTGTTTTAGTGAAACAGTAGATTCTCTTCCATTGGGGTAAGGAATTAGTGCGTACTGTGGATTTGCTTCTACTAATTCAACTTCATCAACTAGTGGTTCGTATTTGCTGCTTCTTACATTTCGCCTAGTTAGTACTGGACCAGGTTGCAGTAACCATGCTGGTAGTGAAGTACCTTTAGTTGATCGGCGTGGATTTATGAACATTCTCTCGTGTGGAGTGCAGTTTGTTGCTGTGCATAGTAAAGAGCGTATCGAATGTAGAGACTCTGGAAGTACAGACTCCCAGTACCGTTGGTCCAGTCCTTTGGATTTTAGTGACAGTGTAACGGTCTTCCATATAATTTCATTATACCTCTCAATTTGTCCATTTCCTGCAGGATTGTATGGACTGGTTAAACTTGTAGCAATCCCCTTTTGATGAAGATATGTTATTTCATCAGACAAAAATGATTTGCCTCCCATAAACAGAGAACAAGTTTTCCAAACATTCTATCACAGTACTCGAAGTCATCTCTTTGCAGGGGTAAGAGAATGGGAAGCGAGAGTACTCGTCAACAATATTTAACATATAACGATTTCTACTTGACGATGGTAGTGGTCCTTTAAAATCAATATTGAGTCTTTCAAAAGGTGAAGTGGCCTTTATCAATGTGTTGGTTTGTTTGTGGAATCTAGGTTTGACCTCTGAACAAATAGGACAAGATAAAGTCATTGATTTGATCTCATTCAAAGAATATGGCAAATTCTTGCTGCGTACCCAGTGATAGAAACGCGTTATTCCTGGATGACAAAGAGCCTGGTGCATTTCAAAAAGTTTGTTGTCAGTCGTAGAGGCATTACAGATCCGAGAGAGTGCGTCTGCAGAAACGTTTTCTTTACCAGGTCGATATTGAATGTCGTACGAGAAAGGAGAAAGCTCTAGTCGCCAGCGCATGATTTTGTCGTTTTTAATTCTGCTAGAATGTTTTTTGGTCAAAAATAAATGACAAAGCTTTTTGATCAGTTAAGAGAATAAATCGTCTCCCTAACAAAAAATGTCTCCATTTCTTAATAGATTCTACGATGGCCTGTGCTTCTCTTTCTACTGTTGAGTGTTGTTTTTCACTTTCAGACAAAGTCCTAGAAAAGAAGGCAACAGGATGTCCATTTTGGCTCAGTGTAGCAGCTATTGCAACTCCTGAAGCATCAGTTTCGACTATCAATTGATTTTCCGGTTCAACAGTCACAAGAAATGATCTTTCTATATCCTTCTTAATGTTTTGAAAATCACTAGCGGCAATGGAGGTTGGTTCAATAGGAAAATTCTTACAGCTTACTAAACTTCTAATCTTGTCAGAAAACCTTGGTATCCATTTGGAGTAGTATGATAACAATCCAAGTGTTCGTTTAAGAGAAGCAGCATCATGAGGCAGAGGCATGTCCAAAAGTGGTTGTAATCTCTCTGGGTCGGGACGTATAGTTCTATTTCTGATTTGATAACCAAGGATAGATATAGTATCTTGAGCAAATTTACATTTCTTCAGGTTCAATGTTAGATTGTATTTCTTAGCCACAGCCATAAACTTTTCTAAATTTTTATCATGATCTTGTTTACCCATTCCTCCTATTGTAACATCATCAATATATGCGAAAGTACCTTCCAGTCCTTCTTCTGAAATAATCTTATTTATAGTCCTTTGGAAAGCGGACACGCCGTTGGTTACTCCAAAAGGAATGCGTTTGAACTGATACAACTGCCCATTAGCTTCAAAAGCGGTAAGTTGTTTTTCATGCTCTGGAATTGGTATCTGATGATAAGCACTAGACAAATACAATGAACTGAAAGTATCAAATTTAGAAATTTTTAACACAAGTGATTCGATATCTGGCAAAGGATAAGCATCCAATAATGTAAATTTATTTACTGTCTGAGAATAGTCTATTACAAGTCGTTTCTTGTGGTTTTCATTTTTGGTAATGCGCACTTGAGCTCGCCATGGAGAAACACTTTCCTTGATAACACCATCTTTCAGAAGAGACTGTATTTCACATTGTATAAATTTTTCATCTTCCCCAAAAAACCGCCTTGTCTTAGTCACAACAGGTCGACAATCTTTAGTCATGTGCTGAAATAATGATGGTGGTTCCACATTAGCACAGGCAACGTTACAAACGGAGAAAGATGATCTTGGTCCCCTAAAGTCTACAGTAACATTTGTATGTAGTTTCATGATATCATGTCCTATCAGTAAATCAGTACATAACCTTTCAATTACAAGCATTTTGATTTGTTTGTAAGCATTGTCTTGTACATACAGATCTACCCTAACATACCCATTTTAATTGGTGAAACGAGTGACGTAGATGCCATCGACACCTGTTTGACTTCTGGAAATGTTTTAAGGTTGTTAGCCTTTACAAAACTACTATCAATAAAACTATCAGAACTTCCAGTATCAACTAAAAACTTAGCAGAAATTCCGTTTACATTTCCGGATACAATTGCTTTAGATAATACTTTGGGTGTTACTGCTGAAGTTATTACGGGACATGTTGTTAAAGAGGCTGAATTTATCTTACCTTTTTTAAGATTCTTAGATAAACAAACTCTGAGAAAATGACCAGTTTTCGAGCAACCTTTACAAATAGCATCTTTTGCAGCGCAGTCATCTCTTGAAATATGTCTTGCTCTTCCACAAAAATAACATTTCTGTCGGAGTCCGTGTGCTGATACAGCAGCAGCAGTAGAATTGTCTTCCTGAGTTTTAGTTTGTCTGAAGGAATCTTTAAATTACTACTCGTATCAACGTTGTGACGATATGATTGAGGTACACCTGAAGTCATGGAATAAGCGTCCGCATGTTTCTGAGCTGACTCTAACGAAAGAGCTATTTCTTCAACTTTTTCCAAGGTTAAAACGTTATGTTCCAGAATACGTTGTCTGATTTGAGAAGAATTTAAACCACTAATAAAGGCATCTCTGATAGACTCATCACTATAGGTTTTAGCATCGACATTTACGAAATCACACTCCTTACTAAGAGATTTAAGCGTTTGCAAATAGTGATTTATTGATTCTCCTTCTTGTTGTTTATGATTAGCAAGCAAGTGTCTAGCAAAAAGTACATTTTTCTTAGGTATGAATAATGTTTCTAAAGTTTGTATAGCATTGTTGTAATCTTTACACTCACTGATAATTTCATAGTTTTCATAGGTTAGAAAGTTCACTAGTACTCCAAGTTTCTTATCTTCTTTAACTTTAGCATTTTCTATGAATGTATTGAACGTTTGAAACCAATGTTTCCATTGTTTAGAAGCATTTATTGTTTCAGGGCTGCATGCAAATTTCTTAGGTTTCAGTAGTTTTTCCATTACATAGTATTGAAGTTAGTATAGCAAAATTGTTGATTAAATTGTAATGAAACTAAGAAAACCTTTTTACAAACTAAGGCTTTAATCAACAAAATTCAACTAGATAACCTTAAATATTCAATCAGAATGTATAAACAATTACTTAATATCTTCTTTAAAAATAACAGATGATCTAGTTATGTTTACATGGAGTAAATTATATAACACAGTGTATCTTACTTGGTCAATATTAAAAGTCTTCTAAAGATTAAACAGTTGAACTGCAGTAAAATGGATACCGTCACGTGATTGAAAACATTGTTTAATAACAAATTTGACTAATTTTTTGATACACGCAAAGTGGTTAGTGAGATTGCATATTAACGGCTTAATAAAACGTTATCATCAGCCGAGCGGGCACGTAAGCTACTAGAGTAATACAGGAAGTGGACAGTTAGTGACTACATTAACAATCAGGTTAGATCGACTGCCATGTAGAACGATGTAGGTACTGGTCGACACAATGTCATCACGGATGTGCCGGGGCAGGTAGATATTGGTCGCGGGATGTGCCGGGGCAGGTAGATATTGGTCGACACAATGTCATCACGGATGTGCCGGGGCAGGTAGATATTGGTCGACACAATGTCATCACGGATGTGCCGGGGCAGGTAGATATTGGTCGACGTCATCACGGATGTGCCGGGGCAGGTAGATATTGGTCGACACAATGTCATCACGGATGTGCCGGGGCAGGTAGATATTGGTCGACACAATGTCATCACGGATGTGCCGGGGCAGGTAGATTGGCCGACACAATGTCATCACGGATGTGCCGGGGCAGGTAGATATTGGTCGACACAATGTCATCACGGATGTGCCGGGGCAGGTAGATATTGGTCGACACAATGTCATCACGGATGTGCCGGGGCAGGTAGCGACGATTATGTCGGTCAGCGCGATGCCTGCGGGCCATCACGTGGACATCCGTGCCTGTTGACCCCGCCATCACTACGGCAACAACAACACACTGGCTCGCTTGGAGTAGATTATTACCATGACACATAAATGGGAATAAATCCAGAAGACAACACAACAGTCGTAAAACACACTAAAGTACAAAGTGTATATGTGTAGCGATGCAAAGTTTAGATCCATTTCACCTTGGTGTAGTGTCTAAGATCTAACTCTGTAAAATATTTGGTTCCTAGAATCTAGAATCCACTTCAGTCTAAAAGGGTTCTGTAAAATCAGTACCAAAGAGTAGAGTACCATGGCAATCGTACTTACTCTCGGTCAAAATTCAAAGATGAATTTGAAAGCTAAACACAAACGAACTAGTAGACCTACAATAACGGTAGTAACCTAAAAAGTTTAGCTTTTTACTTTCACGTTTCGACATTAAAAGAATATAATTAATTTGTATGTCAATATCAACGAAAAAGAGTACCGGTTTTTGGTAATTTCCAACCAAACTGAAACTTTGAAAATTGATAACTCGGAGACTTATGAGCAAATTAAGAACGTATTCTTTATACGAGTTAGGTAAAAATGGACTAATTTTTAGTGTAACATTTTAGAATTACATAAAAAATCATTGTTATTCAATGTATGAATTTAACTTTTATCTTGTTGTGTTATTTTGTAAACCACTATTTAATACATTTAATTTTAAACAGATTTAATTGAGCAGGTATTTGTATATACTGCGTCCAGCGCTTGCTCGATCGAATGCGCAAACCGTCAGTCTGCCCAGACAGTGTTTGTTTTGTGTTAAAAATAACGAGTTAAAGAGTTCCATAACGAGACCAATGCAGATATTTCAACCATACGGTAAGGAATACAAGTTAATGTGGTAAATTAATAACTACTTTTTGATATAATTCTAAAATTTCATACTAAAATATACCTTGTGATATAGGTGAAATAGAACTTATATCAACATTCGCAATGAACCAATTCTTCCCACCATAGCTGTGTATTGTGTATTGGTGTAGCTTTAATCCTAGTAAAACGTATATGCCAATTACTATAAAAAAGAATACACAGCACGTATTCGATACGTACCTAATTTAAACTGTTGAAAACGTATGGTACATTCACAAGTTAACATGTAAAAGTTAATTATGAAAAAAAGGAAACAACTCCTGTATGTATGACTACCATAAGTCCCCTTTTCACACCGCGTAGTAACATTGCTAACATAATTTAAATCTTAATATATTTCGGCCTCACTATGCTTAATAAAAGAAACAACAACAAACTATTTCATCGATACAAGCCTTTATATTGAACTTGAACCACTACTATATAAAGTTTAAATTCATAACTTAAGAAATTAAACTAAACAACAATAGAAAAAAACAAAATAATTACATATATAAATAATTATATAGCTATAAAATAAACTCCATAATTTTTGTTCCCCACGACGTAGGCGGATCAACAGCGGCATCGTCAGGTCAGACACGCGAATCTGCTCACGGAACATTAGTGGAGCCATGCAACCCCGTCACAGTACATATAAGCGCCAAGGTCAGACCAGTGCCGGTCTGTAAGTGAGACCTTATTTACAGTTAAATGAGCCCAGATTAAGGCAGGGTTGAGGAACCTCTCACTTAACGCATGGCTTAAAGTGGCTTCCAAACATCCAGCAATGGCCGGGTGGCCTGGTTCCTTGCAAGAGCAGGAAGGCTCAATGTCAATCGTCACGTGTATACTTTTAAAACCATACAGCAGGATACAAGTGATAAATTACTTGCCGTCTGCAAGTCAAGTCCAATTTCTCGAGCCAATAGATGGAACCGATATGGACCGCAGAGTATGACCGTGAAACGATGTGGCTCATTGTTTGAGAGGCCGCTCCATAATCACAACGGCGATGTTCTGTCCTCATTTTAACTGCATCGGCCACCGCCAGAGCGGAAGCACTTAATTAAAGACTATTCCCGCCAAGAAAGGCAACATTCCACCGAGTTATTTTGACGAATTCGGTCTTAAAGTTACAATTCCGCTCATCACATGAAATCTATATATCTGTCCAGAAGGCCTTGGGCGAAATGTTACTAGCATGTAACTGAGGAGATATCTCCAGATACATCATATAGATATATCTTGACCACACAAATTACCATGCAACAAAATATAATCTATATTGAAATTTTTGACTGCCAAACTGAGAACGAGGGTACTACAAACTGTATAGTACAAATTACTAATAATTATAGTAATTAGGGTTTTTTGTGCTAACGGCCCAATGTCTCGTTTAGATTTATACGTAATCAATTTACCACATAATGATGGTAACACACTTAGATATGTGATATCCCCAGAGCTTTAACTGTATATATGCTACAATATTATACTTCTTCAGAAGATAAAGTTCTATGGACTGCGAAGTAGAATCAATTTGCGTGGTGCAGGTTCTTTCTGTAAGGCATTAAACTAATTACGCTGATTGTTTTCCAACAATCGTTTCTCTTCTTGCACAATCGTTTCCGGTAGTTTTGCTCAAGGTTAAACTCTAAGTCCAACGTTTTTCTTCTCTTTGTTAATCACGTCATTTTTTGTGTGTGATGTGTTTGTAGACGCATTATTAACGATCCAAACACCTTTTGCCACATAGATGGGTACTCATACATAAATATATGAAATATATTTTTACAGTAATAATTACTGTTTTGATAGTTTATATAAAATCTTTGGAGAAATCGAGTATATCATGTGTTCACTTTGCACTTGATGTCATGTTAACCTATTTTCAATTTTCTAGGGGGAGTTTGTAGGTTTCCACTTACACTTATACCTCACCAATGTTTTCACTCCCTAACGAGTGAAATTAGAATTACAATTAGAATTATATGAAACTCGAATTACTAAAACAGCTTTGGAACTAAAGCAAGTATCACTTATGACAAATTTAAGTTTACTTAAAACAGACTGCGTGTGAGAGTGCGTCACACAGTCTTAGCTTATACGTCATTTTCACATACCGTTCAAATTTGCTAATTGCCAGAACAAATCCAAAAAGGGATAAAAACGGATCTTTAATACGAAAGTATTCCTCGAAAATCATACCAATTTACTCACGTGCAAAACGTAACCACACAGATTCAACAGAAAACAACAAAACAAGTACAACTAGTTGCAAGGCCATGAAGTCGAAGCTACTATCATACATCTGCTTCAATTAGCTCAGGAAATTTCCACTGACCAATTTCCACGAAAGAAATGTCCTTGATCGGAGAAGGTCACCATGTATGCCGATTTGTATTCTCGTATCTGAGTTACGGGGCAGGTGTTAGGGATGTTACACCTCACGTGGGCGCGCACTCCATGCACGTAGTTCTATTTAAATGGAACTTAGAAATTTCAAGTCAATTTGTCGGAGTCAATTTGCAATTTTGTACATGAAACAGCTCGGTAACTTGTTTATCGTACTTACACAAATACTGCAACGGCAGTAGTCAGGTGTTTTACTCATGCAGGGATATTCTTGAGAAAATATTTGAAAACTTACCACGTAACGTGTTATATTTGTATATCATACATTTATCGATACCATTCACTAGACAGAAAACCGTACATATTGATGTAGGTATTCTTTTTTATAACGTGTGTGCAAATAGATAGGTGATGATGGATGGTTACATTTTAGAAAGAGTTGACCAGAAGCTTTTGACCTTATAGTAAAGAATAAAATAGGCTTGATCAGGTGTTAGTGTCTTGAAGATAAAAAATGAAACTCTCCTAATTTAATCTTAGGGTGTAGGCTCCATAATAACACTGTGTTTATGTTAGTGTTAAGTATTTTGCCAGTTCATTATTGATAAATGTATTTAAAAAAAAAATTTAATTATAAGGTTGATTGACCATCTAATATTAGGTGAACAATTTGGAAACAGGTGAAAATAGTTATACTACATAAAATTAAGCCAAATTTTAAGAATTAAAAAGCAGACAAAATACAAGTAAAAAAACTAAATATTTTATACAAATAAATATATTATGGTGCTTTATATTTGTTTAAATCCAAGAAACGATAAAAATATTCAATAAAAAGAATTTACAATATAACACAAATCTAAGTAAAATACGTGTGTATGTTTTTTCAAACATAAAAAAGCGTTATTAATAATATAAACATTTAATACTTATTAAAAAACACTGTAAACACTATTAAAATTAGTTAAATAACTAAAATATTATTAAAATCTATTATAGAGCTAAATATATTGATAATTAACATACAAAATTAAATTATGTAGTTCCAATCACCATTATACGAAAATTATTGGATATATATCTTATATATATAAAAATCTTGAGTCACGATGTATGTTGCCAATAAACTCCAAAACGACTGAACCAATTTCAATTAAATTTCACATGTATCCGTAATTTAGTCTAACTTAGAAGATAGGATAGTTATTATCTGAATTATTCGCTTATGTCGTGAATATAAACGAATAAAATTAAGAAAAGTTTTCAAAGCGCCTGCACATTATAACCTGCAATTACGAGATAGATACGTATATTAAAGAGTGAAACACTATTTGAAGGCGCTAACTTATGATGTATAATTGTCTAAACTAAATTTTTGGTTGAACTTAAAGGTTGAGTGGTAGACCACTTTGTAATAAAATACATTATGCATGTACAATACATTTTTGACATATTTTCTTGATCGTGACATCAAGGTAAAATCTACATCGGGGTTGGAAATATAATTTACTTCAACCAGAAATGCTCATACGCGGGCAAAACTTACGAAAAGCGTGCGAAGCCGCGGGAAACAGCTAGTATATATATATATATATATATATATATATATATATATATATATATATATATATATATTATATATATTAACAAACAAAGTATTTTACAGTAACGTACATGTCGTAACTACCTGTTACAAGACTATCGCGTAGTATAGTAGTTATATTTCTATAATTCAACACCACCATTCGGTTGGATTAGGTATCTATTTAGATGAACCAAGAGGTAAGTAAGGCTAGATCCCAAAGAATTTCACTAGGCAATCACAATACAACTACACTTATTGGTATTAAAAAAATTAAGTGCACAGATTAATATAACAATTGAAATGTGTGGGTAATCGCAAACGGAAATACTTGCAAATTCGAGGTACTGTTGTGGGCTACATTTAACCGAGATAAGGGAAATAAAGCTGTATTAGCCCTAAATAAACCGACACAACGGAGTGTCGACGGACTGAACAGAAAGTACGAAAAACTTAACAATGCAATCCAACAAAGTATCATCACATTGTGTTACTACCTTACATGATGCGAGACCTACTTAGACTGATACTCTGCAATTTTCTCTTTTCCATTATAATTAATCATAAGACCAATGTAAACATTTTAGAAATTTAGTTTTACCTCTAATTTTGAATGTTTTACCCCAAAATCAATACAGTCGTTACTTGGATCAAGAGGAATGAACACAGGTACCAAGTGTCAAGTTTCTAGAATCCTGCTATCAAGAGTTGTATTATGGACTGATAGGCGACTGTACGATTTTAACAAGGCCCTGCCGTGTTCTTATGCATATAACTTTTCAAATTCATCTGTAATGTTGTTGTGCTGTTTACTTCCCCCCACATTAAGCACTCTGGTTTATTGACAAACTATTCTCAAGGCGATCAACTTTCAAGCTCCACTTCTAGAAGAAAACAATACTTACCAGAAATAATAAAAAGTGGATGCGCTGGCAGCGTGGGACGGCGCGGCGCGGCGGTGTCGTATATCCTCCAGTAACGCGAGACACAACACTACACAGGAGGCACCGGGGAGGCTGGACTACTGACACTGACTGGGCCGGCTCGGGAACCAGTTCCCAAGTGGGTCACATCACCTCCACGGCCCGATATGGGTGCAAATACTGCAGCGACCTGACCTTACATCACCGGTCAAGGTGGCGGACGCAGGGTCGACGCACCAGATCGACACGCGTTGCATCAGAATGAGAGCTTTGTTCTGGCCCGGTCACTGTTACACAATACGATATCTCTGCACTCTTGCAGAATAACTGTCGCCGAGCCCCGAGCCACAATTATTGCGATGTAGGTCTGGGTCAACCCAATCCGCAGTGCAATAGCGACCCCTTTACTTGAATTGCTCGTTGATCACTTTTTTCTGTGACATTGGTTTTTCTTAGACTCTAAAATCTTTTTATACGATAAATAACGAATGAATACATGCTTACAATTTACAAGAGAATATTACGTAATAACCGAAGTTAATTTTTATTACTGTATAGACAGACTGGGTTTTATCAGGCCAAGACAGAAGAATCAAGGACTCATAGGCTACAATTTAATGTTCTTTCTCAAAAGTATAATGTTGGCAATAATAATATTGTATTCTCGCATTTTCGCACAATCACTAGGTGAAAAGACAAATAAATATTAACTAATAATAATTCAACGAACCATTGGCTCTGTTTGCTACAATTTGAGCAAGTCCGTTTTACACTGGAGGTCACAACACTGGTTAAGAAGAAAATTGCAATGCTAATTAATGTACGTACTGGTAGAACTTAAATGTGTGATACACCCAATATCCTCTCCAAAGATGTCGATAGGTTAACACCACACAGTCGCCAGCGTCCACGCCTCCAAAGTGGGTCCTACACACGTGACGCTGGAGGCGTTGAGTGTTGTAGAAGACGTTCAAACTACTTTCAATTTCCAATTCAGTAACGTGGACGCAAGTTTTTAGAGTAATGTCCACTCTGGACGTTCCAAGCAAAACACCCTTTAACAATTTTGATTGCGGCAGGCGCCCTAGTGCGCTTCCTGTCGTGACAATACGTATCATATTCACTCAGTAGACCGGCAGTGAAGACTGAAAATGCTGACGAAACATCCTTTTAGTGAATTTGGCCTCACATCACTTCTGTGAAAAGTAATAAAGTCTGTGATTTTCCAAGACGCGAGTATTCATATGAATTTTATTAAGTATACTAAATTGAAACTTCAGCAGAAACTGCGATATGTATGGTATTCGTCCACCCATTCCACGTGGTTGAATCGAATTATTTGTTAAGGATTGGGTTTGTAGCTATACATCCATACTTAATACCATCCATTTCTTATAATATAATCTTTCCCCCGTCGCGTCGGTTACCAGATTCAGAAATGATCTCTGAACCGTGTGGGTTATTGAGTAATAAGCCATATGTGTCAAATGGACAATATCTATCCCAATTGAAATATACTCGTATTTTGATGATTTCCATTGTGGCAAACGTAAACTATTCAATTCCAAACTATAAGAGTTTCTTTTGATATTATAATAAAGTTAAAATTTAAACGCGTTGGGTAGATATTTTAGGAATCCTTGCACACTGGGGAGGACTAATTCTTTCCCTGTCTTTTTTCCAAAATCGAAGATCTGAAAAATGTTTGGAATTGTATGGAATGACGCGCTTTTACAACTCTAGTTGATGCAATACAAATTTCCCAGTTTGAATACAGTTTATTTAGAACATGGTACACGGTAAAATAAACAATACTTTTTAAACTGAAAAGACTACTCTTGTAAAAATAATCAGAGTTGAGTTTGACTTCATACATTCAACCAGCCACCATGAAAATTCACGTTTCATTACGAACTAATTAATCAGCTCCGTTTAATTAATTTAACTAACACAATTGTGTATATTCAATAGAACCTGAAATTCAGAGTGAATTGGTGAGAGTTTTTGACTGTAAAATTAATTTATAACTTTGGTGTTCGAATTATTCATTCATAATCACCCCTGTGCAACCCTCGACCTCATCAGTTTGTTTACTGGGGTGGCATGAATGGGTGGGGGATCGATGGAACACAAACATTGATACAATCTCACACGCTTGTGCACATACACACACATGCATATCACGGGGCTAATTACCTAACCTTGTGATAGTCCATTGCGATTTCTTTCTTAGAAACGGCAATAATTAGTAGGCTATCGTAATGAAATTCCGTTTTCAACGATAGGCATTTTCTTTTAATTGGTACCGGTACTCATTATTTTAACGGTCTGTTCAAAGATAATATAATGAATCATTTCATCACACTATAAACAACAACTAGTATTGTCAGAATTTACTTTACAAAAAGTATATAAAAGTTTGAAATTTACAAAAATATATATACAAATTAAAATTGTAGACTGTTACTTTTTCTACAAGATAGCTCATAGTATTGTACTATGCCATCCATTGTCCAGAGATTTTACAATTATTATTTACCAACAGTAATAATAATAATACTGTTTTATTTACCAACAGACACTGTTAAATTTCAATATCATCGAAAAATAGGTAAAAATTTAAAGCTAAAAGCACAAACTTTCACATCCCAATTTCTATACTGTTAGGAAAAGTAAATCCCTTCATCTGTTTAGTTTTGTTTGACGATTAATCCGTGAAGTTTACGTGTAATGGGATAATAAAGTCGGCAGCGGGCGTTCTTAACAAAGCTGTTGCTAAATGAGTACAATAACTTACCCACTAGCAAGGACGCTTGTTAAGGAAAGATTATAACTTATTAGATTATACCGAAACACTTGAAGGCTGTTAGTGTTAGTGAGCTGGCGAAGGAGATAAGACGTGTTAGTGGTCTGAAGCACGCGAGGCGGTCCTTAGTGAAGTCATGCTAAGAATTCTATACAGAGGTGTGTTTTTCTGTATTAGGGCTGAAGGTTATAAGCGTCATCAGATTCTTCACCTTTGCAAAGTGGTTTATTACGAATAACGTACTGAATATGTGTAAACACGTGTGTTGCCATCGTTCAGTGAAACAAAAAATCAGCAAAACTACGTTTCAAGATCTGCGTTTCAATTTTTAATTTTATCTCTTCTTCGGGTAAATAACTAACCTAATACATAATCACACACTAGGTTAAAATAAAAAAATCATACCAGAGCGTTGTGACACGCCTGTCAGGAATCACACACAACCACCTTGTTGTGTGTCAACTGCACTAACTCTAAAACATGCACTTAATAAAAAATTATACACAACACTAATCATTATATTTATTTAATTATTGATAATGATTAGTGTTGTGTATAGTTTTTTATTAAGTGTCTGTTTTAGAGTTAGTGAAGTTGACAAAAGCATGGTGGTTGTGATTCCTGACAGGCGTGCCACAAACGCTCAGGTATGATTTGTTTATTTTAACCTAACTAGGTTATAAAATTACAAACTTGTAATTATGTATTAGGTTAGTTATTTACCTGAAGATAAAGTCAGATTGCAGATCTCGAAAGTAGTGTTCCTGATTTTTTGTTTCACTGAACAATGGCAAATGTCCAGAAAATCCCGTTTCCTTCACAATCCTTCCATCGTCAAAAATAAACTTCAAACAAAGAAGTAATCTCTGAATCTCACTTTTATCTCGATGAAATCCGAAAGCTCTTTTCGTGATCGATTACCTTGATAATGAAAGTATTTGAATAATGAAAGTGTGTAGGTACTGAATTCCACCAAAAGACCCAATATTGTTTGTATTGTTGTATTTTAATATTGTATTAATATTACTAATAAATAAAGGAGCTGTTCTCTACGCCAATGGCCACCATCGGATTATAGAATCATCTAAACATTGGCATTGAATTTTCCAATTTTAATGTCATGTGAACGCGTCGCCGTAGTTGATATTAAACCATTAGCATTTTCATTTTTTAATAAGATGCTCACAATATACGATCTGATTTGAGGAATCCCTATTACACAATAGAATAAAAATAACGTTGTTCTTTAGCGTTCTATCATACTAGTTGGGAGCGGTGAATAATCCAGATTCCGAGAACAGCTGACCGCAGCTACAACACACAACAGCTGACTGAGTCATTGGGACAGCAGCGCCGCGCCGTGGCCGCCCACCGTGTCGATTCGTGACGTCACAACTGTTACGACACTCTTAACGGCCGTTCCTTTGCCATTAGAGCCATTATTAACATCTTACAGAACTGCTTTCTGTCCTTATTTGTTATTACATATCACTGAGGGGCTATGTTGTAAACAGTCAGAGTATACTGTAAACAAAGATGTGGCTACTGTAGGCAGATCGCTACAAACCACTTTATGGTTCATTCAGTATTCAGTAACAATAAAATACAAATTATCCAACTTATTCCTTGCATGTTGAACAACTAATTTTAACTATGCTATAATGTTTTAGTTTTTTTTTAGATTTAACCACTATAATTTAAAAATGTTGAATTACACGTGATGTTTGACAACGAGAATTGATTTCCAATGAAAGTACAAATATTTGAATTTCGTATAACTTTTATATTTTACTTTAGGCGAATAAAATGTTATTCACCGTATTGGTTTGTTGCGATCACTTACAATGTAGGTACGCCAGACTACAAGTCGCATAACAAAGTTTGCGATTGGTGGGGACGCTCGCGGGATGTCACCGATATTAAGCAAATTAGGAAACTATAAATGACAAGCCAGTAAGACACTGCTTCTATCTGTCAAATGAATTTATGATGAACTGAACAAACACAATGAGTGTCACAAGGATCCCTTTACGGATCTTTGTTGTTTTATATATATATATATATATATATATATATATATATATATATATAATTGTTGGTGCTATCTATCGTGTACTGGAGGAACCACATCAATAATTTAAAAATCAGCTGCTCTGTGCGCCTTTTTCGGAAACAACTAAAGTGCTCTTTTCAAGTGTCGCACGTCTGACGTTATGTTGTTTGTGGATCATGCGAGTACATGTAGTTAAACCAAACTATGATGTGATTCATAATAAGAGTGTTTGTTTTATATGCATTTAAAACTGATGGTTACTGAAATCATGAGCTACTGACATTAGTACAAGCTGTGATAATGACAATCGTTGTACAAGTGTAACTAAAGTGTCTGGTCTGTATTTGATAGAAGCAAACAAAAAGGTTATCATAAATGAACTAACAAGTTTTAATGCAAGAGAAATGTTACCGAGATGAGAAAACACAAGGGTGAGTCCTATTAATAAAATAACTTTGTAATAGAAAGAACAGATGTAAATCCATATCAAAATTAACAATGTATCAAAGCTGGATCAGAGCAAGTTTTTCGACCATTCTGGGATATTGGTAGTAAAGATACTCAAGACCACATTGAAGTTCATTTCCGCGCGAGCTCTGTGAGCTATTGGAATGTTTAACAGTATTGTAAAGTTTCTTTAAATAAAGCATTTCTCTACTATCTGCTGTCATTCGTTAGAACCTTCAACAGTTACGAGAAAAACAGTGACTATCTCTAACTGAAAATATAAAATAAGTTTCGAGTGAACTTCTTTTGACGAATGGAAGAACCTTTTCCTAAATTTGTTACATATTTTCCCCTATGCGCATCCATACTTTTCAGCAAAAATTAAATGGAGGACAAGAGATTGCTGAAAAATTCAGAGAATTTTACTGAAAAAGATATGAGAGGTAAACAGCAACATGCCAGATAAAAGTATGAACATGGTTTGGAAAGTGAACGAAGAGCGCTGAGCCTCCATTCCATCCTCTAATTCCAGCCAATATACTATGATAATCCTGATATGATCGTGAACAACTTGGAAGCGTTAATCCCGTTTTTAGATGCAACTAAGCAAGATTGGTTTGAAAGAAATTATTTGAGACTTTAAAAGATAACAAAATATCTTGTTCAGTTCAGTTTGCTAATGTTATTATATTTTTAATAGTAGTTATCAATCTTAAATAGTTTTACTTTTATGTTTAATAATTTAAAACGAAAATTGTTAATAAAGGTGTTTAGTCCGCATTTTAAAAGGCTATCATTAATTTTACCTCGTAGTAAAAAGGGGGAATTTTTAATTCATATTATATTAATGATTATAGATGTAATCACTATTAAAAATTTATGGTACTGAATGAAATGATTCGAGAAAAATGAATTAATGTGTACGAGTAAGTAATCATAGCTAATAATTTTCAACTAATGACAAACCTTCAGATTACTTTTTCCTTAAAATACTAGTTTGCAAAAAGATGCCCTTATTCCACCCAGCTCTTCAATTACGAGGGTACAATGAAAGTCGAATTGTTTTCTCAACGACTTTCTGGTGGTATGTGGCACTTCCAATAGTCCGATAAGAAGTCTTGATCACAATAAGACAAAAAATATTTAAAATGGCGAGTTATCATGCCTGGATCCCTCTGGACCACCCGCTGTTTATTGGCAATAAGCGTCTCCTTGACGACATCCTGGCCAGATGAGAGACATTCACTGAGGGGATATGTACCATCATCGAACTTGATCTTGACTACGCAGAAATGAAGTTTCATCCAAATTTCAAATCCATAGAAGAAACGTCATTCTTGAAACAACTCTCAGTGATAGATTTCGTTAACGCGCAACCAAATCTCATTAAAGGGTATGCAGAGTAATCGAACTCGATCTTTCCTAGGTAGAAATAAAATTACATGCAAGATGCAACCATAGCTCAATTGGTTCTGGAAATAATCTGCGGACAGCGTACAGAAACATAGCCAGAAAGGAATGATGGCAGCCCCCTTAGTGTGTTGTAAAATATGCAATTCCAATAGACAATTCAAACGTTTCCGATATATTCTAAGGACAGTTAATCTTCGATAGCACTCAGCCAAAACCCAAGGTGGAACATGCACTAATTTCGAACTTGATGATCAGTATATAAAAATGAAGCTTCGAGCAAAATGTCGATTCGTTCTCGAAATATCGTGAGGATAGACAGACAGACAAAATAGTTATATACTTCGCTAACGCTCAGCTAATAAAACACCGAAATATATAAATTTATATTTATTATAACTAAACATAGGGCTCTAATGACATGTAAAAAACCATAAATAAATATATCACAAATAAGTATTATTTTTAGTTAGCAGAGAAGTTACAAACTCGTAATATCGATAGAACAATCTAAACACTATGCATAGCGATTTCCATGCCTCATTGTACCATGATGCATTCCCTAAATTAACTGTATATTCAATCTAGATTTAAATAATTGTAAGTTAATACCAGTGTATTTTACGTAAAAGATTC
This sequence comes from Homalodisca vitripennis, assembly GCF_021130785.1. Classification (NCBI taxonomy): domain Eukaryota; kingdom Metazoa; phylum Arthropoda; class Insecta; order Hemiptera; family Cicadellidae; genus Homalodisca; species Homalodisca vitripennis. Next base: position 157,098,398 of record NC_060210.1, on the reverse strand, counting down.
AACACAGAATATAAAAACTTCGGTAGGTTGTCGGTTCAAAACCTACGAGAAGTTTTTTCGTCCTTTGGCTGAACTGTCGGTGAGATCAATCCGGAATTAGCCTCCGGACACGTCAGGGAGCCAATTGTCAACAGTTAGAGACCGAGTGACAAGTAACAAACAGACACGAGAGGCTGTTGAGATAAGGGCTCTCAGAGAGGAGATGTTAACCTCACCCTCTCCCTCTCTTCACCGCGCCGCGCCACGCCGCTATCGTCCTGAGTTCTCTGTAAATAGCGACGTCCTCCGTCTGCATTCCTCCCTCGAGTGGCTGAAACCAGAACAAACACGTACTAATGCCACACAAAATACTTTCGGAATATTTCTGACGTGTTCATCAAGGAGTGGGCCAAGCCCCGACACAGTCAGCGCGCCTCACACCTACGACAGCCACTGTCATTTGCATACAATTCCGAGACAGACTCCTCGCCTTCAGTCTTATAGGTAGCCAAGCCTTGTCGCGTGCCCTTCTCTTGGTGGCTCAAATAAAAATTACAACTGATTAAGCTGGCGAAGTAGTGGACCAAGCTCCGACACTGTCAGCGCGCCTCACACCTACGACAGCCACTGTCATTTGCATACAATTCCGAGACAGACTCCTCGCCATCAGTCTTATAGGTAGCCAAGCCTTGTCGCGTGCCCTTCTCTTGGTGGCTCAAATAAAAATTACAAATGATTAAGCTGGCAAAGGAGCGGACCAAGGCCCGACACTGTCAGCGCGCCTCACACCTACGACAACCACTGTCATTTGCATACAATTCCGATACAGACTCGTCGCCTTCAGTCCTCGAGTTAGCCGAGTCTTTTCGAGTGTCCTCCTCTAGTAGGCTCAGACAAACATTACAACTGAATAAGATGGCGAAGAGGACGTGGGAGAAAGACGGAACCTTAGAAATGCGAAAGAATACGAATTTCCTTAGCACACACAATGTAGGACTACTCTTAACGTAACAGTTTTAATGTTTATGTTCTTGAAGTGAAATGTTGAGAACGAAATTTTTGTATGAAAACACCTAACGTACAATTTAGTATACATACGAAGTATGAGTGCACTTTTATACAAATTTAGATTAACAGTGATGGTTTTATTAATCATTTGAAACAAAAAGGAAGAACTGGTAATTCACACAATACAGTACAACACAATATTTAGAACAGTGAAGTGGGCGATCACACGTGTCTGTAGGCACTATATTAAATCGCTTTAACACATTAACTATCGTAGTCGAGGAATCGATAAACGTCACTGATACACAAGGCAAGTGCGAGAACATTGAATCTTTCTTCCGCGAAGAAGTTTAAATAACTGCTAATATGAGACATATGGTGTTACATTTGATATTTAATTAAGGACCAGGGTCAGTTAAACTTCAATGTCTGTGTCAAAAGCTATCTTGGAAACAAGGTGACAAACGTGACGTAGCACGTGTAATAAGCATATTTTAAAACTCTTTATTTCCATTTTTGAGATAGGTTACGACATAATCTGTATGGGCACAGTTTTATTTTTTAGAAAGTTAAATTAACACAATGTATGCGAGATATAGAGGATCATACAATAATTAGGTTGTGCGACTTGATTCAGTTTGGCCATCTTTACTTCACACCGATATGTACATCTGTAGGTACTCGAACAATTCTATAGTCTGTCCAGAACGTTGGTCAATGATAGAATTATAGACGCTTTGCGTCTACACTCACACTAATACAGCTGACCGCCATAACCCATCTACTGCCTGCCCTGAGTCATCACCGAATACAATATCAAACAGCTGTTAACTATTTGTATTGTATTTAATGTATTTAAACAATACATTTTGAATATGTTATCTCTATAAAAATTAAGGAAAATACGTTAAAAGTGCGATATCTTAAAGTAATGGAATGATGATTTTTTTATAGCCGTATACATTTAAAAGTTGGTTGTAGTATTTCATAAATTAATAAAACTTTTTTTATTTCATGAAGATTTAATGCCTAATAAAATTAATAAAACTCAAAAGTGCACACTGGGAATACATGGACTGATTGTCAGGCCAGCCGGATCATTACGACTAAGAGTGAGCTGCTGAGGCGCTTCCTTCATGGGCCACCGCACTCCGAGCAGAGTATTGAACTACATCAATTTTTATAATCTATGGAATATTAGTAAATGCAATTAGTGCGTTACTGTAAATGTAGTTTTGTATATATATTACATTTTTGGCTGTCTCCAATATCAAGAACGTCATTTACTCACTTGAGTCAAACTTTCTTTAAAGAGTTGATGAAATGTAAATACAGGTTTTACATGGGTATTCTTTTTACTTCTCATAACTACATTTTTAACTTGTAATTAGGCAAATCTTTTGCAGCGTTGTTATTCACATTAAAGAAGTATTATTTCCGTATTGTTTGTACTTAGTTCATATTGCAAAACATTATTTTGATATGTGAACTCCTGTTAGTTATCACTGTGACTATGGTCTTGTAATCGTACACATAGTAAAAACGTAAAATGAACTTGGGTATATTACAGTAATACTTAGTTCATATTGCAAAACATTATTTTGATATGTGAACTCCTGTTAGTTATCACTGTGACTATGGTCTTGTAATCGTACACATAGTAAAAACGTAAAATGAACTTGGGTATATTACAGTAATACTTAGTTCATATTGCAAAACATTATTTTGATATGTGAACTCCTGTTAGTTATCACTGTGACTATGGTCTTGTTATCGTACACATAGTAAAAACGTAAAATGAACTTGGGTATATTACAGTAATAATTAGTTCAATTGAAAACATGCAGAAAAAGAAAAACTATAACCAAGGGCTATAAAAATTGTGAAATGATACATTTTAGCGATTCAAATTTTAATATATATATAGGTACTCACATCAACAGTAAATTGTAACGCAGAAAATTATATCGTTTTTTTTCTATTACTGCTTTGATTTACGCACATTAAAATTATGGTTTTACATATACTAGAGTATAGTAATAATTCTAAATTATCGTGTGAAGGACCAACGAACACACTTGTGTTGGTTGTAACACATAAATGTTACAACTCAGCCACGGTGTGAGTTAGGGATCAAACTTTGCCGTATAGAAAATTGTGTCGCAAACATTTAAATGCGTTTTAGAACACCTCATATTATTGCAACAGAGAACAGTTGATTCACGAAATAGTTGTCTGCTGGCTTTATTCAATAGTATTACTGGCTGGAGAATGTATAAATACCATAATACACTTCAGGTAGAGGTTCAGGAGTCTACTGACCACTGTTTTGATCTCTGAAATGTAGAAGCTGGTGTACGAGTATAGCTGAGTATAAACCTACTTTTAATTTACCTTAAAACGTCAATAACATACTTGTATAAAACGCAAGAGAACTTCGTAAGTGGTGCAGTTAATACATAAAATGTTGACACTCTTGTGGGACTACCATTATAATGGTACAAATAATTTGTATTTTGCGATTACGCATTAGTGTACTATGTTGTTTGCATAAGCCTTAAAAATGTAGAATTAAACCATCAAGAGGTGAACTGGAAAAGTAAAAAATGAAGAAGAGTGGAGTCTGGATTCAACAGCGCAAAAAATCTCTATCAGTAAATCTTATAGTTAACATGACTCATAGAGTCGAGACCTAAAGGGACCTTTTAATATTTATTGCCAGTACACAGTCTTTATATATTACACTCCAATTACAGAATGATAAACTTATTCGCTCATGTATAATAGTCCAATTAGCGAGACTGTACTATCTTGCTGCTAGCCAATGCGGTACCGCTCGGCAGCCGTTCGTCAAGACAAATTTCAAACAGATTTGCCGTTATAGACATAGCCCACAGAAGAGTGGAAAGAGGCACAGTACTGGTTTTGTTCTTGCATTTACATGACAAATAGTAGCTGGCACTTTGCATTCACCAGTCTTACTTGCACGCGGAAATATGTAAATAACGAGACATTGTTATTTTCTGAAAGTTGTGATCTTATTGTTTAATGTAAATCTACAATTTACGCGGCCTACGTGTGTTTTCATCAAATTGTAAAATTTCTACAATATCACATATTGTAATATATTTGACATAAATATTTTCGCAATTGTTAAGTCTTTCACAGACAGTTCGAAACATAGCTCAGGATACTCCACTGTTAAACTAATATCCACTTGACAGTTGATAACTGGGATAGTGCTGTTTCAGAAACCGGGAGTAGAAACTTTGTGATCAGTGAAAACTCTAGGCTCCAGAGGCTAGAGTAAACAGATGGATAGCCTTGGACACGCCGGCAAACATAGAGTACAGAACATCCGCACATTGTCTATTGTTTTAGAGGTTCATTCAACGTGTGTGTGTCATGTATGGAATTATAATATCTATGCAGAAACAGCAATATTTTTGTTTTGTGATGTGAAGATCGTTGTAGTTTTTTCCATGGACGTTGAACAACTCATTGACAAATATAGTTTTTTTTTTATTTGATAAGGATTTCCGATATTATAACATGAAAGCATATATTATTTCTGTTATTTATTGCATGTTCTTTATTTCTTAAGTAAATTCGTACCAACCTCAGCAAATTTAGAGGTACCAGTAAACATAGCGAAGCGGAAATAAAGAATGACTTTTTTATTGAAAGAAATATAATTAAAGTTTTATCGCATAATGAATCGAGTAACATGGATATATATCTACGTTCGTACTCGTGCTGACAAATCTTTGAAATATTGCCATAGGTTAACTTGTGTTAAACTATACAATGTAAATTGGAGAAAACTACTTACATGAAATATTTAATTTCATACGTTTTTAACCAACGAACTGTTTGAAACTTTTTACTTTTTCAACTAATGTAACATTTTCACCTTTACAAAGTTTTTTTACATTAAAAACTTGAAATATAAAAACACTAATTATTTATTGATAAAAATCTTTATCGGCTCACTACAAAAATCACTGCAAATAATATTAAATCAAACCAAAAATTTAAATAAATTAATAATATTTAACATTTTTCAGGATTTTCTGAACAAACATTTTGGCTGTATAATACTGGTGAAATACATAATAGTTCACATAAAACAACTTACCAACTCTCGAATAAAAAATGATATTATATCGCACTCCTTGTACACAGCACACTCGCCACGGATGATACTGCAGTGGACGCGGGAGAAACGACAGCAGCGCGCCCAGCGAGCGACTGACTGACAACTGACAGGTACTGGTCTCCTGACAGTAGACAGTCACGTGGTCTCTCTCGTAACTGGACTGACATTGTGGCGTGACCTGGCCTGCAGCCACCTACACCGCAGAACTGTCTATCTACATGTTTGCTACTAATAAGAGAAAACAGGAATTTTCTTCAGATAAGCATATCCTGATGAGAAAGTCTGCCACTTCTGAGAAATGTATGTGTCATTAACTCTCATTTTGTTTTTTATAATTGATGTCCACGTTTTTTTTATTTAATGCAACACAAAAAGTCTTACTATTAAATAACACGAATGCACATAGTTCAATTTTAACAAGCAAACAGTTGTTACCCGCGGCTCTCGAAATTGTCCAAATCGAAGTCCTTATAGGCGTACTAATTAGTAAAAACACATAATGTAATATGAAGTTGACATACATGAGGTACATATTTCGGTGTACATTGTTTCAGAGGATCACAGTAATCAGACTCTTTTATATTGTGTACGAGCATTTCTGGTTCTAATTAATTATCTTTCAGACGATATAACTGAGTTTGCCTTATTGCTCAGATTAAGAAAATATATATACATAAGTAGGATTGAGAAATGCGGTCTACGAAGAAATCCTAATTACATCCGGTATAAGGGAGAAATCCTAAGTTCATTCAGTTTTATGTTATAGAAGTCTTGTTTCTCAGGCGGTAATCTGGAAAAGAATGGACCGTTGAGACATGTTAATGTTCATTTCTCTGTTTCCCATCACTGTGGAAATGCCACTTCACAATGTCAAGGAAGCCCACCAGTTTCGAGTAACGTATATGAAAATATTCATATCTTTGATCATTACGGTTGGTTTTATAACAACATTAAATGGTATTTAAAATGCAATAGATGTTTTAAATTCATCACTGACGCAATCTGGAGTAAAGGTTAGATATTAAATTTCTCTTTGCTACCTGTACCATTACTGATCAAGCACTGTTCTAAAATTAAAATTTAAAATGTTTTTAGCGTCTGACGAACTTCAAACTGAAAGTGTCAACAGCTGTTTAGTGTCTGTATAACTTGGTTTATGAAACATAAATACTTACTTTTTTTGTATTAAGTTTTACTCAGCTGATATTTGTTTTAAATTGTTGATTCACACCTGATGATGGCATCTTCGATGTCGAAAGGCCTCGTGTTAAAATATAAAAATTATTGGAGAATTGTGAGTTTTCTTCTACAAAATAATAGAAAATTGATATTTTCAATAAGAAGAGCTCCTCCTCCTTCATAAATACTTACATTTTTTCCTAATTCTAAAATATCCTAGGCAACCTTTGCTATCTTTCTCTTCATATAAACCTTCCTCGGACTTCAAAGAATATTTTACAAAAAAATTAGCTGAATTGGTCTAACTGAATTGGTTTTCTCTAGATTACCGCTTAGCAACATATTTAGCGATTCAGTTATATTTATAAGATTATTTTCGTTTTAAATGTAACACAGTTCCTTTTAATTTAATTTAAAACTCTATCATATGGCGAGGAAGGGATGAACGAGAAAGGGCTAACCCTATAAATAAAAGAGGATACGGACAAAGGAGGAGAAGTGGAAGTTCTTACTCTTGTAAACGGAATGGCGGATTGACGAGTAGGCTATACCTGAGCAACCGTAACTGCAGTAGTTGCGGTTGTCATATTACACCTGCTAAGTTCATATGGTTAGATTATACGTGTAATTGCGTCATTGTTGCAAGGATTAGTCACTACAGTGTGTTTCAGGGATGACTATTACTAGGTGAAACAAGAAGGCTGCAGGCGTTGTGCAGACATGTATAAATAAAATGAGTAGGAAAAATCGTAAGGTAACAAGAATCAATGTTTCTACTTATTACTCGTACTACTAATCCTTCCCCGGTTACAATTTATTGATCTTTCTTAACTTTTTAAAATTGTTTTCTGTGGTTAAAGGGATTTGAATGCTTTGATTTTAACTAGAGACAGAATTTTAAATTATTAAAAAATAATTTTTATATTATACTCACCATCTGAGAAGAAGTCTTGGGTCGGCGGTGCAAGTCCGCTGCCTTCTGTCCGGCTGAAACAAGAAATTCCAATTACACTACAATAAACTATCATCTGCTGTAACAAGTGATTGTGTAACAAGATTCTTCAGCACGCTGGCCACAGGAATGACTATCGTCAGGACTGCAGACAAACAAGGCTCTGTCGCGTCGTGCGGTTTCAGCCGGCAGTCCAAATATGATGGATTTAAATTTAAACAACGGTGTAATATTCTGATATGTGTAAAGTAATTACTGGACCAATTTTTGTATTTCCATTTCGGCTGTTGTTTTTAAAATTATATATTTATAGTATGACACTGAGTACTAAAATGTCAATAACCTGGAAATATTAAAAGTCAGTACCGGTAATAGTAAACTCTAAAAAGTCTCTTTTAATAGGATTTTAAATTCATAAAGGTAAACATTTATCAATCATGTCAAAGACAACCTGCAGGATTTTATTGCCTACTAATAAAAGAATTGCTTTCGCAACAGTGTGCGAGAAAAATTGTTTTTACTACCCCAAAATCTTGCCTTGCGTTATCTTTAAGTTACAAATTTAGCCTTCAGTTGATGCTAAAATTTAATCTAACTATTGCCCTTACTGAGAATTTCTAACAGAAGATCTGTATTCAGTAAAATTCCGACTTCCAATCTTAAGAGGGTACGCTGGTTAGCTGCTAAGCGTGCAAGTGAGGTTCCGCAACATGGGGATAAAGTTTAAAACTGTGTTATAAATAGAAACTCATCTCAAATCCATAAATTTTTCACTTCAGAGACTTAGATTATCGTGTAATGTTAATGAACTCTTAAAACACGATTATCTGTTAATATTAATCGTTTATGATTAAAATACGATAAATATTAGCAGAAAATAGTATTTTCGACAATTTAGTAGCATTAAGAAACTAAAATCAAAACTTCTGAATTGAAAAATTTAGTGATTTGAAACGGGCTCCTATTTATACCGTAGCTGTAAACTGTAGCACCAGGTTAAAAGTGGAGTCTCCAATGCGCGGCCGGCAGCTGACTAGAGTTCCCTTTTAAACCTTCATTTATAAACTGGTTTTTAAGTAGCTTAATATAGTGTGGCACATCTGCAAATGAATACAATTTCCTGTTGCATCAAAGGTATTATGGAAATAATTTTTGTTACAACTCAGATTGAAAAGCCTTTCGAAAGAATACTGCAGCCACACAATCGGAAATAACATTATTTCCGAATTCCGCTTTGTTAAAGTTGTATAGTGTTATCCAACAGGCAGTGTTAATGGATAGACTGCTTGTAGTCCTCTAGCCACAACAATCTGGAATTTTGAAAACGGGCCTAATGTCTAGCCCAGCGTGATGGGAAATCCTGCAATCAACGTTCATTTCGTCAAAAGTGAGTACATCATGCATAGTACTAGAAAGTATTTTAAATATTTGTAACTCAGGGTGTTACTATCACTCTGAAATCCATGGTCAATTTTACTTTTGAAAGTCATACGAATTACAGAGAATTATGGTAATTTGTGGATCACAGTATTACTTTCGATATGTCCTTATAGTTCAATTTCATTTCTTTATTTGATATTTTTTTAATTCCTCTGATCTGATTTTTTGAATAGATCTTTTAGGTACTTTCATAAAATAATCTGAGATTAACATCAATCTTCTAAATGTCTTCACTTTCTTTGTATTTCTCTTTTCCAAAACTTTGAATATGTGTTTAATTTGTTATTTTTAATTTTAAATTTGGTTTCATGTTGTCGCTTTTGGACTGCCTGTTATTGACTCATCGTATACTTATTTTTTATAAATTTTCATAGCAGCTAAAACAATTCTGGCTCTTATATCATTATTGCTTACACGGCTGCAGCCAAGATGAAATGCGCGGTGGAGCTCCTCTTAGTACAAAGAAGATTTCGTCGTAATTCCAAGACCCTAATTGCGTTTTATTTCCTGGAACTGATTCATCTTGCTCCAGAGAGCCTCTGTATTGTACAGTATATCTCTGAAATTATAACTTCTAAAGCACGTGGCACATATTACCTACCAAGCATTATTGGGATAACCCACGTATTAGCTGTATAGAACCATGAGCCGGACCATCACGAATCATGTTAAAAACTATATCAGAATTTTGTACTCTTTTTTGTACCACAAAAATAAAAATGTGTACCAATAACTAACAACAATTTATCACTAACAACTTATATATTGTCCCGAGCCATTATTTGACTGGTACAAAAATAAAAAGTGGGGGTACAAAACTGGTCCAAAAATATGGTGTAGTTTATTTTAATTTATGACAAAGTTGTGTTTTTATAACGTAGATCTGTGAGCCGGCTTTTAAATAGTTAATAACGTTTTTTCAGTGATTATTACACAATTTTATTTTTGTTGCACAAAAAGAATTTAAAATTCCGATATAGTTTGTAAAATGATTCGTGATGGTCGGCTCACAGTTATATACAGCTCGTATTATTTAACCCAGATTCTAGCAAGGTTAAGCCTCCAGGAGGGCTTGTATGTTGAATATTAACTTGATGTTTGTCTGTGGGGAAGCGGCTTGGTGAATTTGGTAACTATATCCACCGCACCTCTCGAGTCTATCGTTTTTTAGCTTCATGTCTGTGGCAACTTCGGTCATTGGGAGCTCTCAAATCTGTGATGTCGTAAATCTCTGTAAGCTCCTAGTGATTAGCTCTCAGACTTTGAAGGCTTTTGGTTTCAGAAGCTTCCTGTCTCTCTATGAAGAATATGAATTCGGAGAGATACTTGTCACAGGAGGGAGAGCCGGTTCCCACTCTCTGGAGGCTTTACCTATTTGCTTCGCCTCAAGAGGCATTCAGAGTTTAGAACTTTTCGGAAAATCCCAGCTTTTGATCAGATCATTCTGCAGGCTTTTATAAGACGTGTGACCACGAAGTGTCACACCAAATGAATGTCAAGGTGAAGGCTTTGGCATTTGACTCCGCATGCCTCATAAATCATTAATTTGTCTATTTTTAGAGAATAGCTGTCACACCGTTCCTAAAGGCTTTCTCTACCAGTTATCCCTTTTTAGTGAAGAGAGCATGAACAATTGGAGGTGCTTTTCCTGATTCTCGCAGGAAATTCGAGTGTCTTCACTACCGGTTCCTATCGTCAAATTCCTCTTCAGTTCATCTCCACCTTATGACGTGATGATCATGTAAATACGTATTCGTCGGCGAAAAGCACACCCTGAATAAGTAAATGCAGGTTATTCACCCAGGAAGGTTCTAAGAAGATATGATTATATTTGACTTACGTTTGGTGGAGAACACAAGATGGTGTTTAAGTAACCAAAATCTTATTAATATAATCCTAAATAAACTTAATGGTATCAAATATGTTCTATAAGCAACACAAGAATCCAAGATCTGCCTCCGGATATTTCCTTCTCTTCGTCACCTGATTGCTATGTAAGTTCTACACCCATCACATGCCGTATTGAACGATACATACAAGAACCAACAACCTGTTATCAGTAGTGTAAAGGGTCGTGAAAGAGTGAATAGAATGCGTTCTTCACGAATTCTGATTGTTCATACAAACAAAAATATTAAGGTGATAAGAGGACACATGAGTCCAAAGCTTTGTACGAATGATGTGAATAGAACTGCGAACACGGTACTTGTTATATTAGCGAGGTAGTGTGAGAGGCGCAAGGAAATTCCTCCTCTTGGATGAGCATGGGGATTCATTTATTGACCAAGTCATGGTCTACCAATCTCGGAGTGTCAAACGGGGGTTTCAGAATACCTGACTATGAGTAGAATTTGACAGTGTTTGAAGTGCCTAGGTAATTCGTGTTAGACCAAACGATCTGTTATCGTTGACTTAGTTTAACTTCTTGTGAATACTGTTTTAGAGCCATGCTCCCTGTTGTGACATTTGAGATAGAGAACCATAGTCTATTATTTTTTTCTTGACGACTGACTCTTATATTTAGTCGAATTAATGTTTTCAGACAAATCTGAGTAAGGTAAAGCAATCTTTGCCAGAGCAGTGGTTTGCCTTCGATAGAGCCAAACGAAAATCTCTCTAGTCCCGACTGACTGACAGAGTAAGAAGACTAGGACACGTGCAACTCTCTCGTCCACTTTAAAAAAGTGTTTATTTCCCAGAGAAGGGGTTATTGTTGTCTACATTTAGAAAAAGGGATTGCCTCGGCGTGGAATTCAGGATCAAGATGGGATCAAGGGAGCTGAAAGAAACAAACTCCTACTTTACAAGTATACAGAATTGTGTACATTATATTGTAATTTGTTCTTATTTCAATACAAAAGTAATTTCTTACAGTCAGGTCTGACTCCCTATTACTATTCATCTCCCATTCATTCTTATTCACCATGTAAAGTAATTCAGTCATTCCTGTTCATTCACATCGACAGTACGTGCTTCGGTTTCAAAATGGACGTGGTTTCTACAGGATTTGCCTGCAGACTCTTTCCGCTTTCATATGCAACGGTGGACAAAAGCGCTAGTCTGGTGTTTGGATGTCTCCAAAGCTTGTTTCACTCGCTCTCTCTGGCTCTTACGCCGGTAACACGTACCGAGTAAATTGAGGTACAGATTATTTGGAATTTATTTTTTCTTTTTGGGAAGGCTACCATCTAATTAAGAAGTATGTACAAGAGAATTGTTGGATTATAGAGCATTTCAAAGTTCGTCAGATATTTTTCAGAAGTACAAAATTGAGGGCAGTAACCTCATCTAAGGTCACACTGCACTCTACTTAAGGCGCGTAGTGTTTTTATTGTTCTGGGTCGAGGCTGATTGTGGGAATCATCACTAAAATTCTGCGAGCCAGTAATTTAAAATTCATTACGTGAAATAATATGACCACCAAAGATGTGCAAGTCTAAAGGGTGTTCCATCAACCTCTAAGTATGTTAGTCAGTATTGTTGGCAACAGCACTCATACTATAATTTCTTCACTTTCCTACTTATTTCCTTACAAGCCTTAGTTTCATTGTATTTAATTGCGCTACAAATCACTGATTACTTTAGCAGATTTCTACGCACTCTGTTGTCTATATGTCTATTCTCACGCACTCTAATGCCCAGTTAGGCAACACGAGCAAACAACACTTTTCTAGTGTTCAAATTGAGACAATGCGTTGACTTCTAGACAGCTTTAAATCTTCCAACTACATAGTTTCAGAGTAGCTGGGAGCAAGATTACGCCACTATTACCGCCTACACTACACGTAGCCTATCCTTTCTTGGAATTTAGGATTTTCTCGATATTAATGATAATGGAAAAGATATACTACATAAACTAAGTTTTATTTAGTTTTAAAGAATACAGGAGTAGAACTATTCATTGTGAGACTACCCCTTTTGAATTTAGAGTGTGCAAGCCATCTATAGATTGATTTGACTGAATTGTTAACACAAGTTGATAACATAAGTTTTATACATATAGGATATTCATCAAGACTATACTATTTAGAAATTAAATTGCTCAAATACTTTATTCGCATTTATTTCCGAAGGCTGAATTTTCAATAAATATTCGGGGATTGCTACTGTTTTTAATATAACTGAATTTTATAAAAGTACGAGTTTTAGATAGATTTCATAGATGTGAGTCATCGATAGGGGACGGATCTTAGCAAGCTCTGTGCGCGCCAAATTGTGCAAATTCCAGTAAATAAAGAAAGAAGTGAAAAGAAAGTAGGGGCTTGTAGAAAAACATTTAGAAGTTGTTACAAGCAATGTTGAAGTCACCAGAACCAGATTGTTGCAGACGTGTCATATGGCTTCGACCATTGACACGCAAGGTCAGATCAAATGACTACTGGGCTATTATTCGCTTCTCCAGTGGGTGACGCACATCTGACCTGACACGTACTTGGCGTTTGTCACGACTCACTTACCCCAGACACAACACAACACAGGCTACATGTAATGTGTATACACAATTCTCTGCAGTCTGCACTGTAGCCAAACAGTAGGGTTGACCGTGGAATAGTAGTAACATTCATCAGTAATCTACAATTTCCACAGTCCATAAAAGTGATTTTCATGATTTAGGAAAACATCTCACCAAAAATATACTGTTCAACCTTTTAACTAAGAGAATCATTGCCTATTTCTCTAACTGGTACAGTCAAACTTCTTGTACCTTAAACACCGTATTTAAATCACTTTATCTTGATTTAATCATACATCATATGACGGCGAGAAGTGAGAGCTCAATAGTGATGCTGTAAAATATTTTGCAGTTCACCTAACGTAGGGATATCTATAGGTGATTCAGCATTCACCGTGCAGTAGAGGTCTACATTGGAGACTGTCATTCATACAGTCCCTGCGGGGAACGATGCGATGGGAACATCACGTTTAGTGTCTTGCAGATTGCATCGTCTGATCTCGAAGCCCACACGAAGGCGCTTATGCAGATTTCAATTATACTTTAAATATATTACTTTCACTAGCAGTTACCCGCGGCTTCACACGCAATTTTATAGTTTTGCACCTGTATGAGCAATTCTGGTTCGAGTGAATTATATTTCAGACGCCAATGTTGAGTTTGCTTTCTTTCGTCAAAAGACAACTCATTTAGGCTTCATAACAGTATTTAAATATAAAATAAAAGTTATACTACATTATCTCTTATACTTTGCACGCAATTTAGTAGGCGTTGTACGTGTATGACCACTGCTGGTTCGAGTTAATTTTATTTCTGATGCCAATGTTGAGTTTGTCTTATTGCCACTGTCAAGAATATAAGTCAAGGTTTATATTTATGGCAATTGTAATTTACTTTTTTCTCAGTACAGTATGTTTTAATCCATACTTGATTTTCCTTGTTTCTGGAAGTCATTTAGAACATTTTTAGAATATTTTAGAACATTTACAGCTGTGCATTAGTTCAAAAGCACAGCACAGTTCAGCGAAATTAAATCTATCATAGTGTTTGCTGACTGCTTCGGTGTCAAATTATGACTATCTTATGTGTTTTAGGGCATTTTTTAAGATATATGAGTACTTACTTAATCACTGAAATCTAAAATGGCGTTAAAATATTTGTTATTTCTTCGAGTGTGTACTAACTATACATGTAAACAAATTAAAAATGATAAACATTGTTTACACAGAACAGTTTGTTGATTACATTTTATGCTCTTTTAATTAATATTTATTTGACAACTTTAGAGACCAATGTGGGATATTTTGCTAATTTAAAGCCCAGTGGGGCGTACTCCAGATTTTCGGAATAATAATAGGCCTATATACATTCCAGGAACCGTAAGAATGTCAATGAAAAATTTACTCGTGAAGGCAAAACAAACAAACAAAGGTACTTTCGCATTTATAATATTATTAGGATTACGATATGACTATAATGTATTTAACTATCATTTGTATAAAGTATCATTGATTAGGAGCATGATAAGAAGATGGGTGTTTTCAGGACTACTAACTGTCGCTGACACTCTCCACAAAGCCTTTGTGAATCGAAATGATCAAAAGTAAAAAGATCGTGTATTACATTTGTAGTAAGAAATTCAAAGATTGGCCTAAAGGTAGACGAATGAGGAGGTTTTACGGCTTCGTCACGTCTAAGTTGACAAGGAACCAAATTAAAACTTATCTCTCCTAGTTGTGTTTTCTATCCTACGAGTTAGATATTTCTATTATGATACATTGAATTATTCTTGAAATTATCATTTCTGATATTACACAATGAAATTCAACCAGGAAAATGAGATTACCTCACGTTATTTTCTTTTAAAACGTTTAATAATTTTATCTGTCCGTCCTTGTTCATTTGATCAAAATAAATAAATTTATACATTTACCAGCATTTTAATATAAATTATTGTTATCATACAGCGATTTCAAAGTATAAATAATTAGCCTGATCAGGTAAAATTATTGATTAAAATAACATTGATGACATTCGATCATCCCTTACGACCAAAGCATATGAATAAAAGTAGTAGTTAGTTAAAACAACACTTTTCCAATATTATTTTATCTTTTATTTATTTTCTAACAGGTTTTATAGTTAGGCGACTGCACTAAAATGTGATGTTTTTACTAATTACTAGTTTAAAATTATTTTCGATTGCTCCGAGAGTCTTCAAAGAGTATTAATGTTTGTCACTATAAGTGTAAATAACTTTCACACACAAAAATATTTAAGGGTTTGTGATATATTTAATTATATTAATCTAAAATCGTTTGAACCCTAAGTTTAACGATATTGAAGATCTAGACCATCATGCAATGGTTGCGTATAGGGTGTATCTATTCATTATTCACAATTTCAGCATCAGTTTTAGAACAATTATTTTGTTACTTTTACTTTGCACAAGGAGATTAAAACTAGACTTTGTATCACCAACACATATGAAACATTAGCATAACTGAAAAATAGATAATCTCTTTTTAATTTGTTAGATACATAATTATTTTGCAACTTTAATATTGAAATGTTACACATAAATTCACGAATGGCCCGTAAGTGCGTTTGTGTAAAATAGCTTAAATCCGTATTGCACGGTGAATGTGTAGGTAATCGAGTTTACATTTGCATCTACAATGAATCAAGAGGCGGCACACGAGCTCAGGATTCCATCGTAATTCGAAGCTCACTTGATTTGTTTGCACTAGAATAGGTTCATGGCCTCGCGACCAAATCAGATAATACCTAAATTACCTTAGTTTGGAACTAATTTAGTCTTGAGCCTCTGACACTCGAAATAAAATGACTTTTTGCCCTTAAATTGGCAACAAGTGCCTCGCTATTGGGCTCACGTACTCCGGCAAGTTGTTTTATTGACAAATTTACATTTCTAACTACAGAATGTAGGTATTGATAATGATTACTGCGTGATTACTCAATATGCTTTTAATGTAATTGTAGTTAATATATTGTTAACAATAAACTTGATTGGTTCAACTAAAGTGGATTTAATTATATATTCTGATTATGAGTAAACTATTAAGTGTGAGATAATTCTTTTAATCCAGAGTGTGCATAATTTGTAAACGATTGATACATCATCAATTCACTAATGTGACCATATTTGTTATGAACTACTCTTGTTCTGTTTATAATACGAGTAATGTATTCCTTTAATCTATTCTGATTATTTAATTTAAAAAATCTATATTTACACTTTTTAACAAGTCTGAAGTTTTAGTCAAAATCCAAAACTATTGAAGCCAATTTTTAGTCCTCTTTATTATTCCTTAACATTTAGTTCTGAACTATCAAATATCGTCAAAGCTCCTGAAGTCATTTTATAGAGGCCCAAGAGCAGAAACCTGTTACAGGATTACTTCTGGCGTTTTTAATGTTCAAAATATTATAGAAATTAAATTTTAAAGGGTAAAGATTCAAATCCTACTTTGAGAAAATGCCGGTGTTTCCATTCCATAAACTATTCCTGCAAGACAAACTTGTAAAGCAAATTAAGGATGTCTCTATAACACTAGATGGATAGTATTAATAGAATGCGCAACAGCAATATTTCCTTGTAGGCTTTGACATTATCAGAGAGGCGGGTCAAGGGTCTTTGTTATGATAATCTACATTTTGCTTTTTTCGGACCTTGTTTATTCTGCACAATAACATCATTATTTCTCTCAGTTAAGTTATAAATGAAATTAATCGTTTAAGGTAAAGAATGTACAACACTCCATTGGTGATCCTCTCTACCGCAAATGTCAAGCATTATTATTGGAAAGTACGCAATGTATTTAGCCATTCGTATGTATGCAATAGTTCTTTATTATTCGAAAATAGAGTATTGTTGAATAGAGTAATTCTTGAATAACATCAAACGAAGAGTATTTTGGAAGTCAAAAAACAAAACATATACGCAGAGAGTTTGCCTTCTCCCTCGCCATCTAACAAATGTACCTCGAGGGTTGGTACTCGCTCAAAACCTCATCACTCCGAATACCATTGAAATTTGCCGCTTCTAACTACCACGAAACATTTCTAAATAAAAAATAGTCAGTGATAAATTTTCCCTTAGTTATTTCTTAAGTAGAATTATTTTTTGATATTAGGATAGAAGTTGTACAGTCACTTTTACTTCGTCGAATTCTATGGTTTGTTTGGTTTTGTAACTGCGATTCTGCTATGGTTGATTATTCTGCATTTTGGTGTTTTGTGTGGCTACTACTATTACAACGTATTCACCAACTCATATAAAATTTTAACGTTCTGATCTCACAATATAGATTTAACCACAGCCACAATGAATATTTTATCATTTCATGCTTATAAAAATTATTAAACAGGATAAATACCCAATATTCATAATCACCCGGATATTTAAAATTTTAATTAAAAATCCCATCTCTGAGTAAATTAAATCTTATGCAGTTGAAACTCATTTTTCAAAGTTGTTATAACACTGTAAGGATATTAATATTAACAAAAACAAAATTTTTATAACGTATACAGAAATAAAATAGGATGGGCCAAAAGCAGGTGTATTCACATGTAGGAATCTAACATCCAAAGAAAATGTTAGCCAGGATAAAGATGATCAAAGACCGCCTGCAGTATTCAATCTCGGTGTCAGATATTGAATAACTTCTGACACTGAGGTTTATATTTTATTAGCCTTTGAGTCGTTCTTGGCATTCCAAATTAACAAATTATCTTGGTTTTATTAATAAAATTATGCACAAACTACCGATCGCACACATTTTTTTCTGTCGCATTTTGTGTATAAACCTCATATATTGATAAGCAAATTAATAAAATCAGAGTAGTTTTGCAAATTATATTTTACTTGTTGTATGGCCACTATTATACATACACTTTAGAGCGTCTGCTGCGCAGATTGTGTGACGTCAGCTGATATTCGGTATACAAACAGATGTTCGCTAATTTTATTTTTACCAACAATTTACGTCCTTTTATAGATATTTTATATATGAGATATGTATGGGTTTTTTTCTTAACAGGCTATTTTATCATGAGTAGTGGCGATTTTAAAAATAGTTTACTTTAAAATACATTTAAAAGAAATAAAAAACATACGCGCATATTGTTTGTACACTGGCAATAACATGCCTATTCTGAAAGAAAATTGTATTATCTATGAAACGATACTAAGAGGTAGAGGATATGACTTCGTTCTTAAAATATAGCTACGTCTTTGAAACTCTGCAAGACCCCTTTAAGTATTATTGGACGGGCCAAAGAGGTACATAATGGCAGAATTTGGATTGGTAATGAACCTATTTAAATTAAACTTGTACTACAAGGCCATTAAGTTCGAAATTAGAGTATCTCAGAAGGTGTGCATCATAAAATGTTGTGTTTTCACTTTTTACAAGATCTAGACCAAAATCATTATCATAAAATTAATATTTATACAAATTTAATCACAACATTTCGCGATTTTGCTAACATTTACATCAAGTAAGAACATAATTTAACCAATGTCCTGAATAAAGTGTCATTTCCCTTAAACCGATGGTTTACTTGTTTTATTATTAGTCTTCTTTTTATTACTATTATATTACACTGATAATACATATATACTCATATGTTACGGTAAAATAAAAGTTTTTTATGTAACCAATATATTTTAAAAAGTTATTGTCAACTACCTTTTCCATGTCTAATTGTTCAGCGTAAACTGCAAGGTTTATTTAGTTTTTCTCGCAGACAAAACTTATGTAACCAATATATTTTAAAAAGTGATTGTCAACTACCTTTTGCATGTCTAATTGTTCAGCGTAAACTACAAGGTTTATTTTTTTCCTATTTCAAGGAATAAACTTGTCCATTGTTGTATTGTACCATCTCCATTGTCATGTGTTATTCAGTGGCAAAAATCTAATCGTTGTCTTCACTCTCGTATCTCAATTTATCACTGTTTTTTTAAATTCTGTTTTTAAATTGTGATACGAAACACGGCGAATTAACATTTAGGCTATACCAGAGGCGGGCAGCATCTCGGACGGTGCAGTAGGCTACCTCAGAGAGGTGCAGAATTGTTTTGTATCATTGTTATCAATTTGTTACTTCTTCAGTGCTTTCTTCTCAAAGATCCCTAAGCACGGGGTTGCTGCTTGTAGGTGTTAATTGCTGTCCCTTCAACAACGTTACGTTGGTTATAGAAGAAGCTACTAAGTAAGTCGAATAAAAGCGTATTTCAGCAAATCCTGCTATTTCTTTCATTATTTCATCTATTTCAATAATTAGCAATCATATGAAGAGCGATTTAACACAAAAATTGGCAAGTTCATAGTGTTTTAACATTTTACATTTTTTCGTTCCCACACCATTTGTTGAGGCTTGTTCCCTAGAAACTCATCATTATCTTAGTATTGTATGCTTTTAATTTTAGCTAAACACTTTTTTAATTTAAGCTTTTCTTAATCATCCATTCCAGTAAAACCCGTCAAGATACTTTAGGTATTTACGCATTAAACTTAGTCGCTAAACACATATACACTCTCTGGATTGGTTTGTAGTGGTTCAGAGAGACGAAATCAGTAAATCCTTCCAGATCGTGAGAGAGTTCCTTTAGATTGTTATTTACCTATAACACAGTTAATTAGTAGAGGATCTCGAGGAGATTTGACAAGTTCTCTCTCCGACTCTTTGGCGGGTATCTACTGAATTGAATTTCAGTTTTCAGTATTCACGATCCATTTTCTTAATCTTGCTGTAATAAAATTGTAGGTTTACTAATCAATTGCATCTTAATTTCTGGATATGGCGTACTACATTCTAATAATTAATTAGTTCTCCCTCTCCTTTCTAATTATTTAATTTCTCTATCTTTCTACAGTGTCAGAACTTTTGACACGGATTAAATTTATATAAAATACTTCTCATATTCTATTCGGAATCTCGAATTTTCTATTTGTATTCTATGAAATTACTAAATCATCTTTCAGTTAATGAAATATCCAAGTTTTAATAGATAACATCATTCGCAAATTGCTTTCAACTTAGAATGGAAGTTTGATTTGTTCTACTGCCTAGGGAACATTCAAGTAGTTTAATAAATTGTATTTTAAGATTTAGAGCTATAGATATGTTTTTTGTCTTGGTACCTTAATTTATTTACAGATTATATTATTTTTGTGTTCGTTTTTGTTTCTTGCGTATTAGTCATTCTAGCATATTAAGTATCCGTCCTAATACGAGTGTATTGAAGGTGCTATTTTACGGTTGTATAAGTCGAGTTTTATAAATTTGAGTATTTTTCAAAATCGCAACTACAGATTATTATATATATTTTTTAAACAAATGCAGACACATAGACGGAAAAATAAAGGTTTTAGGAAATGCCTTCATTTGAACTTTTTATGTGTAACACAAAATCCTAAAGTATTTGAACACTTTTACTGAACAGGATGTATGCTGGATTCCAGAAAGAAAATAAGGCGTTATGTGATAAATTATATTTTACAAAAAAGAAGATCTTAGACAACATAACAAAGAATAATTGTACTCACTAACTGCCTCGATGAGGTCTGCCAAGAGCACGCCGTCCCGCATGTCTTGTTGGAGGTCTGAGATCATCTTCCTGCAGCGTGCCTTCTCCAAGTAGTGGTTGGCCCAGTCCGTGTACACCTGCACAGTTGAAATACACCATTATCTTTCGTTGA
The DNA here is from genome assembly GCF_021130785.1 of Homalodisca vitripennis. NCBI lineage: Eukaryota > Metazoa > Arthropoda > Insecta > Hemiptera > Cicadellidae > Homalodisca > Homalodisca vitripennis. The sequence continues at coordinate 157,077,495 of NC_060210.1, read as the reverse complement.
TACTTTCATTACAATTCAGTTCTGCCAAAAACATTCTTAAAATGTTGAAAAATCAATGTGTTTTTATTTTCATTAGGTCGAAAACAGAACTTATGTAATACAACATTACTTGATGTATTAAGCTTAACTAATTTATAAATTAGTTAAGCTTAATACTTGAATCCCACTAATATTGTAAATGCGAAAGTTTGAATGTTTGGATATTTGGGTGTTAGGAGGTTTGTCCTCGAATCACGCTGAAACTGCTATACGGATTGTGCTGAAATTTGGAACAACTAAGATAATTAAGTTAAATGCAACAGTTAAAACATCTTTATTGAAGACTGTATAATGAATGAATAAATATTGGAATGTAAACAACAACAAAAACAAATAATAGTCAGCTGACTATGTCACATCTCCCTTCCTCAGGAAGTGTAAGTGTAATCCTTCAGGTAATTGGGTTTACCATATCTCTTGGCAATATGCTGTGAGTTGCGTCGATAAGGTTTTCCTTTGCTTTCCACTATGTAAGACCTGGGGTTTACTTTGTCTTTAATTACTCCGTCTAACACCCAACTTAGATGACCCTTTCTTAGCTTTACGTTCTCTCCAGGTTTAAACTCTGGCTTTGGAACTGCACCTCTATCTCCATACACGTTTTGTTTTTTCTCTCGCTTCAGAGAGTTGTTGATGCACTTTCTTTGGATCAATTATTGATGGCAATAGAAGCGCATCATCAATTGGAACCAATGTCTGTGTCCTTCTAGACATTAGCCTTTGTGCTGGAGAACCTAGATCTGGTGATCGTGGAGTGTTTCTATGATTCAACAGAGCTTCAAATAAGTCTGTTTCGTCTTGATAACATCGCCTGACCAAGTTTTTCGCTGTCTGAACAAACCTCTCTGCCAATCCGTTTGCTCTTGGGAAGTTTGGAGAGGATATGGACTGTTCAAATCCCCAATCGTTTTGAAAATGTTTTTTAACTCTGCTGAATTGAAAGGCATGTTATCTGATTCCAGTACAAGCTGGTACACCATGAACAGCAAACCATGACTTCAACTGTTTTGATAGTTGCATAACTACTTGACAACACTTCAGCGAGTTCGAAGTAACCAGAGTAGCTGTCACCAAGAACAAGGTAACTTTTGCCTTTGAACTTAAAATTATCAGCTGCTGCAACCTCCCATGGCCTGATTGGAATTTGTTTACTTTTGATGGGTTCTTTTATTTCTGCCCTGCTCTGACTTTGGCATACTGTGCATGATCGTATGAAGTCACTCAAATCTTCAAAACATGTTGGGCCAGTACAAGGATTCTCTTGCCCTTTGATAACAAGATTGAATTCCTTGATGTCCAGTATGAATAGCTTTGATAATATCCGTTTTCATACCATTTGGAATTACAAACTTTGGTTTCCTTTGACAACACAACTCCATCTTCAACCATCATTTCATCTCTGAAATTCCAAAATAAGTGCAAGCTCTTAGGCAACTCAGTTTTTGATTTAGGCCAACCATTTTGTATTACTTGTATTAGTTCTTGTAAGGTGGAACTTTTCAATGTGTTTCCTCTTTGACTCTTAAAAGCTGATTGTATGGATGTATTGAGAAGATTGATATCACTTCAAGGTCTTTTTCCTGCATAGTAGTATGTTCAGCCCGCGTTTTACAGTTCCTACTTAAAAACATCTGCAATGTGCATATTTGTTCCTTTTATGTACAATATTTTCGGAATCGTACGGAATTATCTCTAGAAATATCCTTTGAAGACGAACAGGTGCCTCATTCAATGTTTTTCTAAATATTGTTTGTAGAGGCTGATGATTAGTCTCTATAGTCAATGATCTACCGTAAATAAAACAGTGAAATCTTGTGCAACCAAATTGGTACCGCAAGAGCTTCTTTTACTATTTGTGGCATTACTTGTTCTGTTGGTGATAATGCTCTTGTAGCATAGGCAATTGGACGGTCCTGTAATAGAACAGCCCCAATTGAATGTTGGCTTGAAATCAAACTGACAGTCTCACAGGCTTCTTTACATCATAAAATCCTAGTGTAGGTGCTGTAGTAATAGCTTTTTTACATTTTCAAATGCCTTTTCCTGATCTACAGTTCAACTGAAGTAATGATCTTTCTTCAAAAGTGATCTCAGAAGAAGAACTAGATCAGAGTAATTTGGAATGAATCTTGACAAGTAATTTAACATGCCCATTAGTCGTCTAAGCTCTTTTAGGTTGGTAGGGGCCTGCAATTGTTCGATGGCTTGTATTTTTCTCTTCGTCAATTTTGAATTCCATTTCCACTAATTATATGAACCTAAAAATTTTATTTTAGTCATCTCGTATTCGCATTTCTTGTCACTTAGTTTCAGTCCTGCTTCTGAGAACCGCTTCTTAACGATTTCAGTTACGTTTCTAAGTTCATCAACAGCTTTTGCATAAATTATTACGTCATCCATAGCACATTCGGTGTTTGGCACATCCTTGAGAATGTCGCAAATTAACTTTTTGGAAAGTTTCTGGAGCGGACGCGAGTCCAAAAGGCAATCGTATAAAGGAAAATCTTCCCCAAGGTGTAGCAAATGTCAAATAATCTTGAGATCTTTCACTGACTCTTATTTGCCAGAAACCTTTCTCGGCATCTAGTTTAGTAAAATATTTTGCACCATTTTAATTTTTGCGAGGATTTCATCCAATGACTTCAGAGGGTAAAGTCTTCTGAGTAGGTTTTTATTGACATCAGTTGGGTCCAAACAAATTCTTAGTTTTCCATTTTGTTTAACCACAACTAAAGGTGACACAATTGGGGTTGGTTTTTTGAACCGACTTGATTACCCCCAACTTAACCATTTTTGTCTAACTCACTCTTCACCTCGTCCCTAATTGCAAATGGTATTCTTCTGGCAGCATGTATTCTGAAACTGGATTTTCAACCAAATCTATATCATAAATTAAAATCCTTTATATTGCACTCATTTCTTTCATACTATTTGTACTTTCTACCCTTTTTATCAGTCCAATCTGTTCACTAGTTGCAGCTCCTAATATTGGAGATACATTATCACTATTTGCAACTAAAAACTTGATCTTGGTTTCTTCTCGACTTTTACCAATAAAACAGTTTACTTCAACCTCACCTAAGACTTCAAGACTTCAATGAAATGTTTGCTAATACGAAACAAGGCGTTTAGTTGCTGATAAAGACATAGGTACGTTGAGGCGCTCTGCAATTTTTCTTGGCAGTACGTTACAAGCTGCTCCTGAATCAATGTTTGCATTGAAGCTTATGTTGCTTGTGTTTACTGTAACTACCCATCGTCGTTCGCCCTCACTACGAGCAATTTCCATTACACCTAAATATTGTTCCTCTGTGGTATCCTTCCTACTTGCATTGTTAGATTGTTCGACCATAGAAACTCCTGGCATTGATGTTTTTTATTCAGACCTGCAATACCTAGCAAAGTGGTTTGAGCTTAGAACATTTCAAACACTCCTTGCCAAATGCGGGACACTGACGTGGACCATGCTGGTTTCCCGCAGTTTCTACATTGGAATATAAGATTTCTACCTAAATTACTATTATTCTTGTTTTAACTTTTAAAACTGTTTAAAACTGTTATTGACAACTTGACAAATCGCAATGGTATGCAGTGGTTCACGCTGTTGACTGGCTACCTGATCTATACTTGGTGTTGTATTTTGTAAGGCTCCCAATTGTTTCTTAGTTTGCTCGACTAGTCGTGCCATTTCTGTTGCCCTGCTTAAAGTAAGTTTTGGTTCTAGCAACAGTTTTTTCTTTTAGGCAGGTGTCGCTTAGTCCAACTACCAGCCTATCTCTAATAAGTTCGTCCTTTAGAACCCCATACTCACAGTCCTGAGCTAAGTTTCTCAGTCGTGAGATGAATTCACCTACGCTCTCAGTTTCATTTTGGACGCAATATTAAACATGTATCTAATGTAAATAATATTCTTCTGAGGAGAAAAATAATCATCAAAATGTTTTATTACTGTTTCCTAAATCTGACTTTGCTTTTCCAGATAGTGAGCAACTGTTAAATACTGGTATTGCTTCATACCCTAATATGGTCATGAATGTAGCTACTTTAAACCTCACCTTCTTTTTCCTTCAACCCGGTTTGCCTTGGCCAAAGAACTCAAAGCTTTGTTTCCAGATTTCCCAGTTTTTGGAATCTCCATCTTCTGATATAGAAAAAGGCTTGGGTGGCTTTACTTTCAACATCTTCTGACACCAACTAAGATAATTAAGTTTAAATGCAACAGTTAAAAACATCTTTATTGAAGACTGTATAATGAATGAATAAAATATTGGAATGTAAACAACAACAAAAACATAATAATAGTCAGCTGACTATGTCACAGAACAGGTATAGCTTTTGGTCTGAATTAACATTTAGAGTGCTTTTTACCACCCATAACACATTCATTTCACCAAATAAAGTCGAATTCAAATTGAAAAATTAGTTTGTTTACATTTGAATGTTATGATAAGAACGAAACGTAATAACGTTTCATAATTCAAATTAAACTGGCATTAAACAGCTGTTGACAGCTATAATTCGACAAACTTTCTGAAACAACTGTTTACATTTAAATTTTATCAATAGTAAGTAAACAGTGCTTGATCGGTAGTGTAATGCAGATATTAAATAAAACTAATATATAAATTTTACTCCAGATTGCGCCAGTGACGAATTAAAACCATCTAATGCAGTAAAACTAACGTTATAAAACTAACCTTAATGAACAAAGTTATGAATGTTTTTCACATAAGTTACTTTAAACTGGTGGGCTTCCTTGACATTATGATATTACATTTTAACAATGGCTTACGGAAAAACAGAGAAATGAATACTAACATACCTTAACGATTCATTCTTTCCCTGGCTACAGTCCAAAAAACAAGTGTAACGCAAAACTTTAATAACGATTATTTTGGAATGTTGCATAACCTTAATAAGGATTTCCCCCTTATACCGGAAGTACATAAGAAGTAGGTAGGACTTCCCCTAGGTCGTAATAGGCTTTTCAGTCCTAGCACATTCAACTATGCCAACACGATTTTGACCAAAATAGATTTCCGAGAACTATATATAATCGAACGTATATAGTATTTTAATCGAGGCAATATGGCAAGCTAACCTGTGACATAGTAGGTAAGTGAATTTAAACGGTCTTAGTAGGCACTTTTTAACCGAAATAGGCATCTCGGTCCTATGTAAGTATATATTTTTTTTTCTTCGTCAGAACAACAATGCGAACTCTACTATGGTACTGGAAATATCTTAGACCTGAAATATATGACAAGGACGGGAAATATACGCTTTTTGACCGAAGTAAGTTCCGAGACCTGTGTTATCCGAGATTTGTGTTTTCTTGATCGGGATTACAAGGCAGATTCAGCTGTGACGTTATGTATATAATTGATTAGAACCAGAAACGCTCCTACACGTGACAAACATGATATAATAATTAAGTTATACTATGATACTAATCACCATGAACTTAATAATATCTACCTGATTTATGCCTACTTACGTTTTAAAATGTTTGTAGGACTCCCATCATATTACATCATAATTGCTTTTTATAAGGGCTTCGGTTCTAAAAATTGCGTGCAAAGCTGCGGGTAACAGCTAGTTTGTCTATAAATGCATATACAATTTATTAGAATATCATACTATTTCCTCGATCCAGTCTAGGAATTACATCAGCATTTATATACCTAATCAATGTAGTATACTTCATCAGTGAGAAATGGATACGATGTATTTAGTGTCTCGAGTATTGTGACCCAGAATAAATAAATTGGTTTGCCTTGTTGTCACGATTTTGAAATAAAAAATGTTACTTTTGTGGTATGCTTTCAAAAATGTTCATCCTAGGGACCTTAGGAATGTCCAGTTAAAAATTTCAGTACAATCTGTTGAATAGTTTACACGAAAAACAAAGGCACTTTCGCATTTATAATATTATTAGGATATCATTTAAATTAATGTTTGTTTCATACATTTTGCTTGATTATAAGTTAGTGGCCATAGAAAGTGTTGAGAATTGTATGATTACATAAAATATTATCACAAGTAAATATGTTTACCTACTCCACAAATTTATTCCGCAGGTATTGTGGATGCTTGGATTTAAATAACGGATGTTGTACCCATAGGTTGGCTATAGAGTTTTTTTTGAAGCCACGGGCAGACACTGAGGACCGAAGGCTCATGAATATGAGGACTTTAGTCCTAATATTCATGGGTTTTGACAAAAATTGAGCAAATGTTTTCCGAATAAGTGTTTACTGAGAAATATGACTGGATGTCTTTTAGATCAAGAGGCCGAATCTTCAGAGGCACATTTTAAAGTAACATTTTTGACCAACTATTTGGGCTCTCTTAACATTTTAGAGAGATTATTTGTACAAACACTACTTTGTAAATGGTACGATAGTCTTTTTAAGTGAACTTTATTGTGGCCATATATTCCTATGGGAATACGAATATGTTGTTATGCCCAATAATATGGCAGGTGATGGCTAAAATAAATGTGACACTAAAATAATGGGTTTATGAGGGATCGCATGTTGATAGTATACTCTACAAAGCAAGATTATGCCCTCTAAATTTTGTTTATTGTGTTAGCGTTATTGCGCTATTGTTGCATAATTGTTACACATATTTTGATAAAAGTACATGCCTTACCTCTCTACAGTGTTACATTTATTGATTTAATAAGAGTCAATCATAGAAATTAATACAATCTACTGTTAGAACTGAATTCTTGTGGGTTTACAACTGAGGTAAAACTACTGTGTAAACACCAAGAAAACCCTTTGGGAAGCATAACTATTCAAGCTCATTACAGATACATCAGTAAAATATTGGTTTTTCGAAGACTTGTATTTGTATTTTTTTCAGTGTTCAGCAAATACTTTTATATTTTATATTAACTGATTCCACAATATTTTAGAGTAGTTGCTCTGGGTGAAATTCATAAACTCCTAGTGACAACAGTCTTGTATTTCAACTTCGACTTTAGAAAGTGAATTAAAAGTGTATTTATCAATGTGTCTATGAGAAAAAAAATAGCAAGGGCTTATTAAGATAATATATTTTACCATCCTCACTATGTCACTTGTTAATTAAAGCCATCAGGCCTACAGATAACAACGCCAAACTCAAAGTTTCAGTTTAGACCTTGTAGTTTAGGTAGTTTGTAGTTGTTCGGGCCTGTTTGGATGTCAGTTTAGGCAACTTTAGGGCTTGTCAGAGACTTTTTTTAATGCCGAAAATGAGTCAAAATAGAATCTTAGACAGCCAAAAAAATAATTCGAAAATTAAATAAATCCATGACTAGGCCTACTGAACCTATATGGATTCAACTAAAGTGTGTGACACCATAAATCGTAGACTCTGAATTTACTGAACTCAGAAAGGTAAATATTACACACCAGTTTGTACGTGTAGGCTAGTATATACTACTGTATTAACAAATTGCACGTGTACTAAATTGCGGGTTTCCAGTTGTATAAGAAGATTCAACCTAGTATTAAACACTGAGCAATGCAGTACATAAACTAAGCTTTGCCTTTTTTTATACGTAGTGATAAACCTATTGAAGTCCATACTTATTGACCTATTTAATGGCGTACTTGTCTGGGGCTCAAACGTTACGTAATTTACAACGTAATCAAATTCTGTTGGTAGTTTTGAAATTATATTTAAATTCTTCTAGAACCCGATGACCAAATCAATCAATATTAATTATAAACATTTTTATGTTTTTAGACAACTTTTTCCAGAATAACCGATTTTTCGCTAACACATTGTAGCCATCATTAGGCTTTTGCGCAATGAAAATACAAACACTATTAAAAGTACAAACAGGTGACAATTGTGTGCGTGAGACTACATGTGAGCTACAAGTCTACACTGCCATCCATCACGGCGGAATGGCCGCCATCAGTCCGGTGGCAATGTTTCAATTTATCAGCTGTCACGTCGAGCCGCCAATATGTCCGCCCGCGCCGCGCCACACTCCCGACCGGCCTACTAATTAATACTGCATTCCTCACAGTACAGGACCGTTATATTAGTGTTAGGTTAGCGTTAGGCAAATCAGGACTGTGAGTGACGCGTACATTGTCACCGCAAGGCTCGTAGTCACAACACTGACTGATGTGTGAGGCGGTAAACACACCACTCCTTCTAGTGTGCTCTTAACAATGTCCCATCACCCTCACCATGAAACAAGCAAAACAGACGTGGAAAAACTGTAGGAAAAATATGATAGTATGCAATCATATCATATTCTAAACTATCCTATGGGATAGTTTAGAAAATACGAAGAGTTTACACTATTTCAAGCCTCCTAATAAACTGTTATAGATATAATCTTTTTCTTTTGGACAAATTAAGTTAATATTGTTCTTATTATCTATTAATCATTCATCATTTTTGCCGTTGTTATCTGGTAGTCATCTTATTGTCTAACACTTGCTTTGTTGTAGCTACGATGTATTTGTTTGTTTCTTTTTTATTATATTATGAGTATATTATATATACGTTTCATTTTACATATTTATATTGTAAATTTCATGTTTGTATTACGTTATTTTTCCATACGAAGATTTTCAGTATTTATTCTTTTAATTAGTATATATTCACGCTACGCCCATGAGGAGATCATTTCCTGTTTACTTTTATATGTGTGATCTGTATTTCTATGAGGAAATAAATATTGTCATTCCGAATTTTATGCGTACAAAACGCTTATACAGTAGGAAGACATTTAAAAGTCTAATATGAGATCAAACATCCCTCTTGAAGGAAGGCTATAACCGATATATTTTTATAAAATCGCTTACGAAACATACAATGTTATTTTCCATTTTGCTTCTGTTCGGAGCTCAAATATATTGCTGGAATCTAAGAGCGTTTGGGGATCAGGAAAAGAAGATAGAGTAATGACTGAGAAGAAACGATAAAACCTTAAAATCTTTGGAATGAGTAGGACACAAGGGACTGTATTGGTTCGAACAAAGAGTGGTTTTTCATCTGCTAGGGCCAAGAAAGAGACGAAATAATGCTAATGGCCCTGGACTGATAATGACAGAAGTCAAGATAAGTTGACCCATCACTCAAATGGATCGGGAGTAAAGGACATGCCTACTGTGTAGCTACATCTGGTTTAAATTGTTAATTAATACATTAATATAATAACTAAAAATGCTAACAAACACAAGACCTGTAATTGGTAAAACTAATCTAAACAAAAATTAGTGATCAAAGCAAAACATACAAGAACAGAATACCTTAAAAAACTTAAAACTAAAACTTGACTATAAACATAATTTTGTGTATTGAAGTATTTATCTTTATGTTTTTCTATGCATAAATATTTGTTTTTATTATTAAAAAGGAGGTTTAGCTGAAAACGACATAAACTGAGCACATGTGGAAAAATGGAGATCAGGTTAAACACATCGAAGTTGTGTTTAAAGTGAGACACAGACACCTTAGGTTTTGTTTAATAACCATTGAATATGCCAGTCTGAGGGGAACATTGCTTTCTTTTTTATTTAAATCAAAGTAACGTAATCCTTCAAAAACTTATTGAAATTTTGAAGATGTGCTTCTATGTTATCTAACACCACTGTCAATGCGTTCATATTATACTTCTTCCTACGAGACTAGATAATGTTGATAAATAAAAATTCAATACAGTTGGTGCAAGAATAGCCTAAACTAAAACTACAACAATAAACTTCCGTCAGGCACTTTTCAAATTCCTCCCCTTGTCCTCCTCCGTAGACTAGTGGATATAGTCACGGCTCTCTAACTGAGAGATCACGGGTTCAAATCCCGGGGAGGTCCTATCATACAGGAATAGCAGCCACAATGTATTAAACAAGCCAGCATAGCCGGGAGCTGAGGCTTTAAAGAGACAAAAAATCCCCCCTCTCCATCTTTAACACACATCTTTCTAAAAAGTGTTAGGTAAAATCACCTGTTGACCTATTAAGAGCCTATAGGCTACCTGCTTACTACATCATGCATGGAGACTAATGTGTATATCAGCTCTAAGTTTCACTGTATTGTAATAAATACCATCCCTCAGATGTAGTAAACACGTCCACTGTGTAATACAGATATTCTCCTGTGAAGGTGGCAGGAAACTCTCGCCTTACAGACAGTCTGTGTGCTGCAAACTGGGGCTGAGTCACAATTTTGGTGCATACTGTAACTGTTCGGCTTCTAATATGGAGAATCCGTCAAAATCATACTCAGATGAGGAAAAAACACGATCCGAACCTAAACATTGAGGTGAAATAATTTTTTCTGGTGCTCCAATCTTGGGATGTCTTTTAGATGTGTTTACGCAGTAAAGACATCAGTTCCGTTTATTTCCGTCCTTCCCTAGAAAATCGGGTGAAATCTTTCGCTAGCCGTAGCTCGGACATATGTTAATATGAACTTTTTCATTATTTTGATGAGAGGAAACCAACCACCTGAAAAGTTTGTTGGGTTATTCGTGGGACAGCCTGTACAGAGTGCTATACGATAGGAATTGAATAAAAATCAAACTTGTAGTTCACTCTAGGTACTTGATAACTGAATTTTGCCCTTTTCCTTGTTTCTCAATGATCAACAGCTGTTTCAGAATTTAAGTGAAGTAACACTGAGTAATACGGTTGTTGTTTACCTCTTCTACTTGTATGTTATTGAATAAACAACTGCTAAGAATAAAACGTCATCTACATGTTAACCGAATGTGGGAAAAAGAAAAATTTAAAGGCTGTATGTGTCCTTCAATTATAACAGCAACAAAAAAAATTGAAAACTATTTTGCAAAACTACCGAATAAAGCTATTTTTAGATACCTTAATCATTAAAATTTGTTTACAAACAACGAAGAAGTTTTGTTTACAAATATTGCCTTAGGGTACTATAAACAATTTCAAAACAAAACTATCAAAATGCATGTTATAATGTCTTAAATGATTGCAAGTGATTATTATTCCATCTTTAATCTTATGATAATAGAACGGTTCGTTGTGCATAGAAAACACATTATACAAAACTATCAATTAATTAAACATTTACTAAAACAAAATAAAGTTTTAATTTATATCCTATGATTAATTTTTATTGTGTATTTGCGCTAATGAGACAATTTTATTGTAAACAGTATTTGAAAAATAGTATTCTTGGAATTTGTTGTAAAGAATATAATGGTAAAAAACGTAAAAAATTAAATGGTAAAATAATACTACATAAAAAATTATTCAAAATCATGTTTAATTACTTTCCATGTCACATTATTGTCTGCAATTTCGTGAAAACAATCCATCTATTCTACATAACATTCCCCAGACGGTCGGACACATTGTTGCCTGATAACTCTCCCATTGTACATACTATTCTCTAGGCGGCCCACTACAATGTTTTGTGAAGAAACCCACCCCATTCTTCCCAGGCAATCCGACAAAATGTTGCCTAAAATCTCTTACCACTCTACTGCTACATCCCCAGGCTTTATAGCTACTATTAAATCCTTAACATTGTTTCTGAGCGGTCCATATCAATGCGTTGTCCTTAGAGTGCAAATCGATAGTTTAAGCTATTTTTGGTTTTCAATGGTGTACACATTCCCCGAGTATTTTCATTCACAATATAGCAAAACCGCTAATGTCCTTGCTGCATTCGTAGGGATGGTACTTGTGAAAATCTCCCGCAGAGTAAAGCTGAACTACAATTAGTATTTTTTACCTTTGGTCGAACCACTGGCCTTATCTTTCGAGTTGAGGGTCTTCCTGAGATTGAAAATTTGTTTTTCCTCTCATATTCCACTATAGAAGTTCAGGATATTTAGATACTGGTTTAAGTTACAGCTACAGAATTAGTGGCTGTCTACAAGACACTGTAATGTTAAACACGAAATAAAAAAAATAAATATATAAATTTACGGAATAATTTTAGAAGATAACCCTTAGAATTGAGATTAAAATTGTCTTTATATTTTTAACTTATGATTACTATGAACATTAATTTTAAACATGTCTCTTCAATCCAAATCATTGATAACTGATAATAATGCCACATTAATTACTGTTAATATTTAGTACCAATGTCAAGATAAAATGTATTGTTTATTTATTTCAATATTTAGAGCATAGATTAGTTTTTGTTGTACTAACTAAATATCGTTAAATCATTAGAGTTTTTTGTACAAGACGTAGAAGAATAAGAATGTAAAAATTAATGTATATCATATATATTTTATAACTACCAACAAAAGTATATTATTTATGTGAAAGTAATGTGAATTTTTGGAGATTGTATTTAAAGGATGTACACGATTGTTGTACTTTTAAAATATAATACTGAATTTTACACTTCATGAGTAATTTAGATATACATTATTATGCTAAAATATAAATTTTAACTCTACGATAGCTTTTAAAAACTTGCATTGATGAAGTATTATGTATTTTGTGCAAAACATTATATAATTAACTTTAATATATTAAGTCAATATATATATATATATATATATATATAATATATATTTACAATGGGTTAAAGCTCAATGTAGGCAAGTGCACTGTCCTTCATACTATACCACACAACACAATACAGGCCTTGACAGACAGTGGTCATAAGGCAAATTTGGGGATTGCTCTTGATGGGGAGTTTTTGACCTTGTGTAACAGGGTGAAAACGCTCGGCATCATGCTTGATAGCGATCTAACATTCTCTGAACACGTCACTTATGTCATACAACGTGCACTTGGCAGATTAAGAGGTCTATACAGATTCAGATCTCTACTGCCGGAATTTGCGAAGCTTCAGCTTATGGAGTCGATGGTTTTTTCCGTCATTTATTACTGCTATCCAGCCTATGGTAACAGCATCTCGAGGGAGGGACGTAGAACGTATTCAGAGACTTAAAAACTCTGCGGTGCGTTTCATTTTCAACTTGAAACGTTTTGATCACGTGTCCCCCTTTCGAGATGCTGCCAGCCTGCTACCAGTGGAGTCCGTCTGCAGGATGTTGACTTGCTCATTGGTCCACAAGGTCCTATCACACCAGGAACTGCAGTACCTGAGCGAGCGGTTGTTGTTCCGGGAGGGGGTCTAGCAACGCAGTACCCGCCATGGCTACCTTCTTGACTTTCGAAAAGTCAGGCATGAAGTCGGGAGGAAAAGTTTTTCGTATTTCGGCCCTAAATTGTACAATGACCTCCCCCTTAGCCTTAAGCAATACAGTTGCAATTCTTTTAAATTAAAACTTAAGGACTACATATGTGTTGATAAATAACGTATTTAAGTTGTTAGTGTATAAGTTTTAGTATTTAGTATAATCCAATGTTGTTCCTTTTAGTTTTAATCACAAGTCTTTGTTATTTAGTATTTAAGGCCATTAAATGACTTGAGTTGTTCTGCAAAACAGTGTATGCACTGAGAAACGCTTGTAAATAAAGGCATTTTGATTTGATTTGATTTGAGTCATATAATGAACTACTTCTTTACAAGTTAATTTCGTTTCAACCCTGTGTAACCGAACCTTTCCATATCATAGGCACTATATTGACTGCTTTGTTTAACTCTGATAACATGTATGTTTGTGCTGCATACTGCCACAACTCAAATTTATTATATATAGTATATAGTAGACCAAGAATAACAGCTTCCGTGTACACCCGTTTCCTCTACCTTACTGGATATGGGAATATATATCTATACGTACAAAGATACTTACATAAAATTTACAAACATAAGTAATTGAATGTTTACAGAATATATTATTGCTACTCTAAATATTGTTCAGTACGCATGCTCCTATACTAGTGACGTAAACAAGAAGCGAGCGACCCATGAACTTGTATGACTCATGAAGTACTCAACCAGATGGGTGATGGCCCAACCAGGTGCTATTTGTATAAATGCCAAGAGACCATCCAATGTTGACAGGAATGTGGAATTACTTGGTTGCCTCGAGGTTATTGCCTAATGAAATTTCTGTCGACATCTATCTTTATGTCTTCAATAATCATTTTACTACATTATTCCAACTCTCATATCCTTTACATTGAAGTACTTATTGTGTGATCTACGAACGCAATAATATTTTTTAACTTTAAGTCAACACCCAAGTTTAAAACCAGATCGAATCTATAGACATGAATTAAATCAGTAGTAAGTTCCAATACACACAACGATAGATGTTATATATTTCAATAAAATTATAAAAACTATCCTATTGACCACAATGTAGTGATCTTATATTAATATTTAAAGACTTTTAATATTACATTTTAGTGGTCTTCGATAAATCATTGAAATATTCTTTACACGTATTTGGAGGTCTACCATAGTTTAACACTTGAATAAGATTTAATCTACATCTAGATTCTATAGGCAATTTTAACATAGGTTCTTGTTTTTTTTTGTTGAGAAATCTGGTTTTTCTGGTTTATAAACATTACATTTCGAGATAGTGTCAGATCTGCAGTCGCTATCGCTCAGGTGGAATCTTAAGATCCAATTTCCAATGATCTCAGATATATTAGCATATTGCATGTACTTTAAAAGTATAGAGAGTATAGGTCACTATTAGGCCTGGAAGTTTTCTGTAACTCTAACGTTCAAAGCACATATACGTTTAATTTCCAATCAATAAAATACTGAAATACGTTATCTATAATTAATACACGAGCACGAGATCATGTTTGCGTTGCTCAAAATACAACGAACAATTTTAACCCTTTTCTATTTGTAAAAGATATTATTGATGTATATCTTCTTCGAGCCAAATAAAAAATTATATGTATTTTTTAAGATTTGTTGTCCTAGACGGAATCATCTCCAAGAAAGAAAGCTGTGATTGTGTAGGGCAGATTTTCTTTCAGTGGACAAGAGTTACTTAAGTTGAGTTCCACAAGCATTCATCCTCAACCTTTTACTTTTCACATGACATAAGTCAATGACATTTCAGACTCACTTGTTATCTTATAACACGTGCAAAATGCTTTACTAATGTATGCCACTCAGACAGGAAACATAAAATATGACACTGTCGAACGTACCAACAGATTAACTAATACTCTTATATAAAGAACGAAATAGACTGACATATAACAGAGCCGTTGTTAGCGTTCACTCTGTAAGACAGTGTAAGTCACAAATAAACAAAATACTGAAATGGAGAGAAACCCTTTTCAAAATTGTTTGGAAACATTGTTACAACGTATGAAAGAGGACATAAGTAACAAAGATGACTACTGTCCGAAGGATTGATGCTGAGTCTATAATTTAAAATGTAAACTATATCAATATTTAAAAGATGAGGATTAGATACATAAGAAGTTCAGAACACACAAACATTAAGCAGTTACGCGCAGACCTGAGAGGAAAAGAACTAAAGCTTGATAGGATGGAATGGACGGATAAGTTCATGGAGAACTTGCATTCTATTTAGGAATACACACAATTAAGGCAAAAACTGTTTTTATATGTAAGAACCGACCTGTATGATGGATTTGTATTGAACATTGTTGGACTTGTGAAGGCTGTCGACCGGGTCTTGGACAGACCGAGGTCCCCTGATGCACGCAGCCATCTCAATGGGCCATCGTCACTTAACACTGCCTACTCTGCCACCTGCAACACAAATTATTGAATGATGGCTTTGTATTGAACATTGTCGGACTTGTGAAGGCTGTCGACCGGGTCTTGGACAGACCGAGGTCCCCTGATGCACGCAGCCATCTCAATGGGCCATCGTCACTTAACACTGCCTACTCTGCCACCTGCAACACAAACTATTGAATGATGGCTTTGTATTGAAC
This sequence comes from Homalodisca vitripennis, assembly GCF_021130785.1. NCBI lineage: Eukaryota > Metazoa > Arthropoda > Insecta > Hemiptera > Cicadellidae > Homalodisca > Homalodisca vitripennis. Next base: position 157,061,647 of record NC_060210.1, on the reverse strand, counting down.
ATTGTTGGACTTGTGAAGGCTGTCGACCGGGTTTTGGACAGACCGAGGTCCCCTGATGCACGCAGCCATCTCAATGGGCCACCGTCACTTAACACTGCCTACTCTGCCACCTGCAACACAGATCACTGTAGAGTGAATACAATTATTAGTGAGGCACGACTAATCTAATTCACTTGAGCGGTCAATGTTTGGCCACAGTATGATGGTAACTACAGTAATTGGCCGGGACAAGGACAAATGCTATGGGGGGAGTAACCTTGTTACCGCCACGGATGTGAGATTCATCACAGAGGGGTCGCGCCAATACGTGCGGCCAATCAGCTTACACTCACCGCTGTGGCAGTCACTGATCCTTCTGCCTGGTAGACCTGTTTAGTCTTTGCAGTTCGTGATATAAGATGTACACTTGTAGTGCTGTGTTGCAAATTTCTTGAATTCAATGCTCTTCTTGTGTCTCCCGTGAAAAGAATCAAGAACACAGTATTAGTTTATACTGAATAGTGAATAGACTGCCTGTACTAGTAACCAATCGACATCTGTACAGTCCTACCTGGGATCGATAGCAATAACAGCTTAGCGGGTCGCGTGAGGCCAGCCAGCTCTGCCACTCCACACACTATTATTATTAACAGTAACAGCTGTCATCGGATCTAATGTGGCTGGAGTTGTTTTTCTCTATGACGTCACTCGCTCTACGGCCTGGCTGCGGTGTGGCGCCGGCACTGCGCTGTCTCGTCAGTGATTTGTGCCGTTTGTGGTTGTCGTTGCTGCCGAGCCCGAGGCGCTATTTTCGCCTTGCCGCAGTCACATAAACTCGGACGAGAACACGTGTTGATGCTGCAACACGATATTGGATGACTCTTGAGCACCATTGCAAAAAAACACTTTTTATCAACACAGCTGAGCACTTTTTATTGCTACGGGGTAGATTAAATTGTTCAACAAACAAATTTTCTTGCAGTCTTAATTTGTGGTCGTTTCCACTAAGGATCGTATCTTCACTAGGATGATCTGTCTTGAAACGGTCGAGATAGGTGATACGTGTAATACATATAATCCTCTCATTATTTTAAAATCCACTATACCGGATCATATTCAACTTATGTTCAACCATTATAAAAATTATGGAACATTATTCAATTCCTATAAATATCTATATAATTGAACATTGGTTTATTGTGATATTTAAAGAGGTATAGGATACAAAATAACGTAACCTAAATTTAAATTTTGCCTTCAAATCATCGAAAAAGCTTCGAACGGTCAAAAAGTTATGTTGCATTAGTAACTTGGAATTTGGAATCAGCAGAGCATATTGTTTTGGCGTATAATCTTTCTCAGCTAAGAATCCGTTCTCAAGCTACGATATATGTTATATTCAAAATGAAAATACTTCCAGTTCAATCCCAAAATTAGGATATTCCTCTTCCATCATAATATGAGACACTTTTCTCTTTCTTCGTTCTTTATGAGACAATGTCAGATCTATTATTCAAATATGTATTGTTAATTTCATGTGCTTTACATTTCTTAGATACTGTAGACGCTTATCTAACAACTCTTACACCCTTGATGGTAATAATATCCGTATCAAATGGAATTGATGTCTACATAAGAAACAAACAGACAAACAAACAGATACACCCGCCTCTGTATAACTGTGAATGACTGCAAAGCTGCCAGAGAGAACAGACGGCGGCATAATGGGAGAGAATGAAAATAGAGTAGGTTAAGTTGTCATGGGAGCGACTAATAGACTGCCTTCCGGTGTTCCACGTGCAACATCAAACAGCTAAATATAGGGAGAGGCTGCTGCTGGCTGGTCATAGTCTGGCGTTGGAGTCACAGGGAGAGGATAGTCCAGTTTGTGGTAACACTAAAACCTGAACAGGGTTTTCTTTTTTTTATTTGTCAGCAACAGAAACAAACGGAGACACGGCTAAAGAAAGTAAAGAAATTAAGGGGAACAAAAGTAATCGTCGCTTTTACTCCAGCTAAATTAACGAAATTCCAAGACGTGGGTTGGACGGATGAGTTATTGACATCATAAAGCCCTCAACAGCTACGCCAATAATCAGAATCCACATACAGTAGTTTCAGGGCTGTACTCCTAAGCGCCAGAAAAGTAAAGCCCAAACTTATAGGAGACACTGAGCTGTTATTCGACCAGACTCCGCTTTGAGTTATGGGCTACATAAATAATTCCACTTCCATAACGAAAGGATTCACCGTATCGCATACTGTAGATAGAAACCTCAGCTAACATCAATGAAACCACGTCTATAACGAGGGGTTTCACCGTGTCGCATACAGTGCATAGAATATTTCTGAGCTAACATCAACGAAACCACGTCTATAACGAGGAGTTTCACCGTGTCGCATACAGTGCATAGAGAACATCCGAGCTAACATCAATGAAAACCACGTCTATAACGAGGGGTTTCACCGTGTCGCATACAGTGCATAGAATAATTTCTGAGCTAACATCAATGAAACCACGTCTATAACGAGGAGTTTCACCGTGTCGCATACAGTGCATAGAGAACTTCCGAGCTAACATCAATGAAACCACGTCTATAACGAGACTTTCACCGTGTCGCATACAGTGCATAGAGAACTTCTGAGCTAACATCAATGAAACCACGTCTATAACGAGGGGTTTCACCGTGTCGCATACAGTGCATAGAGAACTTCTGAGCTAACATCAATGAAACCACGTCTACGTCTATAACGAGGGGTTTCACCGTGTCGCATACAGTGCATAGAAAACTTCTGAGCTAACATCAATGAAACCACGTCTATAACGAGGGGTTTCACACCGTGTCGCATACAGTGCATAGAAACTTCTGAGCTAACATCAATGAAACCACGTCTATAACGAGGAGTTTCACCGTGTCGCATGCAGTGCATAGAGAACTTCTGAGCTAACATCAATGAAACCACGTCTATAACGAGGAGTTTCACCGTGTCGCATACAGTGCATAGAGAATATCCGAGCTAACATCAATGAAACCACTTACGAGTATATAACGAGGGGTTTCACCGTGTCGCATACAGTGCATAGAAAACTTCTGAGCTAACATCAATGAAACCACGTCTATAACGAGGAGTTTCACCGTATCGCATGCAGTGCATAGAGAACTTCTGAGCTAACATCAATGAAACCACGTCTATAACGAGGAGTTTCACCGTGTCGCATACAGTGCATAGAAAACTATCCGAGCTAACATCAATGAAACCACTTACGAGTATATAACGAGGGGTTTCACCGTGTCGCATACAGTGCATAGAAAACTTCTGAGCTAACATCAATGAAACCACGTCTATAACGAGGAGTTTCACCGTATCGCATGCAGTGCATAGAGAACTTCTGAGCTAACATCAATGAAACCACGTCTATAACGAGGAGTTTCACCGTGTCGCATACAGTGCATAGAAAACTTCTGAGCTAACATCAAATCAAATTGTTTATTGCAGTTAACAATATACATTGCATAACAAATGTCAATTTTCATATATATTTTTTTTCATTCATCCCACATAAAGGATACATTCAAACTTACAACATTTAAAACATTCACTCCCCATTCATGCCAATTACGCCCACTTTCGGCGTTGGAGTCAGTTTCCTCATCGCGTGGTCTCCCATTTGAATGCCAGAAACTTAACATCACTGTAGTAGAAAGCTTTTGACGCCAGGCAGAGTTTGATACGGGTTTTTTAACACCTTGGGCGTTGAGGCATTTTTAATTTTGTTTGGCAATCTGTTTATAAAAGGAACACCTGTCTGCGAAGGTAAATGTTCATAAGCCACCGTTCGGTGCATTCCCGAACGATAGTTATCTCTGCCTCTTGTCTCATATTCATGTATGTCTCGTCCTCTGGTTAAGGCACATTTAGACAAACAATATAAAGTTGTTTCTAAGATATAGAGACATGGCAGAGTCAACAGTTGCAAATTTTTAAACGCTGTCCTGCACAACTCTCTGAAGTTTAAATTAGCGATAATGCGAATTGCTTTTTTTTGTAATTTGAAAACTCTCATAAAATGGTTGTTTGCACATGCTCCCCACAAAACGATTCCATACGAAAGGTGGGGATACATTAGACCGTAGTACGCCGTAATCAGTACCTACGCAATATTTTGACAAAGATCTTAAGACATAAACAAACATGATCAATGCGATTTTTCCATGTCAACCCTCGATCAAGGTGTATTCCAAGGAACTTAGACTTGAATAGACTTCCTCTAACAATTTATCTGCAACCGTAACAGCAGAACCTTTATCAATGCCTATAGAGCGCATTAAAAAGTGTAGGAAATTTGATTTTGATGAGTTTATTTGAAGATTGACGCTATTGAAATGTTGGACACAATTGATAAGGTCAACAAAGGTCTGTATTTCTAATTTTTGTTTTACTTCCTCTAAAACAGAGAGTCGTGTCATCTGCGTACTGCACAAGCTTTCCATGCAGTAATGATGATTCAATGTCATTAACATAGATCAGGAAAAGAATGGGACTGAGTATTGATCCCTGGGGAACGCCATAGCTCAGTGCAGTAGGTTTTGAAATTTGATTCGAAATTTGGACGACCTGTGTTCTATGGTTTAAGAATGAACTAATCCATAAAAGCGGCACGCCTCGAATGCCGTGGGACTCTAATTTGTCTAGCAGTGATTTGTGGTCAACATAGTCAAATGCTTTAGAAAGGTCAAGAAATACACTTAATGTGTGATTATGACCTTCAATTCCCTCTACAATCATATCGACAAGATTCACTATAGTGTCAATTGTCGACTTTCTCTTTCAGAAACCAAATTGGTCGTCTGAAAGCTGGTTGTGCTTGTTCAAAAAATTTAGCATTCTTGACAAAAAGAGTTTTTCGAATATTTTGCTCAATACAGGCAAAATAGAGACAGGCCGATAGTTATTTACTGAATTGGGGTTCATCAATGAAACCACTTCTACAACGGGAACTGTCACAGAAATGAAAGAGGAATGAATCTGTCAAGTGAAGCTTGGTCTTCATCACTCTGGCCCATTAACAGTTACTCTTAGCAGAGTATTTATATATTCTTGGCTTGAATTACAATAAAATCGTCTTGCATATTATGGGATGATTGTTATCGTAGCAGTGGAAGAGAGTGGTGAGAGGAACTATAATTCATTTTATTCAAGTATTCTAATAATTATTTTTGTTTATTGATGAAACAGTAGCTTAACATTAATTAAAAACAGATAATTGGATTTTTATGCGAAAATGTACACATTGCACATGATCACATTTAAACCAAAACGTTAATTTTCTATTCAATAAGACAACCATTTGTGAATACTACATTAATAATTGTAAGATTAAGTACAGGGATACAATAATATAATCACAATAGATGTGGTTTTAAAAACTATACAATCTATAGATTATGTTGCTGGGTATATCTGAGCGTTATCTTTAGTTTATTGATCAGCTCAGAGACCCTCAGTCACTGTTTCCATCTGCTATACAAGCTCAGAATTCTAAAACCTATGTTCCGCTTTATCCGGTAGTTTGAAACCTCTCTATTAATCTTCTATAATCGATTATAAACTCACATACGCCAATTTGAGCTCTACAGGTATGGGGGGGGTGGGGGGGGGGGGGGGTGGGGGGGGGGGGGGGTGGGGGGGGGGGGGGGTGGGGGGGGGGGGGGGTGGGGGGGGGGGGGGGTGGGGGGGGGGGGGGGATATACGGACATTGTCAGTTTCAAGCCAGGATTGGGGATATACGGACATTTGTCAGTTTCAAGGCAGTATTGGGGAAATACGGACATTGTCAGTTTCAAGCCAGGATTGGGGATATACGGAATTTGCCAGTTTCAAGGCAGGATTGGGGATATACGGACATTGTCAGTTTCAAGCCAGGATTGGGGATATACGGATATTGTCAGTTTCAAGCCAGGATTGGGGATATACGGAATTTGCCAGTTTCAAGGCAGGATTGGGGATATACGGAATTTGCCAGTTTCAAGGCCGGATTGGGGATATACGGACATTGTCAGTTTCAAGCCAGGATTGGGGATATACGGACATTGTCAGTTTCAAGCCAGGATTGGGGATATACGGACATTGTCAGTTTCAAGCCAGGATTGGGGATATACGGAATTTGCCAGTTTCAAGGCAGGATTGGGGATATACGGACATCGTCAGTTTCAAGCCTGGATTGGGGATATACGGACATTGTCAGTTTCAAAGCAGGACGAATGAATGAACTCTATACACTGATTCGACGTCAGAGACACCTAGTCTAAAAAATATACTGTAATCAAGGTAGAGAAATACACTTCAAGTATATGACAGATTCCAGACTCTGCATTAATAGGGGGTGAACTGGTGCTAAACCGAAAATTTACAGTGAATCTACCCTTCCCACCCTCCGTTATGCGTTTTGCGTCCTGTTACAGGTGTTTTGCTAGAAAAAAATATTTGATTGTAAATTAAAATAAAGTCAAATATCCAGAAACCGAGTTTGGCCCTAATAGATACTGAGCAACATAAAAATGAAGCGAATTGTAGTAGTTACTACTTAAATTATTCCTTATGAATAAATTACATCTCTTGATTGTGTTTAATATTATAAAAAAGCGAGTACAACCACTGCCTTTCTATTGAAACCGAAGTTTACAAACTATTTGTTTAGTTCTTTAAATGCTTAGAATTGTTTAACTTATTATTATTGTTATGTAATTGAAATTGTTTTCCTACATGTTCTGTATAGTTATGGTTTCCATTTAAAAGCCAACCATTTTGTAACGAAGTTTCGCTATTAACTTTGGTTTTGTAGTAGTGAGCACGTAAACGAATGTATGAACTGACAAGTGTACTGTAATTGCAATGTACCAATATTTTTTTCCGATTCATGTTACTTTAAAATGGGGTATCCCCACAAAAGTCTAGAAATGTTTAAATAGGGAATAAAGTTGTATAAAAAAATTTTGTTTGGTGGTTTTACATTTTCCCCGTCAATTTTTGACCCATTTGTGGGTGGAAGTGAGGAGGGGAGACGCGCCCCGGGGGGAAGACGTCCCGGCCTAGGTAATTACAAGAGTATAAGACTTCGCCCTCACAGCCGCTGGGGTGACGCAAAAATGACACGAAAATTGGAACTGCTCTCACAGGGGAGCGACAGAGGGAACGGGAAAATAGTGGAGGCCCTGGTGCGTTGACGGCAGGTTAGTTGATAGTTATCCTGGAGACTGGATACTATGGAGTCATGGGATACGACCACAGGACTGATCACAACAGATCTACTGCGAGTCTCGGATGTCATCGGCATGAGACTTGAGTGACACGAGGAGGCACGTGATGTGTAATCTAATGTTACCGATCCTTTGTAAAGTTATCTCTAGAAAGTTCAAAATTCTAGGTTTTGAAGTATTAAAATAGTTTTAAATGAATTCGAAAATGTTTTTATTTGTGAGCTTTAAGCCTCAAATGTTATAACACACAACATATCGATACAACTGAGTCCGACTGAACGTTTGAAAGAGTGGTCGAACAGACGTCATTCCAAGAGGTTCGTTCTTTCTTCCTTGGAGCAAGAGGAACCTATGCACCAAGTTTCAGGTCTCTATGATCTTTCTATGTTACCGCATGACTTAGCGCACAGACTGACGGACAAACTTTGTCGGGTCCTTAGTAAATTGTTGTGTAACACTGAATATCACCTCTCGTGTATTCAGGAATACCTTCTTCAAACCTAATATTCCTAGAACCGGATGGTTATAGAATATATATATATATATATATATATATATATATATATATATATATATATACAATTACATTTGTCTTTGTCTCGGTTGCAAAAGACATTATTCGGGTTTGGAAACCCATTCCATACAGCCCATCTGATATGTAATTTATTAAGGAAAGTATGGAAACCCGTTTAAGTATACTACTGCTAGCAGTTACCCGTTGCTTCACACGCAATTTTCAAAATCGAAGGCCAGACCTTTCTTAGTGAAAGCACTTATGATGTAATATGATGAAGCCCTACAATTTGTTTAAAAATAAGTAGACATATCAGTTACACATTATTATTCAGTATCCATGGTTGAGAGATTCAAAACGTAAATAGAATTTTGACGTTCTTTTCTACGTTTAGTTGTATGAATAAATATATAGATGTTTCAAAAACCTAATTTGGTCAAAAATTGTCATCTTCCGCCTGTTTAGATTAATTTTCGATCTAAGGTACCTAAGTGCCATAGTTGAGTTTGACTTGTGTGCATCAATCAAGAAAATATATACCAACAAATAAGATTTGACAAGTGCAATTGTCATCGTCAACCGAAATGTTACTGCGGTCCAAAAGAGTCAGATACGACAGATTACATTCACTGCAAAGTTGGGATTACGTTGTTGCATGGACCAAGAAAATAAATACATATGTGGGTTTCGGAATCCAACTTATATTTAAAAGCGTTTATTGCGGAAATGCTAATAAGGTTGTAAAGCTTAAAAGAAAAGAATGGTTATTGTGAGTTAATCTTTGGAGATAGATATATGTCACCGCGGACTTTTTAAGGCCTTTTGGAAATTTTCAATTCCGAATTACATTATTTTGTATAAGTCGTAAGATTTAGTCAGTAGTAACAATAAAAGCGCTAAAAATATACATTTTTGCACTACATAAGTTTTCTCAACTTTCTATGATTAAAATATTGATGTATCATACTTAGGAACCTGCCATAGTTCATAACTGCGTGACATTGAGAACCGTATCAAAATCCGTTGAATAATTTAGAAAATATCAGTACACAAACTGACCAACACAAAAAGCTGCTTTAATTTATACAAAGTATTGATGGCGATGGACTAGGGAGAAACATTGCGAAGAGAAACTATAGTAATAATTGTTTTAAACATTTCAAAGAGTGAGAAATGGAAATGTTTAACCAGATCAATTTGCTTATAGGTATGTAATTTGTAACTGAAAAGCCTACACATTGACTAAGATGTAGATGTAATATCTACCAACAAGAAGCATTTGCTAAGATACTGAGCTTAATGTGAACTCGGTGTTTGTAAATTAAATGATAGTCCTTTCCTAAAAATATGTTCTGTACTTCACAAGGATAACTAAGAGTTCCGTTATGCGTGAGAATGCGGGATAGTATGGGCTCTCCGAGTCGTGTTAGCCTAATTATTATTATCAAACACGAGACTTCCTACTCTGCACCTTCCGCTGTATAATGAGACTACACCCTGCTCTGAGCAAGTCTAATCCATCACTAATCTAATTTCGGTTCTAGGTCCTGGAAGGGGAAGGCGATTATTAGAAATTAAAGGATCCAATAAATGATGTAACATAGGAGTAGCATTTCTTAATTCTAAAATATGGTCATATAATTTAGTATGGAAATTGCTGTCTTTCTTGTTATCTGATTTCCAGTCGCATTCTGTACTACATGGAAATGGCATAGTTAACGCATTCAGTTACCGGAATATTGAAATTGTTGATAACGTTTACAAAATCTCTTACTTTCTTGAAACTTTGAAATGTTGTGTTATGCAGGACCTTTGACTGCAGTAATACAATCACAATATCTGGTTGAGATATAATTTATCGATAGATGACGAGTGCCGGCCGCACGTGCCACACGGTATGACGCCCACACAGTCCAATAGCCCGCGCTAACGATTGTGTGTACCAGGTGTGCGCAGGCGCCACCTCGTCCTCCTGTCGTCATGGCAACAGTTCGGTGAGTCACTGCACGTCCTAACCTAATTGTATCACTTGCTCGCGGATTTCCCGGCAAATCGTTATCCATCCTCGTCTCCTCATCGGCCGGCATGCCGTCTTACGATCGTCACGAGTCCATCAATCGTCGTTCTCCGTAAATTAGACATGTCTGTAGTGATACCACTCCAGTGTTATACACAGACTGTAATACTCGTATTTATTGTATTACAGAGTACGTGTGAATGAAAATTTACAGCATTCAGTACACACCGGAATGTTTTATAAATATAAATAATGCCTCTAGGACATCCGTACAGGCCTGCCTGTATATGTAGGGAGTGGTGAACCAGGAAGGGGGTGCTCACATCCCACCCCTTTATTTGTCGCAGTTCTATACACATGTGCACGCTGCTTTGGTCACGGCGCGGCGCGGCGTGGTGGAAAATGACGCAGTGACTTAAGGTACACTGGTTTATATTATATCCACTTAACAGATTTTTTACCTTGCGCTACGCGGTGGGCAGGCGGCTTGCACGACACATGTCACACAAACCTATCGTCACGGGCGGCGAGCAGAATAAACACAGAAAGAGGAAAAACAGAAGTCTCACTGAAACGCCCACAACACTGTCCGGCGGACCACACCTAGTATTACATTTGACACGACCTAGAGCTACACAAGCGAAATCTGTTGACTGGACATAAATACTAACCACAATGAGATGTCTAGAATTGTACTGTCTTTAGATATAAAAAAGGCACCGTGAGTTAAATGAATCATTCATTCGTGCACTCAATATTGTGATGTTGCTGCTGCCAATAGCCATTCCTCCATAGGGCGAGATAAAACACTGCGTTTTATTTCATGTTTTAATAGTATGGCAACTTGGCAAAACGCGTGTGTTAAAATAAAATACAACTGTACACTCGGAGTGGAAGCTGTTTAAAAGAGGCATATTTATTGAGCGCGCCTGGCCGTACCATGACTGTGAAACGGCCTTTACAAGTGTTTTGCCTACCTATGTAAGCATACCATTGAAGTAAGCCAGAACAACTATTTGACATTGAACTCTCTTATCTCTAAATTATTCAACAACAGATTTTTTTGGGGTACGACGTTAAAATCTCAAACTTCCAATCATAACACATGTAATTCTCGCTGTAAACCATGCGACATGTTGGATTTGTGTGGGAACGCCAGTTACTTGCAGGAAAACATCTTTTATATATGGCTTACAAATACGTTAGTTACGAACAGACATAACTAGTAGTATCCGATCCGCTATTAAAATATAATTAACTAGCTGTTCCCCGCGGCTTCGCACGCTTTTTGTAAGCTTTGCTCGTGTATGAGCACTTCTGGTTCAAGTGAATTATATTGTCAACGCCTTGTTGACACTATCAAGAAAATCTGCCAAAAGTGTATGTTTATAGCCATTGTACACGTACATGTACTTAATAAAACAGTGGTCTAAACATTCAAGCTATAAGGCCAAACAGAAATTCATTTGAAAGACAAATATCCATAAAACTTAGCGCCTTCACATACTGTGTGGTTATTATACACAACTATCTCGTAATTGTAGTTTACAATGTGCAGGCGCTTTGATAACTTATATATTTTGCAGCGCCTCCTGGTGGTGATTTACATCAATGGGCATAGCATATAAACGTTCTACGTGGGAAAATACATATATACATACAAATTTTCATAATGATCGGTCAAATAGTTTCTGAGTCTATAAAGGACAAACACACAAACATTCATCATATATATATATATATATATATATATATATATATATAGATAGATAATACCCGTTAATTGACTACTGAACAACTAACAACATATTATAAATAAAATTATGAAACTTATTTACACAGAGCATGCACAAGTAAATGAAAATGTTGCATTGTGTAAAAAATGCAGTTAAAAAAACAGTATTACATTAGTCCATGTTTGTTTATTATTAAAATATATATGCCATGGGGATAGAGTACTGGTATTCTCATTGCCTAGTCAGGTGCAGAATTCAGCGCACTACGATGTTTTAGACACGATATATATGCACGATACCGAGTGTCTACACTACACATATCGTAGCTGTGGTGGAAAGGGTAGCAGTGAAATGTAATTTCCGTTGCTTT